>NW_027514413.1:600000-907500 GCF_048772815.1 Callospermophilus lateralis
AGGGCTTTGAAGAACTCATTTGACCCAAAGGATCCCTATTCTCATAGATGGACGTCAGGAACCTTACAGAGGAAGGTGAGAGACTTCATCCACAATGACTGCTCTTTTGGCTCTTTTGGTTTTGGATGCAAACGTGGGATGCTTCTTTAGATCCATCAGGTGCTAAGAATCTAAGCCATAGCCTCACACAGGGCCAAGAGGCTGATTCAGACACATCCCTTTCCAAAGCAATTAAGCAAGGAGCCACAGATGATGCCCATTCATTTCCATTTGAAAACTCTTTTCTTCAGGCTTCCCAAAGGGGTGGCCTGAGGCAAAAAAACTTCCTGACATTCAGAGCAACAGAACAATAGGTAATTAATAGTACCAAAGCAGGGTTTCTTCACTGAGACTTGTCAGAAGCCAGTGGTGAGCCACTATCTGTTTTCTCATACAAGCCCCCTCTTCAGAGCTTTCCTGGCATATGGCCATTCTCACATCTGTAGGTACCAAGATAGGCTGACTCTGTCCTTGGTAATTCAAAACTAGTGACACCACTGGGAGTGGGACTGGGACTGGCTCTGTGTGCCTGGCTTCCTGGATGCCAATTTCCATCACCGAGGAAGTGAGGTGAGGTCACTTCCTTCAGGATCTGAATGAGGTCACTGCCTTGGCAACCACTTTGTCCTAACAGTTGCTTCCAAGGGTCCCATGAGATGGAGGCTTCCCCTACTTAATGTGACAATTTCACAAGTTAAAATGGTATATCAACCATTGGCACCCGGGAACAGCTCTCCATACAGGCCTGATTTGGTCCATCTTCTCTACATTAAGAAGAGAGAAGCTGATTAAGACACAACCCTTCATCCTGACCAGGTTGTTTGCCATGGAAGATGACTTGTGGTCTCTCAGGTCCTTCATAGCTGCCTACATATTCTCCAGGGATACTTTCAGCATGGACCTTTGAAGTTCTCAGCAGGTAGAGGATCCCTACATTTCAGTATTATAAGACCACCTCTGTCCCTGCTCTTCTGTAAAGTAAGATTGAGGGAACACTGTATGTTTAGGGTTAATAACAGGTTCAATTTGGATTAGGAATCATTTTCTGGATGAATAATGGTATTGGCAACCTGCAAAATTTATAAGAATATAGAGGTGAACTGTGTGTATGAAAATAGAAATCCAAGTAAGATTGGAAGCCCAGAAGTGCATTGGGCCCTTGATTGTGATACTGAGCATTGAATTACATTCTGCACAGATGTCTCAGATAAATTGATATACAATGGCATAGGACATTGTACCTTGGATGATTGAATGTAGAAGCGAACATCCAGTCAAAAAGGGATAGTCAGTAGGAATAGGAAGATAGTAGGTAGGTATAGGAAGAAGGGTGAGTGTATGATTTGGAACAAAATTTCTTTAGCAACAGGGTTTCGGATAGAAAATGAATTTAAATGTCAGCACATGTGAAGAGTCTGTCACAATGATGAAGTGGGAAAAATATGTAGGTAAGCAGATATCAATAGAGACATTATGAAATCAGGGTTGAGTTTGAATATGCAATCTTAGGAAGAAACAAATATGTAGTCATCAATAGGATTGACATTTGAGAGCATAAGTAATCTTGGACATGGATGATTTTAGTAATCCATGTTAATTTTCCATTTTGGCTTTGGTACAATCATAAATGTGAACTTTGAATTTAGTGTCCAGAATATTTCTGTGAATAAATGTATATGTAGATCAGGTGACATGAGTATTTCTTCCACCATTTCTGGGAGCAATATTGACTGACTACTTCTGATTGATAGGTACAGATTCTTTATGTGAATTGGAATCATGAGAAACCCAAGCACCTCTTCAGGGATTGAAGAACTCATATGACCCAAAGGATCCCTATTCTCAATTGATGGAGGTCAGGAATCTAACAGAGGAAGGGAAGATACTTCATCCAAAATGACTGAACTTTTTACCATTTTGGTTTTGGATGCACACATGGGATCTTTCTTTAGATCCATCAGGTGGTGATAATCTAAGTCACAGCCTCACACAGGGACAAGAGGCTGATTCAGACACATCCCTTTCCAAAGAAATTTAGCAAAGAGCCATAGGTGGTGCCCATTCATTTCCATTTGAAAACTGTTTTCTTCAGGCTTTACAAAGGGTTAGCCTGAGGTAAAGAACTTCCTGACATTCAGGGCAACAGAAAAATAGGTAAGCAAAAGGCCCAAAGCAGGGTTTCTGCACTGAGACTTTCCTGGTCACACTGTCCCTGCTCTTCTGTAAAGTTAGATTGAGGGAACAGTGTATGGTTAGGGTTAATAACACCTTCGATTTGGGTTAGGAATCATTCTGCAGGATGAATATTCGTACTGGGAATCTGCAATAATTACAAGAATATATAGGTAAATAAAAGTATGAAAACAGAAATCTAGGCAAGATTTGAAGCTCAGATGGGCATTGGGCCCTTGAGTGGGTTACTTAGCTTTGAGTTAAGTTCTGCACAGATGTCTCAGATAAATCGATATACAATGACATAGGACCTTGTACCTTGGATGATTGAAAGTTGAAGAGAACATCCAGTCACAAAGGGAAAGTCCGTAGGTTTAGGACGATAGTCTCTAGGTTTAGAAACAACAATGAGTATAGGATTTGGACCAAACGTTCTTTAGCAATTGGTTTTCAATAAGAGAGTGAATGTAAATATCAGCACATGTGAAGAGTCAGACACAATGATGAAATGGGGAAAATATGTAGGAAAGCAGATATCAATAGAGACATTAACAAATCAGGCAATGTATAAAGTGAGGGATAGGATTAGACATTTTCAACAGGGTTGAGTTTGAATATATAATCTTAGAAAGAAACAAATACATAGGATTTATCAATAGGATTTACATTTTAGAGCATTAAGCAACCGGGACATGGATATTTTTAGTAATCCATGCTCACTTTCCTTTTAGGCTTTGCTACAATCATAAGAGTGACTTTTGCTTTCTGTGTCCAGAATATTACTGTGTTAAAATTTATATGTAGATCAGGTGACATGAGCATTTCTTCCACCATTACTGGGAGCAATATTTTGAAGATGTATAAATATTGGGGGAACAAAGTGGAGTACCCTGTGTCAATGGATATAGAAATAATGTATGAATAGATGATACTGTGAATAAATAATATAACTGGTTCCAACTTTAAATAGTGGATTGATTTGATATCTGAAAATATACTGGAAATCTTAAACTGATATTCATACATTCACTACAACCAGGTATACATCTAACGGTAATATTAGGGTTATGGTTTATCATGAAGAGTGTGTGAGTTTTGCTTCAAATATGATTATGAAAATCAAAAATAATGTGTTTGGAAAGAAGTCTCATGACAAGACCAGTCAAGAACACTGGAGGAATATATGTGTTCTGAAGCAGGAGGTGATTGAAATTGAAAAAAATGCCTATACATTTGTGAACTTGTGGATGAAAGATATATCATATGATGTGCATAATCTGAAGAAATAGTAATGTACCACTGTTTAATAAAAATGAACCGCAAAATACACATCATGTCCCATAGGAAAATGCTTGCATTGATGTTGAACTTGGTTTTACTGTAGAAATATTAGGATTTGTGTGCACCATTCACTGAAGTTAGTATTCAGTACTAGGAAACAAATCTGTATTTAAGGTGGATGAATATTTCTGAGAATAATCTTGTGAAAAGTTGATCATAAATCCACATACATAAATATGAATGATTTTAAGGAGTGTATAATAAGATTCATATATTTCATATTTTGAAAAATTTGGAGAGTATATATATATATATATATATATATATATATATATAAATAAATATATATATATACACACACACACACACACACACACACACACAGAGACAGACATTTAAACTAGCAATATATTTGCCAATTGAAATTCATCATGAAATATGTAACATCCACAGGTGCAAAAATATTGATTTCACTGAAAATGGATCTATATATAATGTTGTTCTAATAACAAGCTCACCCATAGGTTGAATTCTCAATTCCAACAGTGTTTAAGAGGAGTGATCTCTTCTCATAACTTGTATATGTCTAGTCAGCAACCTCACAAAAATGTACGTTTGATAACAGGTAGGATTCTATATGTGCATATAAAAATACATGTGCTGAATAGTCTACAGAGAAAGGAGACACCAATTTGTTGAGAGCCACAGCTTAAGGGGCCCCATCAAACTTCCAGTTACGAGCAACATTCCCCTGCGAGATGATTATTGGCTCACAGCGGCCCCAGCAACATCTAGCTGATTGGCTCCTCTGTGGTGATGCACAATGGAGATGCTCATTGAGCTTTTTCCCCGCTCTTTCCGACTGCCAGCTGATGATTGGCTCACAGCAGCCCCAGCAACATCAAGCTGATTGGCTCCTCTGCGATGATGCACATTGGGCAGTTTCCCTGCCCTTTCAGACCACAGAGCTGCTCATTGTGGGACTTTTTTGGCTCCACCCACCTGACCCAGCCATATGGCCTCAAGAGCAGGAGGATTGTGGGAGGTGGAGAGGCTTGTGGGTGTGACAGAAACTTTGCAAGGAAGCCAGTGGTGGCAGTTGGGCTCTGAGGGTTTTTCCTAAGGAGCTGTTTTGCTTGGCGTGTGTGGTTCTAAAAATAAACTTTGTTTCTTTTGAAAAGTCACTCTTGAATCGTGCCCAGCCAGACTGCAGCATTTGGTGGCTCGCACGGGGAGCCACTGAGGGTAAGTGATAAGGTAAACTGCTAGCCCCTGAGGGAAGGGCGAGAGGATCGGTAGCCATTATAAGATTCCTCTTTTGTTTTGCTTCACTTTTGTTGCCTGTCCATGGAGATGAGTGAGATGGATGAAAAACCGCTCACATCTGAGAAAAAAATTATTTACTTCTGAGGAACAGATAGGGAGAAAGGACGGATGCACATGTCAGTAGGATATAAAGGCTATAATGACTTTTTGTTGTTCCCTTTTTATTTTATTCTGTCTCAGTTTTGTTTGGCATCGTCTTGTTGGGTTGTATTATAGTAGAAATACAGGATCAGAAATTAGTAAAAAAACAAACTGAAAGAGTGTTAAGTAAATTGTTAGAGGAAGGAGGCATCTCAGTAAAGTCAAGAACAGTCAGGGCATACGTTGATACAATACAAAAATGTAGCCCATGGATTTTTAAGGAATTGTTAAATATACCATAATGGAACCATCATGGTGAAGATGTAAAAGGGGGGAAAAGAACAGCCCAGGTACTCTGACAGTTGGCACATTGCCATTGAGGACGTTTATATCTGGTTTGCTTAGTCCAAAGACTTCAGATCAGACAAAGATAGAGGAACAAAGCTTAGGTCAGAAAAAGCCATCAGGGGCAAAGTTACAAAAGGAGACTGCTACTAACAACTTTCAATAACTAGAGGGCGTAAGTGTCCAACCAACAGCGCCTCCTCTACAGGAGACTGTTACTAACACCTTTCTATCACCAGAGTATGTAAATGTCCAAATAACAAGGCCACCTCCATATGCTAGGAGGCCCCCAAACCCCGCAGTTGATAGTTCGGTTCCTGAGACAGGATCTCAAGTATTAACATGCCCTGTATTTGAGGTAGGAGGGCAGCGAATTCACCATGCTTTAAATTTCAAAATAGTGAAGCAGCTAAAAGGGGCTGTAACAACCTATGGTCCTCAAGTACCCTTCATTGTAAGCTTGGTCGAATCCATTAACAACTTGAAAATGATGCCAGTAGATTGGGCTAATATGTGTAAAGCTGTGCTAAATGGAGGTCAATACCTTTTTTGGAAGGTTGCCAATGAGGAATTTTGCAAGGAGACGGCTAGGTGAAATGCAGAAGCTGGTTATCCTCAGAGAAATCTAGATATGTTGTTAGGAAAAGTACCTTATGAGGACCAGCAGCAACAAATTGCATATGATCCTGGCGTATACGCACAAATTGCTGCAGAGGCGGTTAGGGCATGGAAGACTTTACAAGGACATGGAGGTTTTCAAGGTCAATTTCTAAGGTAATACAAGGAGCTAATGAATCTTACACTGAATTTGTAGATAGGCTTATTCAAACAGCTACCAGAGTTTTGGGGAATACAGAACAAGCAATGCCATTAATAAAAAACTGGCTTATGACCAAGCGAATCGTAGGTGCAGAGATATCACTAGACCATGGAAACATGAAGATTTAAACACATATATTTAATTATGTAAAGACATTAATGAATAAGAGGAAGTCATGGCAGCTGCAGTAAAACAGGCTTTAGATGCCAGAGACATCAATGAATAAGGGCAATTTGTGACAGCTGCATTAAACAGGCTTTAGATGCAAGGCCAAGAACATGCTACAATTGTGAACAAACAGGACATTTTAAAAGGAATTGCTCCATAGGAAGAGGGTTTAACAAAAATAGGTACCAAAGGAGTAGAATACTGGGTAATTGCCCACGATGCCGTAGAGGGAGACATTGGGCTAATGAATGCCGTTCTCAAACCACCATAGAGGGTACTTCATTATCAAAAACGAAGAAGGACTAGCTGTTTATCCACGATATCATGGAGAAAGGCACCGGGCTCCATTGCCAAAAAATGGACAGGGGAGCCCAATGCTCTGGGGCCCAAAACCACAAATATACGGAGCACTGGAGGAACCCAGCAACCCCATCAGTGTAGTGCCCAGGACACATTGTGCATCAGACGCCTCATCAGACAAATCAGAGGGAGCGCAGGGTTAGACATCTGCACCTCCGTCAGATCAGTACTAACTGTAGAGATGGGGGTTCAAATCATTCACACATGGTGAAAGGACCTCTTCTCAAAGGAACAGTAGGCTTATTATTGGGACGCAGCTCTTCTAATCTAAAAGGACTTATGATAAGTCCTTGGGTAATTGATCCCGATTATGAAGGTGAAATAAAATTTATAGCCAGTTCTCCAAAGGACATATCAGTAATTTCACCAGGAGGTAGAATAGCACAGTTACTAATAATACTCAGTCTGCATGATAAATTTTCCAGTCGTGCTGTAGAAAGAGGTTCCAAGGGATTAGGCTCCACAGGTGTAGATTTGGTTATGCTTTCTTTAAATTTAGATTCTCGCCCCAGGCTAAAACTAAATATTCAAGGACATGAATTTAATGGGCTACTTGATACAGGTGCAGATGTTAGCATTGTCTCTCATCAAGAATGGCCAAAACATTGGCAATTACAACAATACACTCAAACACTTTGAGACCTAGGAGTGGCAACTAATCCCCATAGAAGTGCAATGGTATTGGATTGGAAGGATCCTGAAGAATGTGAAGGAACTATACAGCCATATGTATTGGATAATCTTCCCGTAAATTTATGGGGATGAGATGTCCTAGATCAATTAGGTTTGACATTAACAAATAACATCAATCAAAATGTACATACTATTATGGCTAGAGAAGGTTTTAGGAAAGGAAAAAGATTAGAAAAACAAGAACAAGGTATAGCAGCGCCAATACAAATAGACCAAGCAACAGACAGACATGGGTTGGATTTTCAGAAAGGGCCACTGAGACAATAAAAATTACTTGGAAATCAGAAAGACCAGTATGGCTTCTTCAGTGGACCCTGACTAAAGAAAAGATACAAGCAGCCCAGTTCCTGGTCAAACAACAATTAGCGGAAGAACATATACAACCTTCTGTATCTCTCCATTATACTTTCATTTCTGTCATCAAAAAGAAATCTGGTAAATGGAGATTATTGCAAGATTTAAGAGCCATTAATAATGAGATGGTTATTTTGGGAAATGCTCAATCAAGGATTCCTCAATTGTCTGCTTTGCCAAAAACTTGGTATATTTTAGTTATACATATTAAAGATTGTTTTTTTTTTCATTTCCAATTCTTCTTGAGGATAGTCCAAGTTTTGCATTTACTATCCCTGCACTGAATCATGAAGGTCCTGATCAGAGGTATGAGTGGAAAGTACTCCCTCAAGGGATGGCTAACAGCCCAACTATTTGTCATATTTATGTTAACAAAGTAATCCAGCCACTTAGAAATCAAAATCCTGAACTACAAATATTTCACAATATGGATGATGTGTTATTAGCACACAAGTTAAAAACCCATTGCTAGAATGTTATGCCACACTTACAAACTTATTAAAAAATTATAATCTAGGGATATCAATTGATAAAATGCAATTAAATTTTCCAATTAATTATTTAGGAGTTCTATTATCCTCAACCATGGTCAGTCCACCAAAAATTCAAATACGAGTAGATCAACTCAAATCAATTAATGACTTTCAGAAGTTATTAGGAGACATTAATTGGATAAGGCCTTATCTAGGTATACCAACAGGAGAGTTGGGACCTATATTTGATATCCTAAAAGGTCCATCTGATCCAAATTCACCCAGAATGTTAACGCCTGAAGCAATAAAGGCATTAAAAATCATTGAAACATATATGGGAAATATGCATTTGGATAGATTTGATAAAATAATGCCTTTATTATTAATTGTGCTACCAACAAAAAATATTCCTACAGGAGTATTTTGGCAAGAAGGTCCATTATTATGGATACATTTATCTTATTCTTCTAACACTATTATTACTAGGTATCCTGAGGCTGAGGGACAATTAATACTCATAGGAATAAAAGCAGCAAAGGGAGTGTTTGGAATTTCTCCCAATAAAATTATTACTCCATACACTATGAATCAAATTGATGAATTAGCTAAGGAGTTAAATACTTGGGCAATAATCATGTGTAAATCTAATGTTTTATTTGATAACCACTTACCATCTAATCTTTTATTGTCTTTTGGGTCATTGCATCCTGTAATTTTTCCAAAAATTACAAGAAAACTCCTATCATGAATGCTCCAAATATATTCACTGATGGGTCAAATAATGGTACAGCAGCAATAGTTACACCTGATCAAATTTTTACATTTTTAGCACCCCAAAAATCAGCTCAAAAGGTAGAGCTTAATGCAGTATTATAAGCTTTTGTGATGTTTAAAGATTCTGTGTTTAATTTATTTTCCAATAGTCAGTATATAGTTAATGCTATAGTATCTCTTGAAGATGCTGGTAGGATTTCCCCTTCCTCTACTGTTTTCTCTTTCCTTTCCAGTATACAAAGTCTAATCTGGGACAGAAAATATCCATTCTTAATAGGACATATCTGGGCACATACAGGATTGCCTGGAGTCCTTAGTTTGGGCAATGATTTAGCAGGTAAAACTACACATGACATACATACATATTTTCTGTACACTAGAAAAAGCTATAAATTTTCATAAAAATTCATTATCAATGCTAATACTTTACAAAAGCATTTTAAAATAACTAAGGAACAAGCTAGACAAATAATAAAACAATGTCAAAATTGTGTGACCATTTTACCACATTTTAATCTTAGAGTCAATCGTAGAGGATTGATACCTTACCATATATGGCAGATGGATGTCACACACTTGCCAGAATTTGGAAAATTAAAATATTTGCATGTTACAGTTGATACTTCTTCTGGATTTTTGATGGGCTCCCTTCATGGGGGAAAAAAACTAAAGATGTTATAGCTCATTGCTTACAAAATTTTGCCACTGTGGTCATTCCAAAGCAGTTAAAAACTGATAATGCCCCCGGTTATACTTCTACCTCTTTTAAACCATTTTGCTCATCATTTGGCATTACTCATATATCAGGAAACCCATACAATCCACAGGGACAAGCCATAGTTGAAAGAGCACATCACACTATTAAAATGTACTCATTGAAGTAAGAAGACAGAATTGGGAAGGGATATAAATTCCCCAAAGATAAACTTAAAATAACCCTTTTTACTCTAAACTTTTTAAATTTGGATTTTCAGGACTTACTGCTGCAGAAAGGCATAAGTGTCCAAAAAATGTGTATAAGCCAGAGGTACTTTGGAAGGATATTCTAACAGGACAATGGAAAGGTCCTGACCCATTAATTTTCTGGAGTTGGAGGTCTGTTTGTGGGTTTCCAGAGGAAGAACAGCAGCCGATTTGGATTCCAGAGAGATTAACTAAGATCCCGACCCTGTGATTGCCTGGAGTTGGGGGTCTATTTATGTGTTTCCACACGGAGAACAGCAGCCGATTTGGATTCCAGAGAGATTAACTGAAGCGATTTCGATAGACCAAAATAAGATGATTTGGCTCAAATCCATAACAGCTGATATCCAAAACTCCAGTTTGGCTATCCTTACATCTGCGACAGAACAGGGATGCTTTTTTCAATATCTATTTTATTATTGCCCTTTCTCAAATCATGAAGTTCTCTTTTGTTTTTTTGAGCTCATACAGACCTAGGTTAATGTTTTGCTTATCAGTTCTATTTTTTGACTGTAGAGTTTTTAAACATTGCAATGATGATTTCACATGTAAAATGTTATAAGGCCTTTACTATTATATTATGTGTTGTATGTATTTATTATGTGTGCACACTTGTGTTTTGTGTTATATATTTGAATGTGCGTATGTCCATATATCACATATGATGAGTGCTAATGAGATAATATATCCATTTTTGTTTATTCACGTGAATTAAATTGTTTAATTTAAATTGGGTAAACAACTGTTCAGGATTGTTTTAATATGTGAAAAAATAGGAGGTTAACAGACGTGTTTGTTTACTTTCACTTTTCCTTTTCATTATATTTAATTATTCTCTTCAAGATAACATAAATGTTAAGAAAATTGTTTTCTTTTAGTGCCTTCAGGAATGTTACAGAATTTTTTCTTTAGCCATTATTGCCAGAATTCCTATCTTCATCCCAGTGCCGGTGAAGACAAAGATAAAATCAATCTACAGATTCTGCAATAGCCATCACTGAACTGCTTGCAGAACTTGCCTGGATTATGTATCACTTGTATGCATTGTGAACTCACTTGTATGCATTGTGAACTATCTGCTGGTGCAGCGAATTGTGGCAGTGTTGGGGTACTTATGCTGGTGCTGTCATCAGTGATAGAATTTTTCCAATAGGAGCCATCAATTGACTTGGTGTATCTTCCCTATTCTCACTTGATAGAGGTCAGGAAACTTACAGAGGGAGGCGAAAGACTTCGTCAGCAATGACTGCTCTTTTGGCAATTTTGGTTTTGGATGCACACATGGGATTTTTCTTTAGATCTATCAGGTTCTGAGAATCAAAGCCACAACCTCACACAGGGCCAAGAGGCTGATTCAGACACATCCCTTTCCAAAGTAATTAAGCAAAGAGCCACAGGTGATGCCCATTCATTTAAATTTGAAAACTGTTTTCTTCAGGCTCCACAAAGGGGTGGCCTGAGGCAAAGACATTCCTAAAATTCAGGGCAAGGGAACCATAGGTAAGCAAATTGCCCAAAGCAGGGTTTCTCCACTGAGACTTTTCTGGTTACACTGATCTCTGAGGTTTCTGAGATGTTCCCATTCCCTTCAGCTATCCAGTACATGGCTATGTCACAGAGTTTGGAGGTGGTACATATCTTGGACACAAAACCATGAGCCTATTCTGGAGAGAGGCCAGAAATCAGGAGGTGAACAGGAACTTAGGAAGATAGTAGGTGTTGTCTATCCATAAGGCAAGCCGCAGTCCATTCATAAAAAGGGCAAAATAAATGCCTGGAAGCTTCCTACTAGTCAGGACACCTCCATTGATGTATTCGCTTTTCTAATAACTACAACCACGGACACAGTGGATACACAGACATAGAAAAACTCGCCTTCTCAAACGACTTACTAGAAACAGTCAACTCCAAACCAAACAAACAACCTTTGCTACCTATTCTCAGAACATGAGACAAAACCACGAACTCACACCCACACCCACTAAGGCACCTCATTCCCACAACAAGGTCTGTGACTATCCGGAGTGTCCTCTGACTGGTGGACCATACTATGTTCCCCCAAAATGGCCTGTCCTTTATCAGATCAGGTCCCTTTTGCAAACTCTGTTTAGTTGTCAGGAGCCAGCAATGAGCCACTACCTGCTTCCTCAGGAAAGGCCCCTCTTCAGAGTTCTCCTAGCATTTGGTCATCCTCACATCAGGAGGTACCAAGAAAGACTGACTCTGTCCTTGGAAAATTCAAACAAGTGTGCCCACTGGGAATGGGACTGGCACTGGCTCTGGGTGGCTGGCTTCCTGGATCCCAAGTTCAGAGAGTTCCATCACCAAGGAAGTGAGGTAGGTCACTTCCTTCAGGAACTGAATGAGGTCAATACCTTGGCAACCACTTTGTCCTAACATTTGTTTACAAGGGTCCCATGAGATGGAGGCTGCCCCTACTTTCTCTGACTCAGTCATAAGTTAGAATGGTATATCAACCACAGGCACCATGGAACAGCTCTCCACACAGGCCTGGTTTTGTCCATCTTCTCTACATTAAGAACAGAGCGACTGATTCAGACACAATACTTCATCCTGACCGGTATTTTTGCCATGGAAGATGATTTTGTGCTCTCAGGTCCTTCATAGCTGCCTAAGTCTTCTCCAGGGATCATTTCTGCATGGACCTTTGAGGATTTCAGCAGGTGGAAGATCCCCTAAATACCTGTATTGTAAGACCAACTCTGTCCCTGCTCTACTGTAAAGATAGATTGATGGAACAGTGTATGCTTAGGGTTAATAACAAGTTTGATTTGGCTTAGGAATCATTCTGTGCAATGAATAATGGTTTTGGGAACCTGCGATATTTACAAGAATATATAGGTGAAATATAAGTATGAACACAGAAATCTAGGTAAGATTTGACGCCCAGAAGTGCATTGGGCCCTTGATTGAAATACTCAGCTTTGAATTATATTCTGCACAGATGTCTCAGATAAATTGATATACAATGGCATAGGACCTTGTACCTTGGATGATTGAATGTCAAAAAGAACATCCAGTCAGAAGGATAGTCAGTAGGATTAGGAAGATATTCATAGGTTTAGAAAGCAGAGTGAGTATAGGATTTGAACCAAACGTTCTATAACAGTAGGGTTTCGGGTAGAGAATGAATGTAAATATCAACACATGTGAAGAGCCAGTCACATTGATGAACTCTGGAAAGTATGTAGGAAACCATATATCAATAGAGACATTAGGAAATCAGGCAAAGTATAAAGTACGTGATAGGATCAGGCATTTTCAACAGTGTTGAGGTTGAATATATAATCTTAGGAAGAAACAAATATGTAGTCACCAATAAAATTGACATTTGATAGCATTAGGCAACCTGGACATAGATGTTTTTTAGTAATCCATACTCACTTTCCATTTAGACTTCGGTACAAACATAAGTGTGACCTTTGCATTTTGTGAAAGAAGTCTCATGAAAAGACCAGTCATGAAACCCTGTGGAAAACATGTTTTCTGAATTAGGAAGTGATGAAAAGTAAAACAAAATGCCTATAAATTTCTGAACTAGTGGATTAAATATATATCCTATCATGTGCATTAACTGAAGAAAAAGAAATGTACCAGTATTGAATAAAAATGAATGACAAAATACACATCACGTCCCATAGGAATCTACTTGCATTGATATAAAACTGTGTCAGTTACTGCAGAAATATTAGGATTTGTATGCACCATTTACTGTTAGTTTTCAGTAATAGGAATCAAATATGTAGTTCAGGTGGATGAATATTTCTCAGAATAATCTTGTGAAAAGTTGATTATTAATCCACATACATGAATATGAATGAATTTACGGAGTGTATAATAAGACACATATATTTCATATTTTGAAAAATCTGTAGAGTGTGTGTGTGTATATATATATAAACATACACACACACACACACACACACGCACGCACACAAACAGACATTAAAAAGTAGCAATATATGCCAATTGAAATTCACCACGAAATATATGTCATCCACAGATCCAAATAAATTTGTTTTACTGAACATGGATTCATGTATAATTTTATTGTACTAGGAAGCTCATCAATAGTTTGAATTTTCAGTTTCAACAGCGTTTAGGAGGAGTGATCTCTTCTCACAATTTGTGTCTGCCAAGTCAGCCACCTCACAAGAATGTACGTGTGGTACCAGGTAGGATTCTATATGTGCATGTAAAAATACATGTGCTGAATAGGATACAGAGAAAGGTAGACAGGAATTCACATATTTGTTAACTTTAAAAACACATGGAGAACCATTTCAACAAAAAATTGACTAGATTTATAACTCCTATCCTATATAATGCAAAAGGCAATTCCAATGATACACCATTCCTCCTCTGAACTGCTTGTATTTCTATTCTGTTTGGGTTAATTTTCTCCATCATATTAGAATTAGTAGTCAGAGTCTAGTTGGCATGGGTTTGTGTCAGGGATTCAGTATTTTGAATGAAAATTTGAAAAATGATTCCAATGTTTATGCAAATATATGCTACAAAAGTATCTTCCCACTCTCATCCATAACAATGCCTTGAGATTACCTTGGCCCCAAGTTAGACACAATTAGAGGAGAAGAGTTAGAAAATCTGTGAATACATATCTGGAATCAAATATGCTCACGAGTTCACAAACTTGGAGGTGGTAGAGGAGATTCCAAAAGTAGGGGACAGGGTAAACACTCCACAAACATGGAGCTCTGCTGGACTAAAGACTTCTTGAGGAACTGCCTCTGAGGTTGGGCACTTGAAATATATGTTGTAGTCAGGAGATTCAGCTTCCTTTGTAGTGAGACCATCAAATCTGGGTATGCTTCTATGTGACCTGGAATACATGATTTCTTATTTTCCAATAAACATGAGGAAGCTGTATTTAATTTTCTGTTTGTAGGTAAACTGTGGCCACTGGGGGCTAATTGTCTACTCTTGTGGACTCTGAAGCCATTTGGTCATCCTCCAGTTTTCCTGGTGTTGCTTGCTGCTGCACTGGGAGTTTCATATTTGCTTCACAAATTACAAGGAATTCACCTGGGACAAAGTGCTGGAGGGAGTTCTGTCACCTGTGGTGAGTCAGGGTCTGCAGAAGAATGTACCAACCAGGCTTCTATTCCACATAGCTTGCCTCCATGACCATAGCAACCGGATTCTGAACATTGGCCTGAAACCTCTCCATATAACAAGATACCTTTACATAGAAGAGTCTGCTGGATGCATCATGTCAGTCACAAGCCAATTGGAAGCCAATGGCAGATCCACATGGCCCCACCACAGATGTTTTTTTATCACACACCTGCCCATCACTGCACTAGGCCCACTACTCAGCAGGGTCCAACTTCCTGGAATCTCTGTTATACACCATTTTCATGAAACTCAGTCAATCAAGTCACTGTCCTGCATAATCATGTTCAGCAACAGGACAACCAAAGTTTCTCCAGTGCCATCTGGTCATGGGAATTTCAAAAACTTCATGGTATTTATCTAGCAATTTTTCAAGGATGAAGTTGGCAGCATGTGGGTTTCAATTTATTCAGGGACCATTAAATGTTGTGGAAGTTCATTTCAAATGAAGTTCTGGAGAACTCTCACAGGCAAGGTTTTCCAAAGATTGGCCAAAGGGTCACATAAATCCAGGCCCATTGAGGTCTACAATGTAACGTCCATGTGTGTTTTGACTCTCAACTAAGACTGCCAAGTCGTTAAGAATAAAATCATGTGATATCAAGCCTGAGATTCCCAGTGGTCTCTGGAAAGCCACCCTGCGCCTAGATCTCAGTTTCCAAGGGTGACTCTCATGCTTGGCCTTCTAAAATCCCAACTCAATTCATGGCAATACTTCTCTAAGTTCAGTTCCTGTACTCAGTCTCTAAGGGAATCACACCAGAGTTCAAACTCAGGTGGACTCAGTCATCCCTTTCAACTGCCACAAAAATAACCACAATTAATACCAAAACACTCCCACATGGTCCTCACCTTCTTCCATATAGACACTCATCATAACCTCTGACTGTAGATTTCCATGAGGAATGCAGCCCAAGACAGTGTCCAAAATACACTTTCTTGCCCCTCATTTACCTAAATTCTGAGTGACCTGGACACCCTTCCTGTGAACCAGGAGTGATCAAATAGGCCTGCCGTTAATACTGATCCACTTCTCAAATTTGAGACCTACTGACTGTGGGGTTTAGATTCTTTATGTGAATTGGAGTCATGAGAAAACCCAACCACCTATGTGCTAGCCTCTGCAGGGAATTGAAGAACTCATTTGACCTAAAGGATCCCTATTCTCACTTGATTGATGTCAGAAACCTTACAGAGGAAGGCGAAAGACTTCATCCACAATGACTGCTCTTTTGCTATTTTGGTTTTGGATGCACACATGGGATCTTTCTTTAGATCCATCAGTTGCTGAGAATCTAAGCTACAGCCTAACACAGGGCCAAGACGCTGATTCAGACACATCTCTTTGCAAAGCAATTAAGCAAAGAGCCACAGCTGATGCCCATTCTTTTTTATTTGAAAAAGGTTTTCTTCAGACTTCACAAAGCGTTTTCCTTAGGCAAAGACCTTCCTGACATTCAGGGAAACAGAACAATAGGTAAGCAAAAGGCCCAAAGCAGGGTTTCTCCAATGAGACTTTACAGGTCACACTGGTATGTGAGTTTTCTGAGATGCTCGCCATTCACTTCAGGTATTCAGTACATGGCCATGTCACAGAGCATGGAGGTGGTACATATCTTGGATACAAAACCATAAGCCTATTATGCAGAGTGACCAGATTTCTGGAAGAAAACAGGAACTTAGGAAGATCGTAGGTGTTGCCCATCATTATGGCAAGCCGCATTCTATTTATAAATTGGGCAGCATGAATGCTGGTAAGCTTTCTAAAAGACAGGACACATCCATTGATGCTTTCTCTTTTCTAATATCTACAATCATGGACACAGTGGGATGCAGCGACACAGAAACACTCGCATTGTCAAATGACTTACTAGAAACAATTCCCCCCAAACCAAACAAACCTCATTTCCTACCTCTTCTCAGAACATGAGCCAAAACCACAAACCCACACCCACACCCACAAAGGCACCTCTTTCCTCCAAGTAGGTTGTGACGATTTGGAGTGTCCTCTGACTGTGGGCCATTCTAGGTTCCCCCAAAATGGCCTGTCCTGTCTCAGATTTTGTGTCCTTTGCCAAGTCTCTGAAGTTGTCAGGAGCCAGCAGTGAGCCACTACCTGTTTTCTCAGGAAAGGCCCCTCTTCAGAGTTTTCCTGCCATTTGGCCATCCTAACATCAATAGGTACCAAGAAAGACTGACTCTGTCCTTGGGAAATTCAAAAAGTAAAACCACTGAGACTGGGACTGGGGCTGTCAATGTTTGACTGGCTTCCTGGATCGCAAGTTCACAGAGTTCCATCACCAAGGA
Organism: Callospermophilus lateralis; assembly: GCF_048772815.1. NCBI lineage: Eukaryota > Metazoa > Chordata > Mammalia > Rodentia > Sciuridae > Callospermophilus > Callospermophilus lateralis. The sequence goes on from NW_027514413.1 coordinate 617,314, forward strand.
AGTGAGGTGAGGTCACTTCCGTCAGAAACTGAATGAGTTCACTGCCTTGGCAACCAATCTGTCCTAAGAGTTGCTTCCAAGCTTTCCATGAGATGGAGGCTGCCCCTGCTTCCTCTGACAATTTCACAAGTTAGAATGGTATATCACCCATAGGCACCCAGGAGCAGCTATCCACACAGGTATCATTTGGTCCATCTTCTCTACATTAAGAATGGAGAGGCTGATTCAGACAGAACCCTTCACCCTGACCAGGTTGTTTTCCATGGAAGATGACTTTTGCACTCTCAGGTCCTTCAGAGTTGCCTACATCTTCTCCAGAGATTATATCTGCATGGACCTTTGAGGTTATCAGCAGGTGGAAGATTCCCTATATTCCTGTATTGTAACACCAACTCTGTCCCTGCTCTTCTGTAACGTTAGATTGAGGGAACCATGTATGGTTAGGGTTAATAACATGTTTGATTTGGGTTAGGAATCATTATGCTGAATAAATAATGGTATTGGGAACCTGCAATATGTATAAAAATATATAGGTGAAATATATGTATAAAAACAGAAATCTAAGTAACATTTGAAGCCCAGAAGGGCACTGGGCCCTTGATTGGGATACTTAGCTTTGAAAAAATTGATATACAATGGCATAGGAGCTTGTACTTTGGATCATAGAATGTAGAAGAGAACATCCAGTCAAAAAGGATAGTCGGTAGTGAAAGGTTAATAAAATAGGTACTTGTCACTTACTGTTTTTCTGTATGCTTAACAAAACACTGTTGAAATCTTGAGAACTGTTTGCTAATCTTGTTCCCAGAATGTGCTGTCCCCAACTGCCAAAGTGTAGAATGTACTCCCTCACCCGGTTGCATGCAAACCGACCACTCGCCCTGACCCATCAGTATACTTCCCTCCCTGCACTCTCCAAGGAAAATATATATGTTCTGCTTAAACTGTTCTCAGGGCTCTCTGCTCTATTCAAGTGAGCTCCGAGCCCCAGCATGCTGGACCCAGAATAAACCCTTTGCTGTTGGATAAGACAGTCTGTTAGTGGTCTCTTCCTTCCATGCTCACCCTACCTTTACATATGGAGATTCCACCGAGTTTTGGCAGCGGCGGACAAAAGACCCTAACGGGTTCCTCTTGGGTTAAGTAAGGTGCCTCTTTCTTGTTTCAGTGTTAAGGTTAGTGCTGGGCAAAATGACTGTCGATGAAGAGCGTGAGTTCTCTCCGATGATGGCTGACAAACGTGTCACAGAGCCACAGGCCACGTCCCTGGGGAACTTCCCAAAGACTCGGGAAATCGAGGAACAATAGTCTCCTCGACTCAGTAATATTTTGTATCTGATTCGGAATTGCCAGCCCATTGGGTTTTGCTGGCTACTCAGTCCTGGTCTCAGTTTTGGATGTCCATTGAATGTCTTTATTGTCTTGTCTTGTCTGTGTCGTGTGTCTTGCATTCACTCTTTGTGTATCTTTCATTATGGGACACAGCACTTCAATGCCCCTGTCCCTAACCCTTGATCACTGGACCAAAGTCCGCTTAAGGGCTCAGAATCTTTCTTTTTTAGTTAAACGCTGGACCTTTCAGAATCTCTGTGCCTCAGAATGGCCCACCTTTGAATTTGGATGGCCCCTAGAAGGATCTTTCTACTTCCCACTAATTTAAGAAGTCAGAGATATTGTCTTTCACCCGGGCACACATAGCCATCCGGATCAACAGCCATATATCTTAACTTTGCTGGACCTCCTCAAATCTCCTCCTCAATGGGTGAAGCCTTTCTTTGTCCCTTCCCCTGCTCCTACTCCTTCCCCCATGATCTCTCAAACCCTCTGCTCCTCCTCCTCCTCCACCCTTTGTAATCCCTGAGTCAAAAGATTTGACTCTTCTGGACTCTCTTCCCCCTTATTATACCCTGCCTTCGTCCCCCAACCACCAACACCCTCTAAGTGATTCCCCTGCAGCTGACTCAGCCTCTCTACCACTGGAGGAATCTAAGCTGGCCCAGCGCCCTCCAGATAACTCCCCCGCAGCACACACAGCCCCTCCTCCGCAGGAGGAAGCTAGCCCAGCTAAGGAAACTTGATGGTGGTGAATGATTGAAAACCCTGGAACTCCTTTGATGCTCCCACTGTGTCTCTACAGACCATTGATTGACGAAGGCCATGGGGGGAAAATGCAAGCCTACAAATATTGGCCTTTCTCCTCTTCCGACCTATATAACTGGAAATATAAAAATCCCCCTTTTTCCGAGGACCCCACAGGGCTCACAGGTCTGGTTGAGTCATTGATATTTTCACATTTGCCTACTTGGGATGACTGTCAACAATTCCTAGGGACTCTCTTCACGACAGAGGAACAAAAGAGAATCTTCCTGGAAGCTATAAAAAAATGTCCTCCAACCAGATTGGAGAGTGATACATCTTCCCAACTTAATCAAAGCTGGTTTTCCTTTGAAACAACCCAACTGGGACACCAACACCATTGAAGTTAGAAAGCATCTGTCCACTTATCGCCAGGTTCTAATAGTGGGCATCCGAGTGGCCACTAGGCGACCAACTAATTTGGCCAAGGTAATAGAGATTATTCAAAGGCCTGATGAATCTCCCTCTATGTTTCTAGAGAGAATTATGGAGGCAAGTAGGAGATATACTCCTTTCGATCCTCAGGCAGAGGATCAAAAGGCATCTGTCATGATGGCCTTTATTGGACAAGCTGCCCTGGATATTAAAAGAAAGTTACAATGCTTAGATGGATTACAAGATATGACTTTGAGAGATTTAGTCAGAGAAGCCAAGAAAATATACCTTAAGAGAGAAACTGAGGAAGAGAATGAAGCAAAGTGAGGATAAAAGAAACAAAAGACAGAATAAGGCGTTGACTAAAGTCCTGGTCACAACAACAAAAGGGCCAGAAATTAAGAAACAGGGAGACAGGAAGGGATACCTGGTCCCATGCCAGAGGCCACCCCTGGCCTCAGATCAATGTACCTACTGTACAAAAAAAAGGACACTGGGCCAAAGAGTGCACTAGAGAGGGACAGCCACGCCAGTCAGCTATTCTGACTCTGGAGGATGACTATGAAAGTCGGGGCTCAGATCTCCTCCCCGAGTTCAGGGTAACTTTTGAAGTGGAGGGGACCCCAGTAATCTTTGAAGTGGATAAAGGGGCAATATACTCATCCCTAGTGTCACATTGGGCCCTCTATCAAATAAAAGGTCTCTAGTTCAAAGGGCTAATGACAGTAAATATCGGGCTTGGACAACTAAGAGGATCATGGACCTGGGGAAAGGAAAAATCCATCACTCCTTCCTAGTAATCCCAGAATTCCTAGCCCCATTGATGGGCAGAGATCTGCTCACCAAGTACCGGGCCAAAATAACTTTTAACCCTGAAGGCCCCCAAGTGGAATTTCTAAATCCTTCACTAAAAACTCCTATAGTCACAGCTCTAAATATGTCAGTAGAAAATGCACATCAACTCACTCACCTTGGTTCAAAGAAACTGCAGGTATTTCTGAAGTATCAAGAACAGAGTTTTCCACTAACTGACTCACAGCAAAAAGAAATAACTAAATGGGTAAAAAAAGCCTGTCGATTCCATCAATTGGTAAATGCTTACCCTTCCAAGCTTCCTGCAGGAAAGCACCTACGAGGAACCAGACCAGGACAATTCTGGGCAGTTGACTTTACTGAAATTAAGCCAGCAAGGTATGGACATAAATATCTTCTAGTCTTTGTAGATACATTTTTAGGATGGATTGAAGCCTTCTCCACTAAAAGAAAAAAAAAAAGAAACAGTGCAAATGGTGGTCAAGCAGATCCTGAAAGACATTTTTCAAAGATACGGCCTGCCAAAGGTAATACGGTCTGATAATGCACCGGCGTTCGTGGCCCAAGTAAGTCAGGGGTTAGCCAGGAACCTGGGGATTCATTGGAAGTTTTATTGTGCTTACAGACCCTAGAGTTCAGGACAGGTAGAAAGAATGAATAGAACCATTAAAGAGACCTCAACAAAATTAAGCTTAGAGACCAGCATAAATGATTGGACTATGCTCATGCCTTATACAATGTTTCGTGCAAGAAATACGCCCTCTGTTTCTTTGAGTAACCACACCCCCTGTGAATATCTAGGGTGCCTCTCCTCCAGTAATGGACCAAAGCCCAACTCTAAGACCTAACGATCCCTTTCACACCCCCTTGCTTGACAGACTTAAAGCTCTTGAAAGATCTCAGTGATACCTGTGGAAAAAGCTGGCCACTGCCTACCAAACTGGGGACGAGGGGACTCCACATCGATATCAAGTAAGAGATTCATCTACGTAAGATGATATCAGGTGTCATCCCTGGAACCCCACTGGAAAGGACCATACCAGGTGGTACTTATAACATCTACAGTGGTAAAGGTAGACGGAATCACTTCCTGGATCCTTGCCTCTCATCTCAAGCCTGCGCCCTGTCCACACTCTGGCTGGAAACTGGAAAAGACTGGTAACACTTTCAAATTGCATATTCACCATGTGGATAAGCCTATAGACTCTCCCCTCGGCCACAAGTAGTCCTAACCCTCATGAGCCCGTTCAGCAGCGTTGTCTGATCACAAATTCTACTGTAAATGAAGTATAATCTATCTCACATACAGCCCACTTAGGGACCTGGTGACCATCTCTCCACCCAGACATTTGTCAGCTGGCTATAGGTCTTTCCTAATGGGATATCCCTGATGAAGAGGATCCCACTAAAATTCCATTAAATCCCTTCCTTACCATAGATAATGGAAACAAACATTATGGATGTAGGGACACACGAGCCAGATGCAGGTTGGCTAGCCTAGATTACTGTGTTTACCCGGCCGACTGTCAAAGCCATAAACAGCCATGGCTGTGTGGGGGAAAAGCCGACTTCTTCTGTAAGTCATGGGGATGTGAGCATACAGGGGCTGCCTGATGGAACCCAAACTCCGCATTAAATTCAGTACACAGCATTGGCCATATTACGAATTAGAAAACAAAAACTGATGGCAACCAGAGGGGACTCTAGATCCTCAAATCCTGTGTGACCTTTTTAACATCTGCTGGTGCTTAAAAGGGTAAAAGGAGATTCCACTATGTAGAGGCCTTTTCACTTCTTTGCTCACATCCTGAACTATGCTTATCCAATAGATCCTCACCTTCAGCCTTCTGCTCCAGAGTCTCTGCTGTCACTCCCACCTCAGCAACCTGATTTCTCCACTACAATTATTAGATCAAAAACCCATATCTCTGCTGGTTCTCAGACCATTGCCCCCTTGCTGACGTAGCAGGTACTGAGGTACCCCTCCACCCACTCACTCCTCTCTTCTCCTGTCAGTGCCCGCACCGGGTCCCACCAGGTCCTCTTACCAACTAACCCAAAGCTCAAACCAGCTGAGGAGAGCCCTCAGACCCATATCCAAGATGTAATGAAAATGGCCTTTAAAGTTGCTTTGTCATCACTGAAAACAGTTTACTAAGAATTTAAAGTCCCTAACATGTGTTTTGGTATACTCACAACCATCTTCTTCTTTGCTCTACCTGTTCTACTGCTCAAATATTTGTTGCTAGGAAAATTCCAAACCACTTTCCAATTATTTTTTTAGATCTCTCTTTTCTCATTCTCAGATACTCTGAGCTGCTCTCAGCCCCACCTTCTCCGTCTTTCCCCTCTGTACCAGGCCCACAGAAAAGTCTTTAACTGACCTTCTCCAGAAGTCTTCACCATGGCTGACTTTAGGACTTTCAGCAAAAGAGTCCCTATAAAAAAAGTTCAATGTAGTTAAACTTCCTATTTTCATGTTGCCCTGTTCTACTTGGCCACTGGCTAAAAAAAATAGCACTCCTAATCAAGACACCCCCTTACTAGTTTTTCACAAAAATATGTGAACAAGGCCTCTGGCCTTGACATTTGGATTCACAGAGATGGCTACATTTCTAAGTTAACGAAGTTAGCAACTGGGCTCCGTGGTAACAGCTGGCAATGGGAAGATAAGAAAGGGAAGAAAAAGCTCTTTCCCTCCCAGGTGTCCTTGAAAAGTTAACTTACCCAGAACCGAGGAAAAAACAGAAACAAAACTGCTTTTTTCAACTTCTGCAGACTGTGAACTTCTGAGCCCCTTCCATTACATGTTGGGTACAAAATTCTGAAACTACCTAAACTTGGGTTTCAGAGGATTACTTGATTACAACAGAATCAATGCCCTCTGAATCTGGTTGCCACCAAATAGGACTGTTTCCCTGTCTTCAGTGCTATCTTAGGTGAGTTGCCTTGTCCGTCCCTACTACAGCATGATTCTATATACTTAAACATTGTTAATGTTTTCATGAAATGGTCAACAGATGTGATTAATTGTGTAATCGTGCAGATGTTTCCCAGAGTGCTCTATCACAATGCAGGTTCATTTGAAGATCAAATAGGGGGGCATTCAACCCGGTTCCACTGAAAATATATATCCCTCAACTTAGCCATCATATTAGGGATAGAAATTGCTGCACTGGTGGCCACGGGAACCACTGCCTTTGTCCATGGGACTCAACAAATGACCCAACAAATGACAGCAATAGACCAAAACTAAGATATTAGAAACCTCCATCAGAGCTTTGCATGAGTCTTTTACCTCTCTCTCTGAAGTTGTTTTTCTGACCACTCGAGGGTTGGACCTCCTTGTCATGAGAGAAGGGGCCTCTGTGCTGCATTGAGAGAAGAAAGTTGTTTGTATGCCGAGCATACTGGAGTTGTAATAAAATCTTAGAGTAAATTAAAAAGATTCCTTGAAAAGCATCAAAGAGATAGAGAGGCCCAAAAAAGGTGGTTTGAGTCTTGGTTCACACAGTCTTCCTGGTTAACTATGTTTTTATCAACCCTGGCCGGTCCAATAATAATCCTCATATTATTGCTAACTATTAAACCCTGTTTTCTCAACCGTGTAATTTCTTTTCTCCAGGCTCAAATTGGACGAGTTAAACTTATGGTAATACCCCACTAGTATACATAGAATGTGACACCCCCCAATCATCATTTTTATGATTAAAAGTAGCCAGAAGAAGAAGTGGGGAATAAAAGGTTAATAAAATAGGTACTTGTCACTTCCTGTTTTTCTGTATGCTTAACAAAACACTGTTGAAATCTTGAGAAATGCTTGCAAATCTTGTTCCCAGTATGTGCTGTCCCCAACTGCCCAACTTCAGAATGTGCTCCCTCACCCAGTTGCACGCAAATCGCCCACTCGCCCTGATCCATCAATAAACTTCCCTCCCTGCCCTCTCCAGGTAAAGTATATAAGCTCTACTTAAGCGATTCTCAGGGCTATCTGCTCTATTCAAGTGAGCTCTGAGAACCAGCATGCTGGACACTCAATAAACCCTTTGCTGTTGCATGAGATAGTATGTTGGTGGTTTCCTCCTGCGAAGCTCGCCCGACATTTACTATAATGATTGAAAGTAGAAGAGAACATCCAGTCAAAAAGGGATTGTTGATAGAAATAGGAAGATAGTACGTTTAGGAAGAAGTGTGAGTATAGGATTTGGAACAAAAGTTCGTTAGCTACAGGGTTTCGGTTACAGAGTGATTGTTAAAGTCAGCACAGGTGAAGAGTCAGTCACAATGATGAACTGGGGAAAACATGAAGTAAAGCAGATATAAATAGAGACATTACAAAATAAGGCAAAGTATAAAGTGAGTGATAGGATTAGACATTTTGAACAGGGTTGAGTTTGAATACATAATTTAGGAAGAAACAAATATGTAGTCACCAATAGGATTGACATTTGAGAGCATTAGGCAAATTTCAGGTGGATGAATATTTCTGAGAATAATCTTGTGAATAGTTGATTATAAATCCACATACATGAACATGAATGAATTTAGGGAGTGTACATAAGACACATATATTTCATATTTAGAAAAATCTGTAGAGTACACACAGACAAAAAAAGTAGCAATATATGTCAATCAAAATTCATCATAAAATATATATCATCCACAGATCCAAAAATATTCATTTTACTGAACATGGATTTATGTATAATGTTGTTCAACTAGGAAGCTCACCCATTGTTTCAATATTCAGTACCAACAGGGTTTAGTAGGAGTGATCTCGTCTCACAATTTGTATCTGCCAAGTAAGCCAAATCACAAGAACAAACGTGTGGTACCAGGTAGGATTGTATATGTCCATATTAAAATACACATGCTGAATAGGCTACAGAGAAAGGGAGACAGGAATTCACATGTTTGTTAACTTTAAAAATACATGGAGAACTATTTCAACAAACAATTGACTAGATTTATAACTCCTACTCTGTATCATGCAGAAGGGAAGTCCAACTATACACCGTGCCTCCTCTGAACTACTTGTATTTCTATTCTGTTTGGGTTATTTTTCTCCATCATATTAGGATTAGTAGTCAGAGTCTGGTAGGGTATGGGTTAGTGTCAGGGATTCAGTATTTTGAATGGAAAACAGGAAATTGAATCCAATGTGTATGCAAACATATGCTACAGAAAAATCTTTCCACTCTCATCCAGAACAATGCCTTGACATTACCTTCGCCTCAAGAAAAACACAATTAGAGGAGAAGAGTTAAAAAATTTGTGAATACCTATCTGGATTGGAAAATGCTCCCGATTTCACATCATTGGAGTTGGTAGAGGAGTTTCTAAAAGTAATGGACTGGGTAAACACTCCACAAACCTCGAGCTCTGCTGGCCTAAATATTTTTGAGGATCTGCCTCTGAGGTTGAGCACTTGAAATATATGCTGTTGTCAGGAGCTTTAGCTTACTTTGTAGTGAGACCATCAAAGCTGGGTCTGCATCTATGTGATCTGGATGACATGGTTACTTACTTTCCAATGAAATGAGGCAACAGTCCTGAATTCTCTCTTTGTAGGTAAACTGTGGCCTCTGAGGGCTAATTGTCTCTTCGTGTGGACTGTGAAGCCATTTGGCCATCCTCTAATTTTCGTGGTGTTTTTGCTGCTGCTCTGGGAGTTTGGTATTTGCTTCACAAAATACGAGTTCAAATGGGACACAGTACTGGAGGAGTTCTGTCAGGTGTCGGGGGAAGGGTCTGGAGGAGAATGCACCAAACAGTATTTTATTCCACGTAGCTTGCCCCCTTGACAATAGCAACATGATTCAGAACATTGCCCTGAAACCTCTCCATATAACAAGATTCCTTTACATATAAGGGTCTGCTGGCTACACCATGTCAGTCACAAGCCATTTGGAATCCAATGGTAGATCCTCATGGCCCTACCACTGATGTTTTATCAAACACCTGCACACCACTGCTCTGTGCCACTACTCAGCAGGATCCAACTTACTGGCATCTCTGTTCTAAACCATTTTCAGGAAACCCAGTAAATCAAGGTACTGTCTGGTATACTCATGATCAGCAACAAGACATCCAAAATTTTCCAGTGCCACCTGGTCATGGGAATTTCAAAAATTTCATGGTATTTATCTAACCATTTTTCAAAGATGAAGTTGGAGTCACTGTGGGTTTCAATTCATTCAGGAATCATTAAATGGTGAGGAAGCTCATTTCAATGAAAGCTCTAAAGAACTCTCACAGGCAAGGCTTCTGAAAGAGTGCCCAAAGAGGCCACATAAAGCCAGGCCCATTGAGGTCTACAAGGTGAGGCCCATGTGTGTTTTGACTCTCAACTCAGCCTGCCAAGTCTTTAATAATAAAATCATGTTATATCCTGGCGGAGATTCCCAGTGCTCTGTGGAAAGCCACCCTGGGCCTAGATCTCAGTTTCCAATGGCGACTCTCATGCATGGCCTACTAAAATTCCAACAAAATTCATGGCAATATTTCTCTGACTTTAGTTCCACAACTCAGTCTCTAAGGGGAATCACACCAGAGTTCAAGCCCAGGTGGACACAGTCATTTTTTCCAACCGACACACAAATGACCAAAATTATAACCAAAACACCTCCACATGACACTAATCCTCTTCCATGTAGAGACTCATCCTCACCTCTGGTGAACGTTTCTATGAGGGGCGCAGCCAAAGACAGTTTCCAAAATAAGCTCGCTTGCCCCTCATTTGCCTAAAGTCAGGGTGGCCTGGACACCCTTCCTGTGAACCAGGAGTGACAAAATAAGCATGCCTTTAATACTGCTCTGTTTCTCCAATTTGAGCCCTACTGATTTTCAGATATAGATTCTTTATTTCATTTGGAGTCATGTGAAAACCCAAGCACCACTGCAGGGCTTGGAAGAACTCATTTCATCCAAAGAATCCCTATTCTCACTTGATAGAGGTCATGAACCTAACAGAGGAAGGCAAGTGACTTCATCCACAATGACTGATCTTTTTGCAATTATGGTTTTGGATGGACACAAGCCATCATTCTTTAGATCCATCAGGAGCTGAGAATCTAAGTCACAGCCACACATAAGACCAAAAGGCTAATTCAGCCACATCCCTTACCAAAGCAATTAAGCAAAGAGCCACAGATGATGCCCATTCATTTCCATTTCAAAACTGCTTTCCTCAGGCTTCACAGAGGGGTGGCCTGAGGCAAAGGCCTTCCAGACATTCAGGGCAACAGAAAAATAGTTAAGCAAAAGATCCAAAGTAGGGTCTCTCCACTGAGACTTTCCTGGTCACACTGATATCTGAGTTTTCTGAGAATCTCGCCATTCTCTTAAGCTATCCAGTACATGGCCATGTCACAGGGCTTGGAGGTGGTACATATCTTGGAAACAAAACCATGAGCCAATTCTGGAGAATGGCCAGAATTCAGGAAGAAAACAGGAACTTAGGTAGATAGCAGGTGTTGCCCATGGATAAGACAGGTTGCATTCCATTCATTAATTTGCCAGGATGAATTATGGGATGATTTATACTAGACTAGACATATATTAATGCATTATCTTTTCAAATGTCTACAACAACGGACACAGTGAAATACACAGACATAGGAACACTAGTCTGGTCAAACGACTTACTAGAAATAGTCCACTGCAAACGAAAAAACCGACTTTCCTACCTATTCTCAGAACATGAGACAGAACCACAAACAAACACCCACTCCCACAAAGGCACCTCCTTCCCTCAAGTAGGTCTGTGACTATCCAAAGTGTTCTCTGACTTGTGGGCCATACTATCTTCTCCCAAAATGGCCTGTCCTCTATCAGATCTGGTTTCCTTGGCCAACTCTGTGAAGGTGTCAGAAAAAAGTGGTGAGCCACTACCTGCTTTCTCAGGAAAGGTCCCTCTTCAGAGCTCTCCTCCATTTGTCCTTCCTAACATCAGTAGGTACCAAAAAAGACTGACTCTGTCCTTGTTAAATCCAACCAAGTGAGCCCACTGATACTGGGACTGGGACTGCTTCTGGGTGCCTTACTTCTTGGATACCAAGTTCAGAGAGTTCCATCACCAAGGAAATGAGGTATGTCACTTTCTTTGGAACTGAATGAGGTCACTGCCTTGGCAAACACTTTGTCCTAAGAGTTGCTTCCAAGGGTCCCATGAGATGGAGCCGGCCTCTACTTCTTGTGACACTTTCACTAGTTAGAATGGTATATCAACCAGAGGAACCTGGGAACAGCTCTTCACCCAGGCCTGGTATTGTCCATCTTCTCTACAATAAGAAGAGAGAGGCTGATTCAGACACATCCCTTCATCCTGACCAGGTTGTTTGCCATGGAAGATGACTTTTGCTCTCTCAGGTCCTTTATACCTGCCTAAATCTTCTCCAGGTATCATTTCTGAATGGACCTTTGAGGTTCTCGCAGGTGGAAGGCACCCTAATTTCCTGTATTGTAAGAACAACTCTTTCCATGCTCTTCTGTAAAATGAGATTGAGGGAACAGTGTATGTTTCGGGTTAATAACAGGTTCGATTTCAGTTAGGAATCATTCTGTGCAATGAATAATGGTATTGGGTACCTACGATATTTATAAGAATATAGAGTTGAAATTAATGTACAAAAACAGAAATCTAAGTAAGATTTGAAGGCCAGAAATCATTCGGCCCTTGACTGGGATACTTAGCTTTTAATTATGTTCTGCAAAGATGTCTCAGATAATTCAATAATAAATGGCATAGGACCTTGTGCCTTGGATGATTGAATGTAGAAGAGAACATCCAGTCAAAAAGGGATAGTAGGTAGGATTAAGAAGATAGTCAGTAGGTTTAGGAAGAAGAGTGAGTATAGGATTTGTATCAAAAGTTCTTTCCTAATAGGGTTTTGGTTAGAGGGTGAATGTTAATGTCAGCACATATGAAGAGTGAGTCACTATGATGAGCTTGGGAAAATATGTAGAAAAGCAGATATCAATAGAGACATTATGAAATCATGCAAAGTATAAAATGAGTGATAGGATTAGACATTTTCTACAAGGTTGAGTTTCAATATATAATCTTATGAAGAAACAAATATGTCGTCACCAATAGGATTGACATTTGAGAGCATTAGGCAACCTGGACATGGATGTTTTAGTAATCCATGTACAATTTCCCTTTTGGCTTCGGTACAGTCTTAAGTGTGACCTTCACATTTTTAGTTCCGAATATTACTGTGATAAAATGTTTATGTAGATCAAGTGACATGAGTATTTCTACCACCTTTTCTGGGAGCAATATATTGAAGACATAAAATTAGTTTTGGGGGTACAAAGAGGTGTACCCTGTGTCTATGAATATAGAGATAAAGCATGAATAGACCATAATGTGAATAAATAATATAAGTTGTTCCAAATTTAAATTATGTATTGAACTGATATCTGAAAAATTACAGGAAATCTTATATTGATATACAATCATTCATTCCAACCAATTATACATCAAATGGTAATATTAGTGTTTTGGTTTATCATGAAGAGTGTGTGAGTTTTGCTTCAATAGTGATTATGGAAATTGAAAATAATGTGTTTGGAAAGAATTCTCATGAAAAGACCAGTCAAGAAACCCTGACAATACATGTGTTCTGAAGCAAGAAGTGATTAAAGTTGAAACAAATGCCTATAAATTTGTGAACTTGTGGATGAAATGTATATCCTATGATGTGCAAACCCTGAAGAAATAGTAATGTACCAGTGTTGAATACAAATGAACGTCAAATTACATATCATGTGCCATAGGAATCTACTTGCATTGATGTTAGACTGGGTTAGTTACTGTAGAATTATTAGGATTTGTATGCACCATTCACTGAAGTTAGTTTTCAGTACTAGGAAACAAACATGTATTTCAGTTAAATGAATATGTCTGAGAATAATCTTGTGAAAAGTTGATTATAAATCCAAGTACATGAACATGAATGAATTAAGAGAGTGTATATAAGACACATATTTCATATTTTGAAAAATCCACAGAGTGTATGTATATATACAAAAAAACACAAATAGACATTAAAAAGTAGCAATATATATGCCAAACAAAATTCATCATTAAATATATATCATCCACAGATGCAAAAATATTTATTTTACTGAACATGAGCTTATGTATAATGTTGTTCTACTAGGAAGCTTTAGGTTGAATTTTCAGTTCCAACTGCGTTTAAGAGGAGTGAACTCTTCTCACAATTTGTATCTGCCAAGTCAGCCACCTCCCAAAAATGTACATGTGATACCTGGTAGGATTCTATATATGTATATAAATATACATGGGTGAAATGGCTACAGAGAATTGGAAACAAGAATTCACATATCTGTTAACTTTAAAAACACATGGAGAACTATTTCAATTAAAAATTGACTAGATTTATAACTCCTACCTTATATAATGCAAAAGGCAAGTCCAAATATACAACATGCCTCCTCTGAACTGCTTGTATTTATATTTGTTTGGGTTATTTTTCTCCTTTTTATTAGGTTGAGTAGTCTGAGCCTAATAGGTTCGGGTTAGTGTCAGGGATTCACTATTTCAATAGGAAAATTGAAAAATGAATCCAATGTGTATGCAAATATGTGCTGCATAAATATCCTTCCACTCTCATCCAGAACAATGCCTTGTCAATACCTTTGCCCCAATTAAGACACAATTGGAGGAGAAGAGTTAGAAAATCAGTGAATACATATGTGGAATGGAAATGCTCAGGAGATCACAATCTTGGAGGTGGTAGGGGAGTTTCCAAAAGTAAGGGACTGGGTTAACACTCCACAAACATGGAGCTCTTCTGGCCTAAAAACTTTTTGAGAAACTTTCTGTGAGGTTGGGCACTTGAAAAATATGTTGTTGTCAGGAGATTTGACGTCTTTGCGTGAGACCATCAAAGCTGGGTCTGCATTTTTGTGACCTGGAGGACATGGCTTCTTATATTCCAATAAAGATGAGCAGCAGTGCTGCATTATCTCTTTGTAGGTAAACTGTGACCACTGGGGACTAAGTTTCTCCCCATGTGGACTGTGAAGCCATTTGGTCCTGGTCCACTTTTTGTCGTGTTTTTGCTACTGCACTCGGAGTTTGGTATTTGCTTCATGACATACAAGGAGCTAAACTGGGACACAATGCTGGAGGGAGTTCTGTCACGTGTGGTGTGCCAGGGTATGCAGGAGAATGCACCAACCAGGCTTCTATCCCTCATAGCTTGCCCCATTGCCCCCTTGTCCATATCAACCTAATTCTCAACATTGCCCTGAAACCTCTCCATATAACAAGATGCCTTTACATATAAGGGTCTGCTGGCTGCACCATGTAAGTAACATGCCATTTGGAATACAATGGTAGATCCTCATGACCCTACCACTGGTGATTTATCACACACCTGCCCAAAACTGCTCTAGGCCCACTACTCAGCAGGCTCTAACTTACTGGCATCTCTGTACTACACCATTTTCATGAAACCCAGTCAATCAAGGCACTGTCTGGTATACTCTTCATCAGCAATAGGACATCCAAAGGTTCTCCAGTGCCACCTGGTCATGGGAATTTCAAAATTTTCATGGTATTTATCAAGCCATTTTTCAAGGATGAAGTTGGAGGCACTGTGGCTTTCAATTCATTCAGTAACCATTAAATGTTGAGGAAGCTCAATTCAATAAAAGCTCTGGAGAACTCTCACAGGCAAGGCTTCTGAAAGAGTGCCAAAATGGTCACATGATGCCAGGCCCATTGAAGTCTACAATGTGAGGCCTATGTATTTTTCGACTCTCAAATATGGCTGCCATGTCTTTGAGAATAAAATCATGTGATATCCTGGCAGAGATTCCCAGTGCTCTGTGGAAAGCCACCCTGGCCCTAGATCTCAGTTTACAAGGGCGACTCACATGCGTGGCCTCCTAAAATCCAAACAAAATTCATGGCAATACTTCTCTGAGTTCAGTTTCACAACTCAGTCTCTAAGGGGAATCACACCAAAGTTCAAGCCCAAGTGGACCCAGTCATTTCTTCCAACTGCCAAACAAATGGCCAAAATTAAAACCAAAACATTCCCACATGGCCCTTATCTTCTTCCATATAGTCACTCATCGTAACCTCTGGCTGGAGTTTTCCATCAGGGGCACAGCCCAAGACTGTGTCCAAAAAAAGCTCGCTTGCCCCTCATTTGCCTAAAGTCAGGGTGGCCTTGACAGCCCTCCTGTGAACCAGAAGTGATCAAATAAGCCTGCCGTTAATACTGCTCTGTTTCTACAATTTGAGGCCTACTGACTTTCAGGTATAGATTCTATATGTGATTTGGAGTCATGCGAAAACCCAAGCACCTCATCAGGGCTTTGAAGAACTCATTTGACCCAAAGAATCCCTATTCACACTTGATGGAGGTCAGGAACCTAACAGAGGAAACGAGAGACTTCATCCACAATGACTGATTTTTTGCCATTATAGTTTTGGACGCACACATGGGATCATTCTTTATATCCATCATGTGCTGAGAATCTAAATCACAGCCACAAAGAAGGCCAAGAGGCTAATTCAGCCACATCCATTTCCAAAGCAATTAAGCAAAGAGCCACAGGTGATGCCTATTCATTTCCATTTCAAAACTATATTCTTCAGGCTTCACAACGGGGTGCCCTGAAGCAAAGACCTTCCAGATATTCAGTGTAACAAAACAGTACTTAAGCAAAAGGTCCAAAGCAGGGTCTCTCCACTGAGAGTTTCTTGGTCACACTGATATCTGAGTTTTCTGAGATGCTCGCCATTCTTTTCAGCTATCCAGTACATGACCGTGTCACAGAGCTTGGAGGTGGTACATATCGTGGACACAAAACCATGAGCCTATTCTGGAGACTGGCCAGAATACAGGAAGAAAACATTAACTTGGGAAGATAGCAGGTGTTTCCCTTCGATAAGACAAGCTGCAGTTCATTCATATATTGGGCAGGATGAATTTTGGGAATATTTATACTTTAAAGGACACATTCATTAATGCATTTTCTTTTCTAATGTTTACAACAACGGACACAGTGGAATACACAGACATGGAAATACTTGCCTTGTCAAACGACTTACTAGAACAGTCCACTGAAAACCAAAAACAAAAAAAACAACAACAAAAAAACGCCTTTCCTACCTATTCTCAGAACATGAGACAGAACCACAAACCCATACCCACTCCCACAAAGGCAGCTTCTTCCCCCAAGTATGTCTGTGATTAGAAGGAGTGTCCTATGACTGGTGAGCCATAGTATGTTCTCCCAAAGTGGCCTGTCCTCTTTCAGATCTGGTTTCCATGGCCAACTCTGTGAAGTTGTCAGGAAAAAGTGGTGAGCCACTACCTGCTTTCTCAGGAAAGGTCCCTCTTCAGAGCTCTTCTGGCATTTGGCCATCCTCACATCAGTAGGTACCAAGAAAGATTGATTTTGTCCTTGGAAAATCCAAACAAGCGAGTCCACTGGGACTGGAACTGGGACTGCCTCTGGGTGCCTGGCTTCTTGGATACCAAGTTCAGAGAGTTCCATCACCAAATAATGAGGTATGTCACTTTCTTTGGAACTGAATGAGGTCACTGCCTTGGCAACCACTTTTCCCTAACAGTTGCTTCCAAGGGTCCCATGAGATGGAGCCGGCCCCTACTTCCTGTGACACTTTCACAAGTTAGAATGAAATATCAACGATAGGCACCCAGGAACAGCTCTACACACAGGTCTGGTTTTGTCAGTCTTCTCTACAATAAGAAGAGAGAGGCTGATTAAGACACATCCCTTCATCCTGACCAGGTGTTTTGCCATGGAAGATGAGTTTTGCTCACTCAGGTCCTTTATACCTGTCTACAACTTGTCCAGGTATCATTTCTGCATGGACCTTTGAGGTTCTCAGCAGGTGGACTGTCCCCTTCTTTCCTGTATTGTAAGAACAACTCTGTCCCTGCTCTTCTGTAAAATGAGATTGAGGGAACAGTGTATGTTTCGGGTTAATAACAGGTTCGATTTGTGTTAGGAATCATTCTGTGTGATGAATAATAGTGTTGGGGACCTTCGATATTTACAAGAATATGGAGGTTAAATATAAGTATGAGAACAGAAATCTAGGTATGATTTGCAGCCCAGAAGGGCATTGAGCCCTTGATTGGGATAATTAGCTTTGAATTATGTTCTGCAAAGATGTCTCAGTTAATTCAATACACAATGGCATAGGACTTTGTACCTTGGATGATTGAATGTAGAAGAGAACATCCAGTCAAAAAGGGATAGTCAGTAAGATTATGAAGCTAGTCGGTAGGTTTAGGAAGAAGAGTGAGTATTTGATTTGGACAAAAGTTCTTTAACAATAGGGTTTCGGTTAGAGAGTGAATGTAAATGTCAGCACATATGAAGAGTCAGTCACTATGATGAGCTGGGAAAAAATGTAGAAAAGCAGATATCAATAGAGACATTATGAAATCAGGCAAAGTATAAAGTGAGTGATAGGATTAGACATTTTCAACAGGGTTGAGTTTGAATACATAATCTTTGGAAGAAAAAAATATGTAGTCACCAATAGGATTGACAGTTAAGAGCATTAGGCAACCTGGACATAGATGTTTTTAGTAATCCATGTTCACTTTTCATTTAGTCCTTCGTGCAATCATAACCGTGACCATTACATTATTTGTCCAGAATATTACTGTGAAAAAATGTATATGTAGATCAGGTGACATGAGTATTTCATCCACCATTTCTGGAAACAATATATTGAAGACGTAAAATTAGTATTGGGGGTACAAAGAGGTGCACCCTGTGTCTATGAATATAGAGATAAAGCATGAATAGACAATACTGTGAATAAATAATATAACTTCTTCCAACATTAAATAATGGATTGAACTGATATCTGGAAAATTACAGGAAATCTTATATTGATATACAATCATTCATTCCCACCAATTATACATCTAATGGTAATATTAGTGTTTTGGTTTATCATGAACAGTGTGTGAGTTTTGCTTCAAAAGTGATTATGGAAATTGAAAATAATATGTTTGGAAAGAAGTCTCATGAAAAGACCAGTCAGGATACCTGGAGGAATGCATATATTGTAAAGCAGGAAGCGATTGAAATTCAATCAAATGCCTATAAATTTGCTAATTTGTGGATGAAATATATATCCTATGATGCGCATAAACTCATGAAATAGTAATGTACCATTGTTGAATAAAAATGAACGTCAAAATACACATCATGTCCCATAGGAATCTACTTGCATTGATTTTAAACTGTAGAAATATTAGGATTCTCGTGCATTATTCACCGAATTTAGTTATCTCTTTTTTTTTTAAATTTTTATATATGGTTGTTCAAAACATTGCATAGTTCTTGATAAATAATATTTCACACTTTGATTTATGTGGGTTATGAACTCCCATTTTTGCCCCGTATACAGATTGCAGAATCACATCAGTTACACATCCATTGATTCATATATTGCCATACTAGTGTCTGTTGTATTCTGCTGCCTTTCCTATCGTCTACTATCCCCCCTCCCCTCCAGTCTCCTCCCCTCTTCTCTCTCTACACCCTATACAGTAATAAATTTCTCCTCCTTGTATTATTTTTCCCTTTCCCCTCACTTCCTCTTGTATGTAATTTTGTATAACTCTGAGGTTCTCCTTCCATTTTCATGCAGTTTCCCTTCTCTCTCCCTTTCCCTTCCACCTCTCATCCCTGTTTAATGTTAATCTTCTTCTCATGCTCCTCGTCCCTACTCTGTTTTTAGTTACTCTCCTTATATCAAAGAAGACATTTGGCATTTGTTTTTTAGGGATTGGCTAGCTTCACTTAGCATAATCTGTTCTAATGCCATCCATTTCCCTGCAAATTCTATGATTCTGTCATTTTTTAATGCCGAGTAATACTCCATTGTGTATAAATGCCACATTTTTTTCATTCATTCTTCTATTGAAGGGCATCTAGGTTGGTTCCACAGTCTTGCTATTGTGAATTGTGCTGCTATGAACATCGATGTAGCAGTGTCCCTGTAGCATGCTCTTTTTAGGTCTTTAGGTTTTAGACCGAGAAGGGGAATAACTGGGTCAAATGGTGGTTCCGTTTCCAGCTTTCCAAGAAATCTCCATACTGCTTTCCCATTTGCCTGCACCAATTTGCAGTCCCACCAGAAATATACAAGTGTACCTGTTTCCCCAGATCCTCGCCAGCACTTGTTATTGTTTGACTTCATAATGGCTGCCAATCTTACTGGAGTGAGATGGTATCTTAGGGTGGTTTTGATTCACATTTCTCTGACTGCTGGAGATGGTGACCATTTTTTCATGTACTTGTTGATTGATTGTATGTCCTCCTCTGAGAAGTGTCTGTTCAGGTTCTTGGCCCATTTGTTGTTTGGGTTATTTGTTATCTTATTGTTTAATTTTTTGAGTTCTTTGTATACTCTGGATATTAGTGCTCTATCTGAAGTGTTAGGAGGAAAGATTTGTTCCCAGGATGTGGGCTCCCTATTTTCCTCTCTTACTGTTTCTTTTGCAGAGAAAAAAACCTTTTTAGTTTGAGTAAGTCCCATGTGTTGATTCTAGTTATTAACGCTTGTGCTATGGGTGTCCTATTGAGGAATTTGGAGGCGACCCCACAGTATGTAGATCGTAGCCAACTTTGTCTTCTATCAGACACCATGTCTCTGATTTGATATCAAGCTCCTTGATCCATTTTGAGTTAACTTTTGTGCATGGCGAGAGAAAGGGATTCAGTTTCTTTTTGTTACATATGGATTTCCAGGTTTCCCAGCACCATTTGTTGAAGATGCTATCATTCATCCATTGCATACTTTTAGCCCCTTTATCAAATGTAAGATAGTTGTATTTTTTGGATTGGTTTCTGTGTCCTTTATTCTGTACCATTGGTCCACCCACCTGTTTTGGTACCAGTACCATGCTATTTTTGTTACTATTGTTCTGCAGTATAGTTTGAAGTCTGGTATCGCTATACCGACTGATTCACACTTCCTGCTTAGTGTTGTTTTTGCTATTCTGGGTCTTTTATTTTTCCATATGAATTTCATGATTGCTTTCTCTATTTCTACAAGAAATGCCATTGGGTTTTGATTGGCATTGCATTAAACCTATAGAGAACTTTTAGTAATATCGCCATTTTGATGATGTTAGTTCTGTCTATCTATGAACAGGGTACATTTTTACATCTTCTAATATCTTCCTCTATTTTTCTCTTTAGGTTTCTTTAGTTTTCCTTGTATAAAACTTGCACCTCTTTTGTTAGGTTGATTCCCAATTATTTTTTTTTTTTTAGTATATTGTGAATGGAGTGGTTGTCCTCATTTCCGTTTCAGAGGATTTGTCACTGATATTCAGGAATGTCTTTGATTTATGAGTGTTGATTTTATATCCTGCAACTTTGCTGAATTCATTTATTTGCTCTATTAGTTTCTTTGTAGACCCTTTTGGGTCTGCTAGGAATAGAATCATGTCATCTGCAATAGTGATAATTTAATTTCTTCTTTTCCTATTTATATGCCTTTAATTTCTTTCATCTCTCTAATTGCTCTGGCCAGTGTTTCGAGAACTATGTTGAACAGAAGTGGTGAAAGAGGGCATACCTGTCTTGTTCCAGATTTTAGGGGGAATGCCTTCAATTTTTCTCCATTCAGAAGTATGCTAGCCTGAGACTTAGCATAGATTGCTTTTACAATATTGAGGTATGTTCCTGTTATCCCTAGTTTTTCTAGAATTTTGAACATAAAGGGATGCTGTACTTTGTCGAATGCTTTTTCTGCATCTATCGAGATGATCATATGGTTCTTATTTTTAAGTCTATTGATGTGATGAATAACATTTATTGATTTCTGTATATTGAACCAGCCTTGCATCCCACGGATGAATCCTACTTGATCATGGTGCACAATTTTTTTGATATGCTTTTGTATCTGATTTGCCAGAATTTAATTGAGGATTTTTGCCTCTAGGCTCATTAGAGATATTGGTCTGTAGTTTTCATTCTTTGAAGTGTCTTTGTCTTGTGTAGGAATCAGAGTGATGTTGACCTCATAGAATGAATTTGGAAGTTCTCACTCTTTTTCAATTTCCTGAAATAGCTTGAAAAGTATTGGTATTAGTTCCCCTTTAAAGGTTTTGTAAAACTCTGCTGTATACCCATCAGGTCCTGGGCTTTTCTTACTTGGTAGTGTTTTGATGTTTTTTTCTATTTCCTCAATTGATATTGGTCTGTTTAGGTTGTCTATATCCTCCTGACTCAATCTGGGCAGATCATATGACTTAAGAAATTTATCGATGCCTTCACTGTCTTCTATTTTATTAGAGTACAAAGATTCAAAATAATTTCGGATTATCTTCTGTATATCTGAAATATCTGTTATGATATTGTCTTTTTCATCCTGTATGCTAGTAATTTGAGTTCTCTCTCTTTTTGTCTTCGTTAGCATGGCTAAGGGTCTGTAGATTTTTTTTGATTTTTTCAAAGAACCAAATGGGTTGATGTGTCTGCTGTGCTTGCAGGCCGCTAGTCCTGTTCCGCCGGTCAGTTGCAGGTCTGCCTACCTTGCGGGAGCGGGTGGTGGCTCTGCTTTGGCCCTACTGCAATTGGGGTGTCGTGACTACCATGCTGGCAGATCGCTGGGCCTGTTCCGGGTGCGGGCAAAGACTCTGCTCTGCCCCTACTCCAATTGGGTTGACGTGACTACCACGCCGGTGGGCTGTTGTGCTTGTACTGGGCACGGGAGAAAGCTCTGTTCTGCCACTACTCCAATTGGGGTGTCATGTCTACCATGGTGGCAGGCCGCTGGGCCTGTTCCGAAGGTCAGTCACAGGTCTGCTTTTGTGGCGGGCGCGGGGGGCGGCCTGCTTGGCCCCTACTACAATTTGGGTGACGTGACTACCACACCAGCTGGTGGCTGGGCCTGATCCGGGTGCAGGCAGTGGCACTGCTCTTTCCCTACTCCATTTGGGGTGACGTGGGTACCACGCCTGCGGGCCTGATGAATCTTCCTCTATGTTTCTAGAGAGAATTACGGAGGCATATAGGAGATATACTCCTTTCGATCCTCATGCAGAGGATCAAAAATCATCTGTCACAATGGCCTTTATTGGGCATGCTGCCTTGGATATTTAAAGAAAGTTACAATGCTTAGATGGATTACAAGATATGACTTTGAGAGATTTAGTCAGAGAAGCCGAGAAAGTATACTATAAGAGAGAAACTGAGGAAGAGAAGGGAGCAAAAGGAGGATAAAAGAAACAAAAGACAGACTAAGGAGTTGACTAAGGTCCCGGTCACAATAACAAAAAGGCCAGAAATTAAGAAACAGGGAGACAGGAAGGGATACCTGGTCCCATGCCAGAGGCCACCCCTGACCTCAGATCAATGTGCCTACTGTAAAGAAAGAGGACACTGGGTTCAAGAGTGCCCTAGAAAGAGGCAGCCACGCCAGCCAGCCATTCTGACTCTTCAGCATGACTACGAAAGTCGGGGCTCAGATCCCCTCCCTGAGCTCAGCGTATCTTTTGAAGTGGAGGAGACACCAGTAAACTTTGAAGTGGATACAGGGGCAATAAACTCAGCCCTTAAGGCCCCATTGGGCCCTCTATCAAATAAAAGGTCTCTAGTTCAAGGGGCTAATGGCAGTAAATATCAGACTTGTATAACTAAGAGGATCATGGACCTGGGGAAAGGAAAAATCCATCACTCCTTTTTAGTAATCCCAGAATGCCTGGCAGACTTTTGCTGTACGTCATGGGGATGTGAGCATACAGGGGCTGCCTGAAGGAACACAAACTCCTCATCAAATTCAGTACACAGCATTGGCCATATTACCAATTAGATAACCAAAACCGATGGCCCCCAGAGGGGTCTCTTGATCCTCAAATTCTGCGTGACCATTTTTTTTTTAAAGAGAGAGGTGAGAGAGAGAGAGACAGAGAGAATTTTTAATATTTATTTTTTAGTTTTTTGCTGAACACGACATCTTTATTTGTATGTGGTGCTGAGGATCGAACCCGGGCCGCACGCATGCCAAGCGAGCGTGCTACAATTGAGCCACATCCCCAGCCCTGTGTGACCTTTTTAACTTCTGCAAGTGCTCAAAAGGGTGAAAGGAGATTCCCCTATGGGCATGCCTTTTCCATCCTTCACTCATATCCTGAACTATGCTTATCCAATCAATCCTCACCTTCAGCCTTGTGCTCCAGAGTCTCTGCTGTCACTCTCACCTCAGCAACCTGATTTCTCCCCTCCAATTATTACATCAAAAACCCAAATCTCTGCTGGTTCTCAGACCATCGCCATCTTGCTGAAGTAGCAGGTACTCAGGTTCCCATCCACCGACTCACTCCTCTCTTCTCCTGTCCGTGCCCACCCCGGGTCCCACCAGGTCCTCTTACCAGCTAACACAAAGCTGAAACTAGCTGAGGAGAGCCCTCAGACTCCTATCAAAGATGTAATGAAAATGGCCTTTAAAGTTGCTTTGTCATCACTGAAAACAGTTTACTAAAAATTTAAAGTCCCTCAGATGCATTTTGGGATACTCACTCTTGTCTTCCCCTCTGCTCTACCTGTTGTACAGCTCAAGTATTTGTTGCTAGGAAAATCCCAAACCCCTTTCCCATTATTCTTTTACATCTCTCCTTCCTTATTCTCAGATCCTCGGAGGTGCTGTCAGCCCCACCTTCCCTGTCTTCCCCTTCTGTACCAGGCCTACAGAAAATTCTTAACTGACTTTCTACAGAAGTCTTCACCATGGCTGACTTTAGGACTTTCAGCAAAAGAGTCCCTATAAAAGAGTTCAATGTAGATAAACTTCCTCTTTTAGTGTTGCCTTGTTCTACTTGGCCACTGGCTAAAAAAATAAGCACTTCTATGCTAGACACCCCATTACTTGTTTTCCACAAAATATATGAACAAGGCCTCTGGCCATGAGCTGGGGCTTTACAGAGATGGCTATATTTCTAAGATAAAGAAGTTACCATCAGGGCTCCATGGTAACAGCTGTCAGGGGCGAAAAATAAGAAAGGTAGGAAAAAGCTCTTTCCCTCCCAGGTGTCCTTGAAAAGTTAACTTGCCCAGAACTGAGGTAAAAACAGAAACAACAACGGCTTTTTTGAACTTCTGAAGACTGTGAACTTCTGAGCCCCTTCCCTTACATGTTGGGTACAAAATTCTGAAACTACCTAAACTTGAGTTTCAGGAGAATAATTGATTACAACAGAAGCAATGCCCTCTGAATCTGGTTGCAACCAAATAGGACGGTTTCCTTGTCTTCGTTGCTATCTTAGGTGCCTTGCCTTGTCCGTCCCTACAACAGCATAATTGTATATAATTAAACATTGTTTATGTTTTAAAGAAATTGTCAACAGATGTGATTAATTGTGTAATGGTGCAGATGTTTCCCAGAGTGCTCTGTCATGATGCAGGTTCATTTGAAAATGAAATAGAGGGGCATACAACCCGTTTCCACTGGGAACATATATCCCTCACTTTAGCCATCCTATTCGGAATAGGAGTTGCTTCAGGGGTGGGCACAGGAACCACTGCCCTCGTCCATGGGACACAACAAATGACCCAATTAGAAGAAGCAATAGACCAAAACTAAGATATTAGATACCTCCATCAGAGCTTTGCATGAATTTTTAACCTCTCTCTCTGAAGTTGTTTTACAGAACAGGTGAATGACACAAAACACACACACACACACAGAAAAAAAATAGCAAAATATATGTCAATCAAAATTTTCATAAAATGTATATTATAAAAAGATCCAAAAATATTCATTTTACTGAACATGGATTTATGTGTAATGTTGTTCAACTAGCAAGCTCACCCATTGGTTGAATATTCAGTTCCAACACGGTTAAGTAGGAGTGATCTCTTCTCACAATTTGTATCTGCCAACTCATCCACCTCACAAGAATGTATGTGTGGTACCAGGTATGATTCTATATATCCATATAAAAATATATGTGCTGAATAGGCTACAGAGAAAGGGAGACAGGAATTCACAATTTTTTAACTTTAAAAACACATGGAGAACTATTTCAACAAAAAATTGACTAGATTTAACTCCTACTCTGTATCATGCAAAAGGCAAGTCCAAATATACAACATGCCTCCTCTAAACTGCTTGTATTTCTATTCATGGCAATACTTCTCTGAGTTCAGTTCCAGAACGCAGTCTTTAAGGGAAATCCCAACAGAGTTCAAGCCCAGGTGGACCAAGATATTTCTTACAGCCACCACACAAATGACCACAATTAAAAACAAAACACTCAAACATGGTCCTCATCTTCTTCCATATAGTCACTCATCGTAACCTCTGTCTGGAGGTTTCCATGAAGGGCTCACCCAAAGACAGTGTCCAAATAAAATCCCTTGCCCCTCATTTGCCTAAAGTCATGTTGGCCTGGACACCCTTTCTGTGAACCAGGAGTGATCAAATAAGCCTCCCGTTAATACTGCTCTGTTTCTCCAATTTGAGGCCTACTGACTTTCAAGTATAGATTCTTTATGTGATTTGGAGTCATACGAAAACTAAGCACCTCTGCAGTGATTTGAAGAACTCATTTGACCCAAGGAATACCTATTCTCACTTGATGGAGGTCAGGAACCTAACAGAGGAAGACGAGAGACTTCATCCACAATGACTGATCTTTTGGCAATTATGGTTTTGGATGCACACATGGGATCATTTTTAGATCCATCAGCTGCTGAGAATCAAAGTCACAGCCACATACAAGGCCAAGAGTCTAATTAAGACACATCCCTTTCCAAAGCAACTAAGAAAGAGCCACAAGTGATGCCCATTCATTTCCATTTGAAAACTGTTTCCTTCAGGCTTCACAAAGGGGTGGCCTGAGGCAAAGACCTTCCTGATATTCAGGGCAACAGAACAATAGGTAAGCAAAAGGTCAAAAGCAGGGTATATCCACTGAGACTTTCCTGGTCAAACTGATAATCTGAGTTTTCTGAGATGCTGGCCATTCCCTTCAGCTATCCTGTACATGGCCATGTCACAGACCTTGGAGTTGTTGCATATCTTGGACACAAAACCATGAGCCTGTTCTGGAGAGTGGCCAGAATTCAGAAGAAAAAAGGGACTTAGGAAGGTAATAGGTTTTGCTCATCCATAAGGCAAGCCGCACTCCATTCATAAATTAGGCAGGATGCATAATGGGAAGCTTTCTACTAGACAGGACACATCCATTGTTGCATTCTCTTTTCTCATGTCTACAACCACGGACACAGTGGGATACACAGACATAGAAACACTCATTTTGTCAAACGACTTACTAGAAACAGTTCACTCCAAATCAAACAAACCGCCTTCCCTACCTATTCTCAGAATATGAGACAAAACAACAAACCCACACTCACAAAGGCACCTCCTTCCCTCAAGTAGGTCTGTGACTCTCCGGAGTTAACTCTGACTGGTGGGCCATATTATGTTCCCCCGAAATGGCGTGTCCTCTATCAGATCTGCTTTCCTTGACCAACTCTGTAAAGTTGTCAGGAAAAAGTGGCAAGCCACTACCTGCTTTCTCAGGAAAAGTACCTCTTCAGTGCTCTCCTGGTATTTGGCTATACTCACATCATTAGGTACCGAGAAAGACTGACTCTGTCCTTGGAAAATCCAAGCAAGTGAGCCCACAGGGACTTGGACTGGGATTGCCTCTCGGTGTCTTGGTTCTTGGATAGCAAGTTCAGAGAGTTCCATCACCAAGAAAATTAGATATGTCACTTTCTTTGGAACTGAATGAGGCCACTGCCTTGGCACCCCTTTTTCCTAACAGTTGCTTCCAAGGGTCCCATGAGATGGAGGCTGCCCCTACTTCCTGTGACACTTTCACAAGTTAGAATGGTATATCAACCATAGGCACCCGTGAACAGCTTTCCACACAGGCCTGATTTGGTACATCTTCTCTACAATAAGAAGAGAGAGGCTGATTAAGACACATCCCTTCATCCTGACCAGGTTGTTTGCCATGGAAGATGACTTTTGCTCTCTCAGGTCCTTCATAGCTGCCTATAACTTTTCCGGGTATCATTTCTGTATGGACCTTTGAGGTTTTCAGCAGGTGGAAGGTCCCCTACTTTCCTGTATTGTAAGAACAACTCCGTCCCTGTTCTTCTGTAAAATGAGATTGAGGGAACAGTGTATGTTTAGGGTTAATAACAGGTTCAATTTGGGTTAGGAACATTCTGTGCGATGAATAATGGTATTGGCAACCTGTGAGATTTACAAGAATGTAGAGGTGAAATATAAGTATGAAAATAAAAATCTAGGTATAATTTGAAACCCAGAAGGGCATTGGGCCCTTGATTGTTATACTTAGCTTGAATTATGTTCTCTAAAGATGTCTCAGATAATTCAATATACAATGGCATAGGACCTTGTACCTTGGATGATTGAACGTAGAAGAGAACATCCAGTAAAAAGGGATAGTCAGTAGGTTTAGAAAGATTGTCGGTAGGTTTAGGAAGAAGAGTGATTATAGGATTTAGACTAAAAGTTCTTTAGCAATATGGTTTCGGTTAGAGAGTGAATGTAAATGTCGGCACATATGAAGAGTCAGTCACTATGATAAACTGGGAAAATATGTAGAAATGCAGATATCAATAGAGACATTATTGCATCAGGCAAAATATAAAGTGAGTGATGGGATTAGACATTTTCAACAGGGTTGAGTTTGAATATATAATCTTAGGAAGAAACAAATATGTTGTCACCAATAGGATTGACATTTGAGAGCATTAGGCAGCATGGACATGGATGTTTCTATTAATCCATGTTCACTTTCCTTTTAGGCTTTGGTACAGTCATAAGTGTGACCTTTACATTTTTTTTCAGAATATTATTGTGATAAAATGTATATGTAGATCAGGTGACATAAGTATTTCTTCCACCATTTCTTTTAGCAATATATTGAAGACGTAAAATCAGTATTGGGGGTCCAAAGAGGTGTACACTGTGTCTATGAATATAAAGATAAAGCATGAATAGAACATACTGTGAATAAATAATATAACTTGTTCCAACTATAAATAATGGATTGAACTGATATCTGAAAAATTACAGGAAATCTTATATTGATATACAATCATTCTTTCCAAAATGGTATACATATAATGGTAATATTAGTGTTTTGGTTTATCACGAAGGGTGTGAGTTTTACTTCACCAGTGATTATGGAAATCGAAAATAACTTGTTTGGAAAGAAGCGTCATGAAAAGACGAGTTCAGAAACCCTGAAAATACTTGTGTTCTGAAACAGGAATTGATTAAAGTTGAAACAAATGCCTGTAAATTTGTGAACTTGTGGATGAAATATATATCGTATGATGTGCAAAAACTGAAGAAATAATAATGTACCAGTGTTGAATACAAATGAACCTCAAATTACATATCATGTCCCATAGGAATCTACTTGCATTGGTGGTAAACTGGGTCAGTTACTGTAAAATTATTAGAATTTGTAGGCACCATTCACTGAAGTTTGTTTTCAGTACTAGGAAAAAAATATGTATTTCAGGTGGATGAATATTTCGGAAAATAATCTTGTGAAAAGTTGATTATAAATCCATATACATGAACATGAATGAATTTAGAAAGTGTATATAAGACACATATATTTTATATATTGAAAAATCTGAATAGTGTGTGTGTGTGTGTGTGTGTGTATATATATATATATATATATATATATATATATACACACACACACACACACACACACAAACTACACACAGACATTAAAAAGCAGCAATATATATGAAAATCAAAATTCATCAGTAAATATATATCATCCACAGATGCAAAAATAATTATTTTACTGAACATGAGTATATGTATAATGTTGTTCTACTAGAAAGCTCCCCTATAGTTTGAATCTTCAGTTCTAACAGCGTTTAAGAGGAGTGATCTCTTCTCACAATTTGAATCTGCCAAGTGAGAAACCTCACAAAAATGTACGTGGGATTCCTGGTAGGATTCTATGTGTGCATATAAATATACATGTGTGAATTGGCTACAGAAAAAGGGAAACAGGATTTCACACATTTGTTATCTTTAAAAACACATGGAGAACTATTTCAAATAAAAATTGACTAGATTTATAACTCCTACCTTATATAATGCAAAAGGCAAGTCCAACTATACAAGATGCCTCCTCTGAACTGCTTGAATTTCTATTCTGTTTGGGTTATTTTTCTCCATTATATTAGGATGAGTTGTCTGATTCTAGTAGGTATGGGTTAGTGTCAGGGATTCAGTATTTCAAAAGGAAAATTGGAAAATGAATTCAATGTGTAAGCAAATATGTGCTTCACAAATATCTGTTAAGGTCTGATATCCTCTCACTCTCATTCAGAAAAATGCCTTGACATTACCTTCACCCCAGGTAAAACATAATTAGAGAAGAAGAGTTAGAAAATCAGTAAATACATATCTGAAATGGAAAATGCTCAAGAGTTCATAACCATGGAGGCGGTAGAGGAGTTTCCAAAAGTAAGGGACAGGGTAAACACAACACAAACAGGTAGCTCTGAGAGCCTAAAAACTTTTTGAGAAACTGCCTCTGAGTTTGGGCACTTTAAATATATGTTGTTGTCAGAAGATTTGGCTTCTTTAGTAGTGAGACCATCAAAGCTGGTTCTGCATCTATGTGACCTGAAGGACATGGTTTCTTATTTTCCAATGAAGATGAGGCAGCAATGCTGAATCCTCTCTTTGTAGGTAAACTGTGACCACTGAGGACTAAGTGTCTCTCCGTGTTGACTGCGAAGCCATTTGGTCCTCCTACACTTTTTGTGGTGTTTTTCCTGCTGCACTGGGAGTTTGGTATTTGCTTCACGAAATACCAGGAGCTCAACTGGGACATATTGCTGGAGGAAGTTCTGTCACGTGTGTTGGGTCAGGGTCTGCAGGAGAATGCACCAACCAGGCTTCTATACCTCCTAGCTTGGCCCATTGCCCCCTCGTCCATATCAACCTGATTCAGAACATTGACCTGAAACCTCACCATATAACAAGATGCCTTTACATATAAGGGACTTCTGGCTGCACCATGTCAGTCACAAGCCATTTGGAATCCAATGGTAGATCCTCATGGCCCTACCACTGATGTTTCATCACACACCTGCCCACCACTGCTCTAGGCCCACTACTCAGCAGGCTCCAACTTACTGGCATCTCTGTTCTACACCATTTTCATGAAACCCAGTCAATCAAGTCATTGTCTGGTATACTCATGATCAGCAACAGGACATCCAAATGTTCTCCAGTGCCACCTGGTTGTGGGAACTTCCAAAAATTCATGGTATTTATCAAGCCATTTTTCAAGGATGAAGTTGGAGAAACTCTGGGTTTCAATTCATTCAGGAACCACTAAATTTTGAGAAAGCTAATTTAAATGAAAACTCTGGAGAACTCTCACAGGCAAGGCTTCCCAAAGAGTGGGGAAAAGGTCACATGAAGCCAGGCACATTGAGGTGTAAAATGTGAGGTCCATGTGTGTTTTGACTCTCAACGATGGCTGCAAGTTTTTCACAATTATAGCATGTGATATCCTGGCTGAGATTCCCAGTGCTCTGTGGAAAGCCAGATCTCAGTTTCCAAGGGCAACTCTCATGCGTGGCCTCCTAAAATCCCAAAACAATTCATGGCAATACTTCTCTGAGGTGAGTTCCAGAACTCAGTCTCTATGGGGAATCACACCAGAGTTCAAGCCCAGGTGGACCCAGACATTTCTTCCAACCGCCACACAAATGACCACAATTAAAACCAAAACACTCCCACATGGCCCTCATCTTCTCCCATATAGTCACTCATCATGACCTCTGGCTGGAGGTTTCCATGAGGGGTGCAGCCATTAGTAGTGTCCAAAATAAGCTCACTTGCCCCTCATTTGCCTAAAGTCAGGGTGGCCTGGACACTCTTAATATGAACCAGGAGTGGTCAAATAAGCCTGCCGTTCATGCTGCTCTGTTTCTCCAATTTGAGGCCTACTGACTTTCAGGTATGGAATATTTATGTGAAATAGAGTCATGAGAAAAGCCAAGCACCTCGGCAGAGATTTCAAGAACTCATTTGACCCAAAGGATCAGTATTCTCACTTGATGGATGTCAGGAACCTAACAGAAGAAGGCGAGAGACTTCATCCACAATGACTGATCTTTTGGCCATTTTGGTTATGGATGCGCACATGCGATCATTCTTTGGATCCATCATGTGCTGAGAATAAAAATCACAGCCACATACAAGGCCAAGAGGCTAATTCAGACACATCCCTTTCCAAAGCAATTAAGCAAAGAGCCACAGGTGATGCCTATTCATTTCAAATTTAAAACTGTTTTCTTCAGGCTTCACAAAGGAGTGGCCTGAGGCAAAGACCTTCCTGACATTCAGGGCAACAGAACATAAGGTAAGCAAAAGGCCCAAAGCAGGGTTTCTCCACTGAGACTTTCCTGGTCACACTGATATCTGAGTTTTCTGAGATGATCTCCATTCTCTTCAGCTATCCAGTATATGGCCATGTCACAGAGCTTGGAGGTGGTACATATCTTGGACACAAATCCCTGAGCCTATTCTGGAGACTGGCCAGAATTCAGGAAGAAAACAGGAACTTAGGATGATAGCAGGTGTTGCCCATCGATAAGACAAGGTGCAGTCCATTCATAAATTGAGCAGGATGAATTATGGTAAGATTTATACTAGACAGGACACATCCATTAATGCATTCTCTTTTCTAATGTCTACAACAATGGACATAGTCGGATACACAAACATAGAAACACTCACCTTGTCAAATGACTTACTCGAAACAGTCCACTTCAATCCAAACAAACCGCCATTCCTACCTTTTGTTAGAACATGAGACAAAACCACAAACCCACACCCACTCCCACAATGGCACCTCCTTCCCCCAAGTAGATCTGTGACTATCTGGAGTGTCCTCTAACTGCTCGGCCATACTATATTCCTTCGAAATAGTCTGTCCTCTCTCAGGTCTGGTTTCCTTGGCTAACTCTGTGAAGTTGTCAGGAAAAAGTGGTGAGCCACTACTGGCTTTCTCAGAAAAGGTACCTCTTCAGTGCTCTCCTGGCATTTGGCCATCCTCACATTAGTAGGTACCAAGAAATACTGACTCTGTCCTTGGTAAATCCAAACAAGTGAGACCACTGTGACTGGGAATGGGATAGCGTCTGGGTGCCTGGCCACTAGGATACAAAGATCATAGAGTTCCATCACCAAGGAAATGAGGTATGTCACTTTCTTTGGAATTGAATGAATGAGGTCACTGCCTTGGCAACCAGTTTGTCCTAACACTTGCTTCCAAGGGTCCCATGAGATGGAGGCTGCTCCTACTTCCTGGAACACTTGCACAAGTTAGAATGGTATATCAACCATAGGCACCTGGGAACAGCTCTCCACACAGGTCTGGTTTAGTCCATCTTCTCTAACATAAGTAGAGAGAGGCTGATTCAGACACATCCCTTTATCCTGACCAGGTTGTTTGCCATGGAATAGGACTTTTGCTCTCTCAGGTCTTTCATACCTCCCTACAACTTCTCCAGGTATCATTTCTGCATGGACCTTTGAGGTTTTCAGCAGGTGGATGGTCCCCTAATTCCCTGTATTTTAAGAACAACTCTGTCGCTGCTCTTCTGTAAAATGAGATTGAGGGAACAGTGTATGTTTAGGGTTAATAACAGGTTCAATTTCGGTTAGGAATCATTCTGTGCGATGAATAATGGTATTGGGAACTTGCGATAATTACAAGAACATAGAGGTGAAATATAAGTATGGAAACATAAATCTAGGTATGATTTGAAGCACAGGACCTTGTACCTTGGTAGATTTAATGTAGAAGAGAACATCCAGTCAAAAATGGATAGTCGGTAGGATTAGGAAGATAGTCGGTAGGTTTAGGAAGAAGAGTGAGTATAGTATTTGGACCAAAAGTTCTTTAGCAATAGGGTTTCGGTTAGAGAATGAATGAAAATGTCAGCACATATGAAGAGTCAGTCACAATGATGAACTGGGGAAAATAAGTAGGAAAGCAGGTATCAATAGAGACATTATGAAATCAGGCAAAGTATAAAGTGAGTTATAGGATTAGACATTTTCAACAGGGTTTAATTTGAATATATAATCATTGGAAGAAACAAATATGTTGTCACCAATAGGATTGACAGTTGAGAGCATTAGGCAACCTTCACATGGATGTTTTTAGTTAAACATTTTCACTTTTCTTTTAGCCTTCGGTACAATCATAAGTGTGACCTTTACATTTTTTGTTCAGAATTTTACTGTGATAAAATATATATGTGGATCAGGTGACATGAGTATTTCTTCCACCATTTCTGGGAGCAATATTTTGAAGACATATACATTAGTGTTAGGGGTACACAGAGGTGTACCCTGTGTCTATGAATATAGAGATAATGCATGAATAGACCATCCTGTGAATAAATAATATAACTGGTTCCACTTTAAATAATGAATTGAATTTATATCTAAAAATATATAAGAAATCTTATATTTATATATATATATATATATATATATATATATATATATATATATATATATATACACACACACACACACACACACACACACGCACACGCACAGACATTAAAAAGTAGCAATATAAGAGATCCAACATGGTGGCGGACATGGAGAAATCAAGTATCTGACCTCATTAGCTGCGCAGGCATAGGGAGTCGTAAACTGTCTAAATGCTGTTTGTTCAGAATCACTAGGCAATGCTGACCTGACGTGGATCTGGTGCGAACAGTCTGGGCCCCTGAGAAAACACACAGAGCCCGGATCGGCTGCATAGAAGCTCTTATTTGCTCCTTCTTGTGACTCAGAACTAACGTTCCCTCTGAAATAACTGGTCGGCCCTTCTGAATTTACAGAGGTAAAAGGCCACTGGATTGAAATGGGGCTTTGGAGACACAGGTAGGACCCATCCATTGCATTGGTCACTTGGCAAAAGGAACGAATGGTCACCATTTGCATGGGATACCACCGTGGAAGAGAACTGATGTCATGGGCAGAGGAGATAACTTCATTGAAACCAGTACGACAGGTGTGTAATTCCCTATGCATCTCTCTCCACACAGCGGGGAAACATTAAGGGCCCCTCCCAGCTCTCCCTTAAGGGGCCCTCCCAGGTCTCCCGTGAGAAAGATGGCCAGACCGAGGGAATCATGTGTGCTGTGGGACTTGTGGCATGGAATTCCTGGCTACCGCTCCTACCAGTGCTGACAACTGAGGTCTCTTACACCAGCTAATGTGGGCATGGATACCAGAGAGCAAGCAAATTCGCTGGGGGTTCCCAGCCCCAAGCTCTACAAACTTAGGGTCTGAGGGAGGCAAACAGGGAGAGAGTGCCAAGCGTTCATGAAAACAGGGCTACCAGGAGCAGAGACGTGTAGCAAGTATTGTGGTGAGCGTCACAGTTGAGCGGAGCCTGGCTTGAGGAAACACTAGAGAAGGTCCTAGGCATTCAGGATTAGAGACCCGCCCAGTCTGGGAGGAAGAGCTGCTTCACAGTGATTGGTTCCCACCTATTGAGAGGAGAAGCTTGGCCCAGTGAGCACAGCTCCACCTACTGGAAGAGAAGTTAATTGAACTCTATGACTGCATGTATTATTATTATTATTATTTTATTTTTATTTTTTTTCTTTCATTTAAATTTTTTGTGTTGTTCTTTAACTTATTTTAATGTTTTTATTTTTTTAATTTTACTATTATTATTATTATTTTAAATTTTAATTTTCATTTTTTAATTATCATTATTATTTTAAAAAAAAATTATTTCTTTCTTTATTTTCTATTTTTTTCTTTTGTCTTTTCATTTCTTTTCAATTTTCTTATTCCCCCATCCTTGAATTCTACCTGCCTATTCTCATTCTCTTTAGTGACTTCTTCCCATCCCTTCTAATATCTTTCCTCCCAAGCTTCAAATAAATTTATAAGAATTAGAAGTAACTCAGCACTCAAACAGAACAAGAAGTAACATGAGCAGCATCAAAAAGCAAGAAAGAAAAGGAGTACAAACAATGAAGGATAACCTAAATATTCAGGAGGACCTAGAATTATCAGAAAAATGGTCATATAAAGAACTCAAGGAATACCTTAGACAGATGAAATGGAACCTTAAAGAGGATACGAGAGAGCAAATAAATACAGTGAAAGAACACATTGAAAATGAATTACATAAACAGATAAAAGAAGAAGTTAATCTTCTTTATCAGGAGATAGAGATTATAAATATTCAAAGAATAATTCTAGAAATGAAGGAAACGATAAACCAAATTAAAAACTCAATTGAGAGTATCACTAACCATGTGGAGCAAGTAGAAGACAGAATGTCACATAATGAAGACAAAATATATCATCGTGAAAAGAGTCTAGCCAACACAGAAAGGCTGGTAAAAAATCACGAGAAAAACATCCAAGAGATATGGTATAACATAAAAAAACCAAACTTATGAGTCATCTGGATAGAGGAAGGTACAGAGATTCAAACCATGGGAATGAGTAACCTGTTGAATGAAATAATTACAGAAAATTTTCCAGAAATAAAAAAGGAAATGGATATACAAATTGAAGATGCTTACAGGACACAGAGCACACAAAATCACAGTAGACCAACGCCAAGAAACATTGTTATGAAGCTATCCAATATACAGAACAAAGAGAAAACATTAAAAGCTTCAAGAGAAAGGAGGAAGATTACATTCAGGGGTAAACCAATAAGGTTAGCAACCTATTTTTCATCACAGACCCTGAAAGTGAGAGGATCCTGGAACAACGTATTTCAAACATTGAAAGACAATGGATGCCAAACAAGAATTCTGTATCCAGCAAAATTCAGCTTCAGGTACGACAACAAAATAAAAATCTTTCATGATAAACAAAAGCTAAAAGAATTTGCAGCCAGAAAACCACCATTGCAAAGTGTCTTGATCAAAACACTACACGAGAAAGAAATGAAAAACAACAACCAAAACCATCAGTGGGAAGTGCCTCAGTAATGACAGAGGGCGGGGGAAAAGCTAATCATGGAGAAACAAAGTAAATTTAAAAAAGCGATAAATATTCAAACATGGCTGGCAGTAGAAACCATATATCAATAGTAACTCTAAACATTAATGGCTTAAACTCTCCAATAAAGCAACATAGGCTTGTAACTTGGATTCAAAAAACAAATCCAACAATATGTTGCCTCCAGGAGACATATCTGAATGGAAAAGACATACACAGGCTGAAGGTGAAAGGTTGGGAAAAAATATACCATGCACACGGTCCTCATAAGCAAGCAGTGGTGGCCATCCTCAAATCGAATTAAATCGACTTCAAGACTAATTTAATCAAAAGGGATAATGAAGGAAATTATATACTGTTAAAAGGAACCATTCACCAACAAGACATAAAAATTATCAATATTTACGCACCATTAAATGGTGCTGTGACGTTCAGAAAAAAATTCTCCTCAAGTTCAAGAATCAAATAGCCCACAACACAATAATTATGGGTGACTTCAACACACCTCTCTCACCATTGGACAGATCCTCCAAATAAAAGTTGAATAAAGAAACTATAGAACTCAATATCACAATCAATAACCTAGACTTAACTGACATATATAGAATATATCAACCATCATCAAGTGCATATAATATTTTTTAGCAGCACATGGATCCTTCTAAAAAATAGACCATATATTATGCCATAGAGCAACCTTCAGTAAATATAAAGGGTGGACTTAATACCATGAATTTTATTGGATTATAATGGAATGAATCTGGAAACCAATGAAAAAGAAGGAAGCAAAAATCCTACATCACATTGAAAATGAACAACATGTTACTGA
The DNA here is from genome assembly GCF_048772815.1 of Callospermophilus lateralis. NCBI lineage: Eukaryota > Metazoa > Chordata > Mammalia > Rodentia > Sciuridae > Callospermophilus > Callospermophilus lateralis. The sequence continues at coordinate 654,564 of NW_027514413.1, forward strand.
ATGATTAATGTGTTACAGAAGACATAAATGAGAAAATCAAAAAATTCTTCAAGATAAATGAAAATACAGAAACAACATATCGGAGTCTATGGGACACAATGAAAGGTGTTTTAAGAGGGAAATTCACCACCTTGACGTCATTCCTCAAAAAAAGGAAAGAACAACAAATAAATGAGCTCACACTTCATCTCAAAGCCCTAGAAAAGGAAGAGCAAAACAACAGCAAATGTAGCAGAAGGCAAGAAATACCTAAAATCAGAGCGGAAAACAACAAAATTGAAACAAAAGAAACTATTGAAAAAATTACAAAACTAAAGCTTGGTTCTGCAAAAAATAAGTAAGAAGGATAGACCCTTAGCATCCCTTTATGTTCAAAACATTTGAAAAACAAGAGATAACAGGAATTTACCTCGACATTGTAAAAGCTATCTATGTTAAGCCTCAGGCTAGCATTATTCTGAATGGAGAAAAATTGAAGCATTCCCTCTAAAATCTGGAACAAGACAGAGATGTCCTCTACCACCACTTCTATTCAATATAGTTCTCGAAACACTGGCCAGAGCAATTAGACAGATGAAAGAAATAAAAGGCATGAAAATAGGAAAAGAATAACTTAAATTATCACTACTTGCAGCTGATATGATTCAATATATAGAAGACCCAAAAGGGTCTACAAAAAAAACTACTAGAAGTAAGAAATGATTTCAGCAATGTGGCAGGATATAAAATCAACATTCATAAGTCAAAGGCATTTCTGTATATCAGTGACAAAACTTCTGAAACGGAAATGAGAAAAAAAAAACACTCCATTCACAATATCCTCAAAAAATAAAACTAAAATCCTTGGGAACCAACCTAACAAAAGAGGTGAAAGATTTATACAATGCAAACTACAGAACCCTAAAAAGAGAAGTAGAATAAGATCTTAGAAGATGGAAAAATATACACTGTTCATGGATAGGGAGAACTAACATCATCAAAATGGTGATATTCCCAAAAGTTCTCTATAGGTTTAATGTAATGCCAATCAAAATCCTAACGGCATTTCTTGTAGAAATAGAGAAAGCAATCATGAAATTCATATGGAATAATAAAAGATCCAGAATAGCAAAAGCAATTCTAACCAGGATGTGTGAATCAGGCGGTATAGCGATACCAGATTTCAAACTAAATTTCAGAGCAATAGTAACAATGACAGCATGGTACTGGTACCAAAACAGGCGGGTGGACCAATGGTACAGAATGGAGGACACAGAGATTAATCCACACTGCTACAACAATCTTCTATTTGATAAAGGAGCTAAAAGCATGCAATGGAGGAAGGATAGCATCTTCAACAAATGGTGCTGGAAAAACTGGAAATCCATATGTAACAAAATGAAACTGAATCCCTTTCTCTTGCATGCACAAAAGTTCACTCAAAATGGATCAAGGGCCTTGATATCAAATCAGAGACATGGCGTCTGATAGAAGAAAAAGTTGGCTACGATCTACATACTGTAGGGTCGGGCTTCAAATTCCTCAATAGGACATCCATAGCACAAGAGTTAATAACAAGAGTTAATAACTAGAATCAACACATGGGACTTACTCAAAGCAAAAAGTTTTTTCTCAGCAAAAGAAACAATAAGAGAGGTAAATAGGGAGCCTAAATTCTGGGAACAAATCTTTACTCCTCACACTTCAGATAGAGCCCTAATATCCAGAGTATACAAAGAACTCAAAAAATTAAACAATAAGATAACAAATAACCCAATCAACAAATGGGCCAAGGACCTCAACAGACATCTCAGAGGAGGACATATAATCAACAAGTACATGAAAAAATGCTCACCATCTCCAGTAGTCAGAGAAAGGTGAATCAAAACCACCCTAAGATACCATCTCACTCCAGTAAGATTGGCAGCCATTATGAAGTCAAACAACAAGTGTTGGTGAGAATGTGGGGAAACAGGTACACTTGTACATTGCTGGTGAGACTGCAAATTGGTGCATCCAATTTGGAAAGCAGTATGGAGATTTCTTGGAAAGCTGGGAATGAAACCACCATTTGACCCAGCTATTCCCCTTCTCGGTCAATTCCCTAAAGACCTAAAAAGAGCATGCTGCAGGGACACTGCTACATCGATGTACATAGCAGCACAATTCACAATAGCAAGACTGTGGAACCAACCTATATGCCCTTCAATAGATGAATGGATTAAAAAATGTGGCATTTATACAGAATGTAGTATTACTCTGCATTAAAAAATGACAAAATCATAGAATTTGCAGGGAAATGGATGGCACTAGAGCAGATTATGCTAAGTGAAGCTACCCAATCCCTTCAAAACAAATGCCAAATGTCTTCTTTGATATAAGGAGATTAACTAAGAACAGAATAGGTATGAAGAGGATGAGAAGAAGATTAACATTAAAACAGGGATGAGAGGTGGGAGGGAATGGGAGAGAGAAGGGATATTGCATGGAAATGGAAGGAGACCCTCAGGGTTATACAAAATTACATACAAGAAGAAAGGGAAAAATAATACAAGGGGGAGAAATTTATTACTGTAGAGGGGGTAGAGAGAGAAGAGGGGAGGAGAGGGGAGGGGAGGGGGGATAGTAGAGGATAGGTAAGGCAGCAGAATACAACAGACACTAGTATGGCAATATGTGAATCAATGCATGTGTAACTGATGTGATTCTGCAATCTGTATACGGAGTAAAAATGGGAGTTCATAACCCACTTGAATCAAAGTGACAAATATGATGTATCAAGAACTATGTAATGTTTTGAACAAGCATAAATAAAAATTAAAAAAAAAAAAGAAAACTAACTTCGGTGAGTGATGCACGCGAATCCTAATATTTTTACAGTAACTGACCCAGTTTAACATCAATGCAAGTAGATTCCAATGGTACATGATGTGTACTTTGACGTTCATTTTTATTCAACACTGGTACATACTATTTCCTCAGTTTATGCACATCACAGGATATATATTTCATTGACAATTTAGCAAATTTATAGGCATTTGTTTCACTTTCAATCACTTCCTGCTTCAGAACACATGGATTCCTCCATATTTCTTGACTGGTAATTTCATGAGACTTCTTTCCAAACACATTATTTTCGATTTCCATAATCACTCTTTAAGCAAAACTCACACACACTTCATGATAAACAATAACCCTAAGATGACAATTAGATATATAACTGGTTGGAATTATTGATTGTATGTCAATATATGATTTCTTATATATTTTCAGATAACAATTCAATCCATTATTTAAAGTGGAACCAGTTATATTATTTATTTACAGTATGTTCTATTCATGCATTATCTCTATATTCATAGACACAGGGTACACCACTTTGTACCCCCAATACTAATTTATATGTCTTAAAATATTGCTCACAGAAATGGTGGAAAAAATACTCATGTCACATGATCTACATATATATTTTATCACAATAATTTTCTGGGCACAAAATGCAAAGGTCACACTTATGATTGCCCCAAATCCTAAATGGAAGTTGAATATGGATTACTAAAAACATCCATTTCCAGTTTGCATAATGCTTTCAAATGTCATTTCTATTGGTGACTACATATTTGTTTCTTCCTAAAATTATGTATTCAATCTCGATCCTGTTGAAAATGTGTAAACCTATCATTCACTTTACAATTGCCTGATTTTGTAATGTCTCTATTGATATCTTCTTTCCTATATTTTCCGCAGTTCATCATTGTGACTGACTCTTCGCATGTGCTGACATTTGCATTCACTGTGTAAATGAAACCGTATTGCTAAAGAACATTTGATCCAAATTTTATACTCACTCTTCTTCCTAAACCTACTGACTCTCTTCCTAATCCTACCGACTATCCAAATTTGAGTGGATGTTCTCTTCTACAATCAATCTTCCAAGGTACAAGGTCCTATGCCATTGATTATCAATTTATCTGAGAAAAACGTGCAGAACATAATTAAAAGCTAAGTATCCCAATAAAGGGCCTCATTCCCTTCTGGGCTACAAATCTTACCTAGATTTCTGTTTTTATACTTATATTTCACCTCTATAGTTTTATAAATATCGCAGGTTCCCAATACCATTATTCATCAATCAGAATGATTCCGAACCCAAATTGAACATGTTATTAACCCTAACCATACACTGTTCCCTCAATCTAACTTTACAAAAGAGAAGGGACAGGGTTCGTATTGCAATACATCAATGTAGGGGATCTGCCATCTACTGAGAACCTCAAAGGTCCATGCATATTTGATCCCTGGAGAAGATGTAGGCAGCTATGAAAGACCTGAAAGACCAAAACAACCTGGCAAACAACCTGGTCAGGATGAAGGGTTGTGTCTGAGTAAGCCTCTCTCTTCTTAATGTAGAGAAGATGGACCAAATGAGGCCTATGAGGAGAGCTGTTCCGCAAACTGGTGCGGCCAATTTGGAAAGCAGTATGGAGATTCCTGGGAAAGCTTGGAATGGAACCACAATTTGACCCAGCTATTGCCCTTCTTTGACTATTTCCTGAAGACCTTAAAATAGTGTAACTCTGGGATACTGCCACATCGATGTTCTTAGCAGTACAATTCACAATTGCTGCACTGTGGACCCAACCTAGATGCCCTTCAATAGATGAATGGATAACAAATGTGGCATTTATACACCATGGAGTATTACGCAGCACTAAAATATGACAAAATCATGGAATTTTCAGGGAAATGGATGGTAATAGAGCAGATTATGCTTAGTGAAACTAGCCAATCCCTAAAAAACAAATACCAAATGTCTTCTTGGATATAATGAGAGCAACTAAGAACAGAGCAGGGAGGAAGAGCAGGAAGAAAAGATTTACATTAACAGAGACATGAGGTGGGAGGGAAAGGGAGAGAAAAGGGAAATTGCATGGTAATGAAGGGAGACCCTCATTGTTATACAAAATTACATATAACAGGTTGTGAAGGGAATGGGAAAATAAACAAGGAGAGAAATTAATTACAGTAGATGGGGTAGAGAGAGAAGATGGGAGGGGGAAAGAGGGGGGATCATAGAGTATAGGAAAGGTAGCAGAATACAACATTAACTAATAGGGCATTATGTAAAAATGTGGATATGTAACCAATGTGATTCTGCAATCTTTATTTGGGGTAAAAATGGGAGTTCATAACCCACTTGAATCTAATGTATGAAATATGATATGTCAAGAGCTTTGTAACGTTTTGAACAACCAAAAAAAGAAAAAAAGTAGCAATATATATGCCAATCGAAATTCATCATGAAATATATATAATCCACAGATGCAAAAATATTCATTTTACTGAACATGGATTTATGTATAATGTTATTGAACTAGGAAGCTCACCCATAGGTTGAATTTTCAGTTCGAACAGCGTTTAGGAGTAGTGATCTCTTCTCACAATTTGTATCTGCCAATTCAGCCACCTCACAAGTATGTACGTGTGATACCAGGTAGGATTCTCTATGTGCATATAAAAATACATGTGCTACAGAGAAAGGGAGACAGGATTCCCATATTTGTTAACTTTAAAAACACATGTAGAACTATTTCAACAAAAAATTGACTAGATTTATAGCTCCTATACTATATAATGCAAAAGGCAATTCCAACTACACACCATGCCTCCTCTGAACGGCTTGTATTTCTATTCTGCTTGGGTTATGTTTCACCATCATATTAGGATTATTAGTCAGAGTCTAGTAGGGTATTGGTTAGTGTCAGGAATTCAGTATTTCAAATGGAAAATTGGAAAATGAATCCAATGTGTATGCAAATATGTGATATACAATAATCTTCCCACTCTCATCCAGAACAATGCTTTGACATTACCTTTGCCCCAAGTAAGACACAATTAGAGGATAAGAGTTAGAAATTCTGTGAATACTTATCTGGAATGTAAAATGATCAGGAGTTCACAACCTTGGAGATGGTAGAGGAGTTTCCAAAAGGAAGGGACAGGGGTGATCACTCAATCTGATCTTTCATTAATATTGGGAGCCATCTTGCCTTAAAGCCATGGAAAGATAATTTTTGCTTTACTATAAATTACTGCAAATTCTGAACCTGCTTGGAATGCCTGCCCATGCCTTGAACTCACCCATGCCTGTCTTACTGACCAGATCACAGCCCTCTCTGAAACCTTACTGACACCTCATAAATATTGGCCTTCCCTGGCCAGACAACGACCCTCTCTGAGGCTCTAATGGTCCTCATAATTTCTGATGCTGGGGCCAGCAAATAAAAAATGTTAACTACAGTTAGTGTGATGCTTGTCAAAGTTCTGTTTTCTGATACTCCCTTTTTGTGTAACTTTTTGGGCTATAAAGCTGGGGTGTAGGAAAGGTGGGGATGCTGTCTTTTTCCCGCCGTTTTGAGAAGGAGAGTCAGCCTAGCCGGTTGAACTAATAAGCTTGCCTTAATTTGATTTTAATTGGAGTCAGTGGTCTTTTCTTGCATCCTGGTCTAACATTTTGGAGTTCCCCAGCGAGATGACGTGACCAGATCACAAGACCAGACTGCTGGAAATTCTGACGCTGGCCTTTCCTCCAGGGATCAGGGCTGGAGAGCCAAGTTCCAAAGCCTTGGAGTGAGCCTTCGGTCCAGGGAGCACTGCAGTGAACCATCACACTAAAACTATTAGCAAGCACCTGGTGGAGGAGGCCTCCATTGGTAGGTGGTGCCTTTATAACATCTGATATCTGGTTAAGGGAGATGTCTTCTGATTACAGAGAGGTGGCCTGGGGAGGCTCACATGTACTTCTGTCCAGGACAGTAACAAGAATTGTTCTGTCCTCTGTTCTGTTCTGTATGGAATTTCTCTGAAAGGGTAGAAAGGTGCAGCCGGACACGCAGGAGCTTCTATCCCGGAGCTTCAGCAAGACATTTCATTGCTCCTCAGTTTTTCTGTATCTTCACCAGGTTTCTGTTTCTTTGTGTTTTGTTTTGTGTTCTATATGTTTTTTGTTTGTTTGTTTTTGTGCATTTTGTTGTTTGATTTCTGTGGTAAAAACTTAAGGATACTGGACGTAAAAATGGGTAATAAAGCAAGTAAGCCTTACACCCTTTGGTCTGTGTTCTAAAAAACTGTGATGAAGTTTACCCCCCTTTGTTAAGCAGGATGAGAAAAGCCCCTAGCTGGCAGCCTGGAACTCACCCACTGCAGAGGGCAATGCCTGCTGGCCACCAAGGAACAGAGTATCTCCCAGGTTAACAATGGAAACTCCTTTAAAACCCCTTGTTGCTCCAGTTCAAGAGAGTCACAACCTTTGGGCAGAGTCCCCTGTGTTTCTGCTTTGTTAGCAAAGCAGCAAACCTCCCTTTTTATTTTTCTCAAATCCTGTCCTCATTATTAAATAGGTATTAATTCGCTTCAAGGTCAGAAACCGAAATTTAAGTTACAAATTTTGATAACCCCCCGACCCTGGAACTTTTTGAGAGCTGACTACTGAAATGTTAGGAGATGGAGCGAGATTGGGGTGCAACCAAACCAGAGGAGCTAGTCCCATAAGTAAAAGGAGGGACTGAGGGATTCCCAGCATCTACCAAAGCCATGCTGCTTCAAGGAATTCCTTCCTTAGTTCCCTGCACTGTAAGGATTATGCCACCTCTGTCTTCTTAAAAAAAAGAAAAAGAAAAAGGGGACACTAAATGCAGTAAAGTCACCATGGAAACCCTTGATATTACATTTCAGGTTGCCCTCTGTGAAAACATCTGATCCCCTTGTGAGGACATCTATCCTGCCACTGGTGTAGGAAATTTTTCTCTTATCTGCTCTGTTTTTAAGGCTTCTGTCTGTCAGCCATAGTCTGGAGCTCCTTTCTGTCTGTCTTGTGTCTTTGTTTCTGGCCCTTTAAGACATGTGCAATAATGTGCTGATATTATAAATTGTTTCTTGGGAATGATATTAGTTCAATGTGTGTCTAAATGATGATGTTTTATTGTAACAATCTGGTATCTGGATGGGTTTTTGTAGCATTGCTCAATCTTGCAGTTAAAAGTCGGGTTTAGGTAATTGTTTAGTTTATGATTTCAGATAATTCATGCCAGATAACTTAAATGCTTAGGATGGAAAACTAAAGCACTCTACTTCCAAGTTGGCAAGTAACTTCCCAAACATTCAGTTTTATTTTTCACCAATTTTGAATTGGGTAGACTGAGAAAATATCACAGTGTGTACCAGTGCATTAATTTGGACAAGGATAGTAAATCATATTATGGTATCTGTTGACAAAACAAGATGTAAAGATATAAAAATTTGTGAATTTCATCTTAAAATTGTATCATAATTTTCAACATCCGAACCTCAAAATTATGGTTAAAATGCCTTAGGCCTGAGGTGTCTGCTCAGAATAGCAGGTTTACCCTGCTCCTTTCAGACCTCAGCAAGGACTTTTGTTGAAATGCAAATGAAAGAAGCCTGCAAGCTCAGTAGGAGACTGATCTGAGGCCTAAGGTAGGAAAAAAGGTAAATTGTATGGTATTTACTAATTACTGGCCAGTCATTTTTTCTAGGACTCTTATTTTTTTCCTTAGATTCTGTATTCTTTTTTTGAGCTCATGATTTTGATCCTACAGACCTAGGTTAATGTTTTTCTGATCAGCTCTATCTTTGACCAACAGTGGAGTTTTTGAAACATTGCAATGGAGATTTCAACTGCAAAAAGCTACAAGGCCTTTACTATTATTATGTGTGCACACTTTTGTTAGTGTTGTATGTCTTTATATACATATATCCGTATATCATATATATGTTATACAAATTAACACATATAAGGAGCACTCATAAAAAAAGCACTCATATAAACAAATTTTAAAACGTGGATCCAAAGATCTTAAATTCTCATGATTTAATTGATACAATTTAAATTGCATAAACAGATAAAAATAAATGTCTTCAAATTTAACCTTACAAGTTTTTCTAGGTGTTCAAAGATCTAATAAAATATTAATGCCGACAAAAGGTCTAATATGCCTTGGTTCTAGAACTTTTTCTTCAACAAAAAATGGTACACTGTTCAATATATTTGTCTAATATTTTGATAAATAAGTAAAGTAAATTTGATATGGGATTACTCATTCATGAGTACTTTTGTTAGATATCTGATTGATTTACTAAGGTCTGTATAAGTTTGTCCTAAAGTCTGTATAAGATTGTAAAAATCAGTCATGTGTTAAAGAGACAAAAATTTCTCAAAACATAAGTTTACCCATAACATTGTGGTTATTAAGTTTTATTTTTCTAGAGCAAGCAACCATAAAAATTAAACAACTGATTAAATAAGAACTGTTATTTTAGAGCACTGTACTGCCATTTCTTTAAAAGCTAAACTTGGTTAATGTAGAAACATCAATGCAATTGTGATGCTATTAATGTGCTCATATCTTCCAGGTATACAAGTCTGTAAGGTAGAAACTTTAAAAGAGCATTATATCAAGGTGGTGTTCTGAAGTTGTATGGTAAAATATATATATATATATATATATATATATATATATATATATATATATATATATATATAGGATTTATTTACCTGTTGTCAATAACATATGTAAACTTTTATGTTACTTTTTATATTGGGGAACAATTTAAATGTATTTAAGTTAATGAGAGCCTAATCTATGTAAAGGTTAAAAACTTTCAGCCTTTTTTTAATTCATGTTTTAAAAGCTATATCATAGGGTGTTAGCTAATGTTCATGTGACCTCAAATAATTTATGTAAACTTTGTAAAATGATATTTAAAAAACAAAGATTAGCTTTAGAATTAAAACACTTAAGATTAATAAAGAGCCCTGCCTTACCTGAGATAAGGCTCTGTGTCCCATCTTATTATGTGAGAATGACTGCGAAAGCAGTAGGTCAGATGTTATTTCATTTAAAGTTATTTTCAAAAGTTTTTTTTTCCTGTCAACATTACTAGCATCTCAAACAGAGGATATAATGTATAACTCAGCCAAAAATTTTAGGGTAGCTATTACACGAACTAAGTTTGTTTACTGTTGTTAATTTTATTTTGTAATTTCCTTATGGGTGATATAAAGATTCCCTGTTAGTGTTTTACAGCAGTGTTGCTTTAAGAACACAACATTGGTTAATTTAAGATAATTAGCCATCACCTACAAGACAGACAGAATAATACAGATCCCAAATAATAAAAAGATAAATAATTTTAAATTATAGACATTAAAGCCCAGTATTCTTTATATAAGTCTGTTAAAATTTATTTGATGGATGTTTAAGATTAGGATTTAAAATTAAAGTTATATGAAAAGGGACAAGAAAACCAATATTTGGCTCTTGCCCTCTGAGTCAGTCTGTATCCAGGGAACAGCGGACTTCTCTAAAGAGCTTTGCAACTCTGAACCGCATAACCTCCTGATCAGGGAGATTAATGAGACCACTGGAGAACAGAAAGCCAATCAGTGCATTTGCTACGAAGAGGAGAGTCATCAGAGAAGGGAAACATCCCTGATGCTTCCGAGGGATGCCACATGGTCAAGCAAGACCTGGACCCACCTAGCGCAAATGGCACTAGCAGAACTGAGAAGCTGCTCTCAAGTTTCCCCAGGAATGACTCCCATAAAATCTCAGCTGACTGTTCAGAATAGATAGAAACAAAAGTCAGTTTGACTGCTTCATCTTAAACACTTAGAAAAGACAGTTAAAAACAAATTACAGCCATTTCTGGGCATTTTATATAATAATAGTAATAATAATATTTTAAGGTATACACTTTATGTTAGCCTCCCAAAATAAGTAAGACTGGAGGCTACAAAGAAGGATTCTCAGACAGGAATGCCTGATAACTATAAAAAGAGGCTATCAAGATTATCTGCCAGTGGCAGAAGTTTTTAGTTTAAGGCCTACAGATATTCTTAACCTAAACACATAGGCTTGGTATTTGTTAGTATGACTATCCAGCAATGAGTAAGAGAATTAAAGGTTTCTCTATTAGACACAGAGGTCATACTAGTAAAAATATTTTGCAATATCAGATGACATTAAATTATTAAACTGAATCTTATGGGGAGGGACAAATGTAACACTAAAAGTTAAATATTAAGTTGACAGTCCTGATAACTGGGGATATTAAAGACTGGTGAGGGAACTTCTATACAGTGACATGTTCCAGCTGCTGCAACATTTATTAAGTACTCATGTTTTTTTATTTCTCTCATAGAAGAACCCATTCCCAGATGACTTTACTACCTGTTCTTCCCCATCCAGACTTCAAACCTAACTGACTTCTAAAAGGCGACTAATGTCCCTCAGGCGGTGCCCCCTCATGTCACCCTCTCTCAGCTCAGAAGAAGTCTAAATGAGTGACGCCTCTCTTCTTACAACAATGGAGACAAAAATAAATAGAATATCAATATAAGTAATTAATTAAGTCAGGTAAAATCAGGGAGACCTGTTTTTGGGTGAGTTCAAAAAATCGGGAGACTATTACCTGAGGGATTAAAATTCCCACAGTGCTCTTCCTACCCAATCAAATATATGAAAAAAACACATTAGAAAAGGGGGGAATGATTGACCCAACCTGATCTTTTATTAAAATTGGGAGCCATCTTGCCACAAAGCCGTGAAAAGATAATTTTGGCTTAACTATAAATTGCAGCAAGATCTGAACCTGTTTGGAAAGCCTGCCCGTGCCTTGAACTCACCCATGCCTGGCTTTCTGACCAGATAACAGCCCTCTCTGAAACTTTGTTGACACCTCATAAATATTGGCCTTCCTTGGCCAGACGACACTCTCTGAGGCTCTAATGGTCCTCATAAATTCTGATGTTGGGGCCAGCAAACAAAAATGTAAAATACCATTAGTGTGATGCTTGTCAGAATTCTGTTATTTTTAACCCCACTTTTGTGTAACTTTCTGGGCTATAAAGCTGGGCTGCTCTCCTGTTTCCAACGTTTTGGGAGGGAGAGGCAGCCAGGGTGGTGGAAATAATAAGCTTGCTTTAATCTGATTTTAATTGGAGTCAGTGGTCTTTTTTTGCAACCTGGTCTAAAAGGTAAACACTACACAAACCTGGAGCTCTGCCGGACTAAAGACTTCTTGAGAAACTGCCTTTGACGCTGGGCACTCGACATATATGTTGTTGTCAGAAGCTTTAGCTTCCATTCAAATGAGACCATCAAAGCTGGGTCTACATCTATGAGACCTGGAGGATATTGTTTCAATTTTTCCAAAGAACATGAGGAAGCAGTGCTGACTTCTCTCTGTAGGTAAACTGTGGCCACTGAAAGCTAAGTGTCTCCGCATGTGGACTGTGAAGCCATTTGGTGATCCTCCACTTTTCATGGTGTTTCTTTCTACTGCACTGGGAGTTTGGTATTTGCCTCATGAAATACAATGACTTCAACTGGTACACAGTGATGTAGGGAGTCCTGTCACGTGTGGTGGGTCAGGGTCTGCAGGAGAATGCACCAACCAGGCTTCTATCCCACATAGCTTGACCCTTTGACCATAGCAACCTGATTCTGAACATTGCCCTGAAACGTCTCCATATAACAAAATGCCTTTTATGGAGAGGTTTCAGACATATAAGTGATTCCTGTCTGTAACATGTCAGCCACAAGTCATTTGGAAGTCAATGGCAGAATCACATGTCCCGACCACAGATGTTTTATCACAGAGCTGCACACAACAGCTTTTGGCCCACTACTCAGCAGGCCCCAACATACTGGCATCTCTATTCTATCTCATGGTATTTATCTAGCCATTTTCAAAGATGAAGTTGGAGAAACTGTGGGTTTCAATTCATTAAGGAATCATTAAATTTAGAGGAAGCACATTTCAATGAATAATCTAGAGAACTCTCACAGGTAAGGGTTCCCAAAGACTAGCCAAAAGGTCACATGAAGCCAGCCCCATTGAGGTCTACAATGTAAGGTCCATGTGTGTTTTGACTCTCAACTATGGCTTCCAAGTCTTTCAGAAAAAAAATCATGTGATATCCTGGCTGAGATTCCCAGTGCTCTGTGGAAAGCCACTCTGGGCTTAGATCTCGGTGTCCAAGGGCGACTCTCATGTGTGGCCTCCTAAAATCCCAACACAATTCATGGCGATACTTCTCTGAAGTCAGTTCCATAACGCATTCTCTAAGAGGAATCACACCAGAGTTCAAGCCCAGGTGGACCCAGGCATCTCTTACAACCACCACACAAATGACCACAATTAAAACTAAAACACTCCCACATGCTCCTCATCTTCTTCCACATAGACACTCATCATAAACTCTGGCTGGAGGTTTCCATGAAGGGCACAGCCCAATACACTGTTCAAAATAAGCACCCTTGCCCCTCATTTGCCTAAAGTCAGGGTGGCCTGGACACCCTTGCTGTGAACCAAGAGTGATCAAATAGGCCTGCCCTATATCTGATCTGCTTCTCAAATTTGAGGCCTAATGACTGTCTGGTATAGATTCTTTATGTGAATTGGTATCATAGAAAACCCAAGCCCCTATCGGCTAGGCTCTGCAGGGATTTGAAGAAATGATTTGACCCAAATGATCCCTATTCTCACTTGATTTAGCTCAGGAAGCTTACAGAGGAAAGTGAGAGACTTCATCCACATTGACTGCTCTTTTGGCCATTTTGGTTTTGGATGCACACTTGGAAACTTTCTTTAGATCCATCAGGTGCTGAGAATCTAAGCCACTGCCACCCCACCGGGCCAAGTGGCTGTTTCAGACACATCCTTTTCGAAAGCAATTAAGCAAAGAGCCACAGGTGATGCCCATTCATTTCCATTTGAAAACTGTTTTCTTCAGGCTTCACAAAAGGGTGGCCTGAGGCAAAGACCTTCCTGACATTAAGGGTAATAGAATCATAAGTAAGAAAATGGCCCAAAGCAGGGTTTCTCCACTGAGACATTACTGGTCACACTGATATCTGAGTTTTCTGAGATGCTCGCATTCCCTTAAGCTATCCAGTACATGGTCATGTAACAGAGCTTGGACGTGGTACATATCTTGGAAACAAAACCATGAGGATACTCTGGAGAGTGGCCAGTATTCAGGAAGAAAAGAGGAACTTAGGAAGATAGTAGCTGTTCACCATCCATTAGGCAAGCCGCACTCCATTTTTAAATTGGGTGGGAAGAATGCTGGGAAGCTTAATACTAGACAGGACACAACCATTGATGCATTCACATTTCAAATGTCTACAACCACGGATACAGTGGGATACACAGACATAGAAACACTCGTGTTGTCAAACGACTTTCTAGAAACTTTCCAGTCCAAACCTACAAACCGTCATTCCTACCTATTCTCAGAACATGAGACAAAACCACAAACTCACACCGACACCCACAATGGCACCTCCTTCCCCCAAGTATGGCTGTGACTATCCTGAGTGTCCTCTGACTGGTGAGCCATAATATGTTCCCACGAAATGGCCTGTCCAATCTCAGATCTGGTCTTCTTTGCAAACTTTTAGAAGTTGTCAGGAGCCATGGTTGAGCCACTACCTGCTTTCTCAGAAAAAGCCACTCTTCAGAGCTCTCCAGAAATTTGGCCATCATCACATAAGTAGGTACCAAGAAACACTGACTCTGTCTTTGGTAAATTCAAACAATTGAGACCACTGGGACTGAAACTAAGACTTGCTCTGGGTGCATGGCTTCCTGGATCCCAAGTTCAGAAAGTTCCATCACCAAGGAAGTGTGGTAGGTCACTTCCTTCAGGAACTGAATGAGGTCACTGTGATGGAAAACCACTTTGTTCTAACAGTTGCTTCCAAAGGTCCCATGAGATGGAGGCTGCCCCTACTTCCTGTGACACTTTCACAAGTTAGAATGGTATATCAACCATAGGCATCCGGGAACAGCTCTGTACACAGGCCTGGTTTAGTCCATTTAATCTACATTAAGAAGAGAGAGGCTGATTCAGACACATTCCTTCATTCTGACCAGGATGTTTGACATGGAAGTTGACATGGATTTGACTTTTGCTCTCTCAGGTCCTTCATAGGTAAAAAGGTCGGTCAAAAGTCGGAGGAAAAGACCACCAAGAGACTGTCTCATGCCACAGCAAAAGGTTTATTGGGCGTCCAGCATGCTGCGGCTCAGAGCTAACTTCAGAGGAGCAAAGAACAAAGAGCCCCAAAAACAACTTGAGCAGAGTTTATTTACATTCTTTAGAGAGCGCAGGGACTTTGCATACATCATAGCCTCCTTTAGCAAATCAACATACACGGGAAAATCAAATAACAACCCAAAAACATGATTAGCACATTCATTGGCAGGAAGAGGACGGAAGGGGGTGATTGGTTAGCCCTGAGAAGGGGTATACGTTTAAACTGATTGGTTAAAGCCCTGAGATGTATACGTGATGAGCTGCACGGTTTCTGGGAAGGGGTTGTTTAGCAACTAGGTGGTCAGGGAAGATTTCAACACACATCTAATTGGCAGTTCCGGGAATTGTCTTAACTGCCACAGGAATTTCAGGTTCTGAGTGCAGCTTGGAAACTTTACAAAACCTGGTTCTTTATGTTTCAATTTTAATTTCTTTTATTCTTTCATTTCCCACTCCTTTTTCTTACTACATTTAATCTTAAAAGTAATGAATCATAATTATTGCGGGGTCTCACACTCTATTTCTGCCAGTGGAGCGTATTTCTGTCTGATTACCATGAGTTTTTCCTGCCCAATTTGAGCCTGGAGAAAGGAAACTATGCGGTTAAGCAAACAAGGTCCCAAAGTTAGCAACACCATAAGGATGATCAGGGGTCAAGCTAAGCCTGATAGGAGTGTAGTTAACCAGGGGGACTGGGTAAACCATGACTCAAACCACCCTTGTTGAATCTCCCTTTCTCTCTGGCGCTCTTCAAGGCATTTTCTCAATTTACTCATGGATTCTTTTACAACTCCAGTATGGTCAGCATAAAAACAACATTCTTCTCTCAGTGCAGCACAGAGGCCCCACTCCCTCATGAAGAGGAGGTCTAATCCTCACCTGTCCTGTAAAACAACTTCAGAGAGAGAGTTTAAAGATTCCTACAGCACTGTGATGGAGGTCTCTAATGTCTTCCAGTCTTGATCTATTGCTGTTTCTAATCAGGCCATTTGTTGTGACCCATGGATCATAGCAGCTGTTCCTGTACCCACTCCTGCAGCAGCTCCTATCCTCAATAGGATGGCTATAGTAAGGGACACTGGATGCCAGCAAAATCAGGTTGTTTGTCCCCCTAGTAGACATTAAAATGATTCTGCATCATAATAAACCACCCTGGGGAGTATCTGCACCATTAAACAATAATTTACAAAGCTGTCAAATACATGGGTTGAAATGCAAGGAGTTCTGACTGTGTGGAGTTCAGTACAATTAAGGTTCCTTTAATTAGTTCCCAGGGGCAGGAGTCAGCTGTACTCTGGACAGGGGAAGTAGGCAAAGATGGAAACTGGGAAGTATGAGATGGTTGAGGGGTTCTGGTAGATCTAGGCATGGGAGGTTTTGGAGGTTTAATTCCTGGCTTGAGGGGATTGGGCCCTATTGCTGTGGGATTTTCTTCCTTTTTAAGCAGGATGGTGAACCAGTGACCAAAGTCATAACGAGGGCCATAAATATAGAATCGAATTTCCCATGTATTTCCCATAGACCATGTTGTTCTGAGGTAGCCCCTTCCTTTGGAAGTGAAAGTTATATTGAGGGGGTAACATAGACTATTCTTTCCACAGCGAGTTTTTGACACAACTTGGCTAGCGGCACATTTCTTGGGATCAATCCAGGTGTCATTTTTTCCTACCTGAATGATACTGTCTGCGGAGTTTGGGTTCAACCATGTAGCTCCCGTTTGTTCACAACCCCAAGATCTTAAATAAAAGTCACTGGGTCCTCCACAGGTTTGGGCCTGTTTGCGACTTCAGAAATCAGCTGGGCACACATAAAAATCAAGACTGGCTAGTTTACACCTTAGCTGGGGAAGATGATATCCATAATTCATGGGGTAAGGTGGTCTATGTTGCCCTGGTTTGGGTTTGAGTGGGATCTGTGTGAAGTCCTCTATGTCAGGGAGATCCCAGTCAGAGAGGCTTATGGCAAGCTGACAAATGACCAGGTAGAGAGATGGCCACCAAGTCCATAAGAGGGCTGTATGTGAAATAGACCACACTACTTGCCCAGTAGGATTTATAGCTGCCATTGTTGCTGAACAGGCTGATGGGGATTAGGACTGCTGGTGGTCAGGGGAAGAATCCAAAGCCTTACCCACACGACGGACACGCAACTTGAGAGGGTTACGAGTCTGTTCCAGTTTCCAGCCGGAGGCTGGACAGGGAGCAGGCTTGAGATGGGTGGCATGGATCCAGGAAGTGATTCCATCCACTTTCACCACTGTAAGTGTTATAAGCAGCACCTGGTATTGTCCTTTCCAGCGGCGTTCCAGGGATGATACCTGATGCCGTCTCACGTAGACGAAGACTCCCACTTGATATCGATGTGGGGTTCCCTCGTCTCCAGGCTGATAAGCACTGGCCAACTGTTTCCACAGGTATCGCTGGGTGCTGTGTTTGTTCAAGGGCTTTAAGTCTGTCAAGCAAGGGGGTGTGAAAGGAATCATTAAGTCTCAGAGTTGGGGTTAGGTCCCTTACTAAAGGAGGGGCACCATAGAGAATTTCATAAGTGGTGAGTTTACACAAAGAGGCAGAGGGTGTACTTTTTGCACGAAACAGTGCTTAAGGTAGGAGCATAGTCCAATTTTTTATGCAGGTCTCCAAGCTTAATTTCTTTAAATTCTCTTTGATGGTTCTAATCATTTTTTCTACCTGTCCTGAGCTCTGGCATCTATAAGCACAATGTAACTTCCAATTAATCTTCAGGGTCCTGGTGAATCCCTGACTTACCTGGGCAACAAATGCCGGTCCATTATTGGACCCTATTACCTTAGGCAGGCCGAACCTTGGAAAAATGTCTTCTAGTATCTTTTTGAGCACCGTCTGAGCCGTTTCTTTCTTCATGGGGAAGTCTTCAACCAATCCTGAAAGAGTATCTACAAAGACTAGGGGATATTTAAGTCCATACCTTCCTGGCTTAATTTCAGGAAAAGTCCACTTCCCAAAATTGTCCTGGTCTGGTTCCTCGTAAGCGCTTCCCTGCAGGAAGCTTGGATGGGTAAGCATTAACTAATTGGCAGACTTGACAAGCTCTAGTCACCTTCTAAGCTATTTCTTTCCTCTGTAAGTCAGTCAATAATAAATCCTTTCTTCGGTCCTTTAAGTGTGCCTATAACTTCTTTGAGCTTAAGTGGGTGAGCTAGTGTACGTCTTTGACATAAAGGTGGGCTTTTTGAAATTGTAAACTTGGCTCTGTAGGGTCCCAGAGTTCTGTATCTGTCTCCTCAGATGATAAGTTGCCTGAATGTTCCAGTGTGGCCAAGTCTCCTGAATGTTGATCCCCCTGGTGTGGAAAAAGTTCACAGAGTCACTCCGTTTAGGGCTGCCAATTAAGCTTCCTCATCTGCCCTTCTGTTTTTAACTGCAACGAGGTCGTTTCCCTTCTGGTGCCCTGGACAGTGCACTATAGCTAGTTCCTTAGTGCCCTTCACTGCTGAGAGAAGGTCGAGAATCTCAACTTTGTTCTTTATTTTTTTCCCAGTGGAGGTTAATAGCCCCCTTTGCTGGTAAATAGCCCTGTGCACATTAGCATTGCCAAATGCATAGTGTCTATCAGTGTATATGGTGGCCCTTTTGCCTGTTGCTAGTTCCAATGCTTTCGTAAGGGCAATCAGTTCTGCTATTTGGACTGATGTCTCTTCTGGGAGACCAGAGGATCAGATGACATTAGTTTTGCTAACTACTGCTGCTCCAGCCCACCAGATACCATCTTGGAGGAAGCTGCTCTCTTTCGTAAACCATACGACTTCAGGGTGAGGCAGTGGCTGGATCCTTCAAGTATCGTCCTATACTGGTTTCCTCTGCCAGTATGTGTTGACACTCATGAGCGACAGGTCCTGATGATTCTTCTGGCAGCCAGGTTGAGTGGAGCAGAAGGTCCAAGAGTTATTCTGTCTTTGCTAATCCAGAGGCTCTGGTAGTAGTTTATTCTGGAGTTTGATAGCCACCTATCTGGAGGTTGACAGATGATGCTCTCCAGGGCATGGGGGGCTATAATGGATAGCTTCTGTCCCAACGTTCATTAATGAGCATCTTTTATTAGAAGCGCTGCCACTGCTATAGCTCTTAAGCAACGGGGCCACCCAGTAGCCACTGGGTCCAGTTTTTTTGATAAGAATGCTACCGGCCTTTTCCAAAGTCCCAAAGTCTAAGTGAACACTCCCCATGCTATTCCTTTCTTTTTCTCGATGTAGAGAGTGAAGGGTTTATCTATATCTGGGAGTGCTAAGGCCGGAGCAGATAGCAGCACCTTTTTTTGACATTATCAAAAGCTTGTTGGTGCTCAGGGGTCCATTGGAATTGGGCATTCCACTTTATCAGCGGGTATAAAGGGGCAGCCAGAGAGGCGAACCCAGGAATCCATCACCTGCAAAAGCCAGCAGTCCCAAGAAACTCTCTGAGTTGTCTCTTATTAGATGGGGGTGGTATCTGCACAATGGTTTGTTTTCTGTTCTCAGTTAGCCATCATTTGCCACCCCTAAGAGAATAACCCAGGAAGATTACTTCTTGCTGACAAATTTGGGCCTTTGGGCAGAAGCCCTATATCCAAGCCGAGCAAGCTCGGATAATAGTGCTTGGGTCCCAGACTCATAGTTTTCCTTGGTGTCCGCTGCCAGTAGCAGATCAGCCACATATTGGAGTAGTGTGACTTCGGGGTGTGCAGTTCTGAAGTCGTTTATGTCCCTGTGGAGGGCTTCATCAAAGAGAGTGGGGGGGGGGTTGAACCCCTGTGGGAGTCTAGTCCAGGTTACTTGGCCAGATGTTCCAGTTTCTGCGTCTATCCACTCGAAAGCAAACAGCAACTGACTGTCCTTATGTAGGGGCAAGCAGAAGTAAGCATCTTTTAAGTCCAGCACAGTGTAGCATTCCCGGTCCAGATTCAGAGTGCTAAGCAAATTATATGGATTGGGTACTGTGGGGTGAATGTCCTGCACTCTGTTGTTGATCTCTCTTAGGTCTTGAACAGGACTGTAGTCCCTAGTTACTGGCTTTCTTACTGGTAGCAGGGGGGTATTCTAGGCTGATTGACAGGGCCTTACGACCCCAAGGGCCAATTATTTCTGAATATGGTGACTTATCCCATCCTTAGCTTCTTTGCTTAGAGGATATTGTTTAACACTGATTGGAGAGGCAGAGGCTTTTAATTCTACTACTATTGGAGGTTGTTTTATGGCTAGACCTAACCCAGCAGTTTCTGCCCAGGCATTAGGATAATCTTTTATCCATTTCTGTTGTAGTTTGCCTCTTTGATCAGTCCTAGGGGGCACGAAGTGTTGATGTTCATCTTCTACGGACATAGTCAATTCTGTGACTATGGGAGTTTTTACTGAAGGTTTTAGAACATCCACTTGGGGACCATCAGGGTTAAAGTTTACTCTAGCCCCGAGTTTGGTAAACAGATCCCTGTGCATCAATGGGGCTTGGCATTCTTGGATTACTAGGAAAGAGTGGTGGACTTTTCATTTTCCTACTTCCATTATCCTCTTAGTTGTCCAAGTCCGATAAGTAGTGCCATTAGCCCCTTGAACTAGGGACCATTTATTTGATATGGGGCCCAGTGAAGCCTTAAAGGCTGAGTATACTGCTCCTGTATCCACTTCAAAGTTCACTGGAGTCCCCTCCACTTCAAATGTTACCCTGAGCTCGGGGAGGGGATCCGAGTCCTGACATTCCTAGTCCTCTTCTAGAGTCAGCATGCCGGGCTGCCGTGGCTTCTTCTTTTTGGGGCACTTTTTGACTCAGTGTCCTTTTTCTCTACAGTTGGCACATTGATCTGAGGCCAGGGACAGCCTTTGGCGTGGGCCCAAGTATCCCTTTCTGACTCCCTGCTTTTTAATTTCTGGCGTATTTGCTGCTGTGAAGAAAATCTTAGCCAATGCTTTTGTCTGCCTTTTGCTCCTTTCATCCTTTTTTTGTTCCCTTTCCTTCTCTCTCCTCTGTTCCGTGTCCTCCTCAGTTTCTCTCTTATAATATACTTATATACTTATAATATATACTTATAATATATATCTTATAATATACTTTCTCAGCTTCTCTGTCTAAATCTCTTAAGGTCGTATTTTGTAACCCATCTAGACATTGTAACTTTCTCTTAATATCTTGGGCAGCCTGCTCAATAAAGGCCATTGTAACAAATGCCTTTTGGTCATCTGCCTGAGGATCAAAAGGAGTATATTTTCTATATGCTTCCATAATTCTCTCCAGAAACATAGAGGGAGACTCATTAGGCCCTTGGATAATCTCTCTTACCTTAGCTAAATTGGTTGGCTCTCTGGCGGCCACTCTGAGACCCGCTATTAGAGCCCGGTGATAAGTGGACAGATGCTTCCTACCTTCAAAGGTGTTGGGGTCCCAGTTGGGTCGGTTCATGGGCCCATAGGGATGGAGAGAGAACATCACAGGGGCTTCTGAGTTTTCTATTATCCATCGCCGGTGGGTTCTTTTAGGTTGCCCATCTTCCTCCAGGGGAGGAGGGGTTGCTGCTGCTGTGGGGAAGTCCCCTGGAGGGCTTGGGTCTGGCCCAATTGCCTCTAGCAGTGGAGAGGCTGAGTCAGCGGTGGGAGGATCATCAGGAACTGTGTTGGGGGTTGGGGAGGGAGAGTAGACAATAAGGAGGGGGTGGAGTGTCCAGTCTTGTGACTCAGGGAGAATGGAAGGAAGAGGGAGAGGAGCGGAAAGTTTGAATGATAGGAATGTGGGGGAAGGAGTATATGGCTGTTGATCTGGGTGGCCACGTGGCCCCGGCTGAATGACAATATCTCTGAATTTTCGGATTAGAGGAAAGTGGAAGGATTCTTCTGGGGCCATCTGAATTCGAGGATGGGCCATTCTGAAGCACAGAGAGTATGCCAGGTACGGTGTTTTACTGAAAAAGAAAGATTCTGGGCCCTTGAGCGGACATCAGTCCAATGATCAAGGGTCAGGGACAGAGAAGAGGAAGTGCTTTTTCCCACAATGGGAGTTACTCAAACAGGGACAGTGAAGACACAAACACAACACAAAGACAAACAGTAAACGTTTAACATGAGTCCAAGACAAAGATTTGAACTGAGTAACTGGAAAATATTGATGGGTTAGACAATAAAAACAGACAGTAAACTCAACATGAGTTCAGAACAATGACCAAAACTGAGTTACTGGCAAAACCTGATGGGCTGGCAAATCAAATCCTGAAGCAAAACATAACCGAGTTGAGGAAACTACTATTCCTTGAATTCCCTAGTCCTCCGGAGTGTCCCTCAGGGACGTGATCTTGGCTCTGTGACACGTCTGTCACACCATAGGAGAGAGCTAATGCTCTTCACCAACAGCCACTTTGCCACGCCCTAGCCTGAAACCCGAAACCAGAAAGAGGCACCTTATTTACCCCGAGAGGACTCCCTTGAGGTCTTCCATTCACCGCTCCCGGATATCTCACCTGGGGCCTCCAGATGAAAAGGTGCTGCGAACATCAAAGGAAAAGACAACAAAGAGTATTTCTCATGCATCAGCAAAGGGTTTATTGGGGGTCCAGAATGCTAGGCCTCAGAGCTCCCTTCAGAGGAGCAAAGAACAAAGAGCCCCGAGAACAACTTGAGCAGAGTTTATATACATTCTTTAGAGAGCTCAGGGACTTTACATACATCATAGCCTCCTTTAGGAAATCATCATGTACCACGGGAAAATGAAATAACAACTCTAAAACATGATTAGCACATTCATTGGCGGGAAAAGTTGGGGCAGGGGGTGATTGGTCAGCCCTCAGAAGGGGTATACATTTAAACTGATTGGTTGAAGCCCTGAGATGTATACGTGGTGAGATGCACGGCTTCTGGGAAGGGGTTGTTAAGTAACTAGGTGGTCAGGGAAGATTTCAACACACATCTAATGGGCAGTTCCAGGAATTGTCTTAACTGCCACAGGAATTTCAGGTTCTGAGTGCAGCTTGGAAACTTTACAAAACCTGGTTCATCACATTTCGATTTCAAATTCTTTTATTCTTTCAGAACCTTACAGTGGAAAGTGAGAGACTTCATTCACAATGACTGCTCTTTTGGCTATATTGGTTTTGGATGCACACATGGGATCATTTTTTTGATCCGTCTGTTGCTGATAATCTAAGCCACAGCCTCACACAGGGCCAAGAGCCTGATTAAGATACATCTCTTTCCAAAGCAATTACTTCTCTGAGGTCAGTTTCAGAACTCAGTCTCTGAGGAGAATCACACCAGTGTTCAAAACCAGGTGGACCCAGTCATCTCTTCCAACTGCCACACAAATGACCACAATTAAAACCAAATCACTCTCACATGGCACTCAACTTCTTACATATATACACTCATTATATCCTTTGGCTAGAGGTTTTCATGAATGGCGCAGCCCAAGAGAGTGTCCAAAATAAGCTCTCTTGCCCCTCATTTGCCTAACCTCAGGGTGGCCTGAACACCCTTCCTGTGAACTAGGATTGATCACATAGTTCTTCCTTTAATACTGCTCTGCTTCTCCAATTTGAGGCCTACTGACTGTCAGGTTTAGATTCCTTATGTGATTTGGAGTAATTAGGAAACCAAAGCAACTTTGCAGCGCTTGAAAGAACTTATTTGACCCAAATGATCCCTATTCTCACTTGGTGGAAGTCAGGAAACTTACAGAGGAAGGCGAGAGACTTCATCCACAATGACTGATCTTTTTGCCATTTTGGTTTTGAATGCACACATTGCATCTTTCTTTAGATCCATCAGGAGCTGATAATCTAAGCCACAGCCTCACACAGAGCCACAAGGCTGATTCAGACACATACTTTTCCAAAGCAGTTAAGCAAAGAGCCACAGGTGATGCCCATTCACTTCCATGTGAAAACTTTTTTCTTCAAAATTCACAAAGGGGTGGCCTGAGGCAAAGACCTTCCTGACTTCAGGGTAACAGAAAAATAAGTCAGCAAATCCCAATGCAGGGTTTCTCCACTGAGACTTTACTAGTCACAATGATATCTGAGTTTTGTGAGATGCTTGCAATTCCCTTCAGCTATCCAGTACATGGCCATGTCACAGAGCTTGGATGTGGTACATATCTTGGACAAAAAAACATGAGCCTATTCTGGAGAGTGGCCAGAATTCAGGAAGAAAACAGGAACTTAGGAAGATAGTAGGTGTTGCCCATCGAAAAGCAACCAACAGTCCTTTCCTAAAATGGGCAGGATGAATTCTGGGAAGCTTTCTACTAGACAGAATACATCCATTGATCTATTCTGCTTTCTAATATGTACAACCAAGGACACAGTGGGATACACAGACACAGACACACTCGCCTTGTCAAAGGACTTTCTAGAAACAGTCCACTCTAAACCAAACAAACCACCTTTCCTACCTATTCTCAGAACATGAGACAAAACCCCAAACTCACACCCACACTCAAAAAGTCACCTCCTTCCCCCATGTAAGTCTGTGACTATCCAGAGTGTCCTCTGACTGGTGGTCCATACTATGTTCCCCCAAAATGGCCTGTCCTGTCTCAGGTCTGGTCTTCTTGTCCATCTCTGTGAAGTTGTATGGAGTCTGTGCTGACCACTACCTGCTTTCTCATTAAAGGCCCATCTTCAGAGCTCTACTTGCATTTTGTCATCCTCAAACCATTAGGTACCAAGAGAGACAGACTCTCTCCTTGGTAAATCCAAACAAGTAAGTCCACTGGGAATGGGACTGGGACTGGCTCTGTGTGCCTGGCTTCCTGGATCCCAAGTTCAGAGAGTTACATCACCAAAGAAGTGAGGTAGGTCAACTCCAACAGGAAGGGAATGAGGTCACTGCCTTGGCAACCACTTTGTCCTAACACTTGTTTCCAAGGGTCCCTTGAGATGGAGGCTGCCCCTACTTTCTGTGACACTTCCAGAAGTAAGAATGGTATATCAACCGTAGACACCAAGGAGAAGCTCTCCATACAGGGTTGGTTTGGTCCATCTTCTTTATATCAGTAGGAGAGAGGCTGATTCAGACACATCACTTCATCCTGAACAGGTGGTTTGCCATGGAAGATGACTTTTGCTCTCTCAGGTCCTTCATAGCTGCTACATCTTCTCTAGGGATCATTTCTCATCAAACTTTGAGGTTCTCAGCAGGTGAAAGATCCCCTCCATTCCTGTATTGTAAGACCAACTCTGTCCCTGCTCTTTTGTGAAGTTAGATTGAGGGAACAGTGTATGGTTAGGGTTAATAACATATTCTATTTGGGTTAGGAAACATTCTGCGGGATGAATAATGGTATTGGGAACCTGCGATATTCACAAGAATATATAGGTGAAATATAAGTATGAAACCTGAAAGCTAGGTACGATTTGAAGCCCTGAAGGGCAATGGGCCCTTTAGTGAGATACTTTGCTTTGAATTATGTTCTGAACAGATATCTCAGATAAATCGATGTGCAATGGCAAAGGACCTTGTAACTTGGATGATTAAATGTCCTAGAGAACATCCAGTCAAAAAGGAATAGTCGGCAGGATTAGGAAGGTAGTCAGTAGGTTTAGAAAAAAGAGTGAATATAGGATTTGAACGAAAGTTTCATTAGCAATAGGGTTTTGGGTAGAGAGTGAACGTAAATATGAGCACATATGAAGAGTCAGTCACAATGATGAACTGGGGAAAATATGTAGGAAAGCAGATATCAATAGAGACATTAGGAAATCAGGCAAAGTATAATGTAATAGGGTTAGACATTTTCAACATGGTTGAGGTTGAATATATAATTTTAGGAAGAAAGAAATATGTTGCCTCCAATAGGATTGACATTTGAGAGCATTAGGCAACCTGGACATGGTTGCTTTTAGTAATCAATGCTCACTTTCCATTTTGCTTTGGTGAAAGGTTAATAGGCACTTGTCACTTCCTGTTTTTCTGTATGCTTAACAAACCACTGTTGAAATCTTGAGAACTGTTTGCTAATTTTGTTCCCAGGATGTGCTGTCCTCAACTGCCAAACTGCAGAATATACTCCTTCACCCGGGTGCACGCAAACCGCACACTCGCCCTGACCCATCAATAAATTTCCCTTTCTGCCCTCTCCAAGAAAAGTATATAAGTTCTGTTAAAGCTGTTCTCAGGGCTCTCTGCTCTATTCAAGTGAGCTCTGAGCCCCAGCATGCTGGACCCCCAATAACCTCTTTGCTGTGGCCGAGTGAAAATGCTATACTGTTCTGTACTTAAAAGATGTTTTCTTTTGCTTGCCTCTGCATAAAGATAGTCAGTTGCTATTTGCTTTCGAGTAGGTAGACCCAGAAACCGGAACGTCTTGTCAACTAACTTGGACTAGACTTCCACAGGGGTTCAAAAACTCCCCCACTCTCTTTGATGAAGCCCTTCACAGACATCTCTACAACTTCAGAACTACGCACCCCGAAGTCATTCTGCTTCAATATGTGGATGTCCAGCTACTGGCAGCCAACACCAAAGAAAACTGTGAGTCTGAGACCCAAGCACTATTATCTGAGCTTGCTCAACTTGGGTAGAGAGCTTTGGACAAAAAGGCCCAAATTTGCAAGCAAGAAGTAATCTTCCTGGGGTATTTCCTTAGGCGCGGTAAATGATGGCTCACTGAGCCCAGAAAACAAACCGTTGTGCAGATACCACCCCCATTTAACAGGAGACAACATAGAGAGTTTCTTGGGACTGCTGGCTTTAGCAGGTTATGGACCTGGGTTTGTGTTCTTAGCTGCTCCTTTATACCCGCTGTTAAATGAGAATGCCCAATTCCAATGGACCCTTGAGCACCAGCAAGCTTTTGATAACATCTAAGAACACTGACACTGAACTCCTCAACTTCACTGAGCCCAGCCTGCAATTTCAGAAAGCCCTACACTACATTAAAAATGTACATCAACTAAATCAACTTGGTTCAAAAAAACTGCCGGCATTACTGTAGGATCAAGAACAGAGTTTTAGACTAATTCACTCACAGTGAAAGGAAATAATTGAATGGGTAACAAAAGCCTGTCAGTTCTGTCAATTGGTTAATGCTTACCCTACCAAGCTTCCTGCAGGAAAGCACCTATGAGGAACCAGACAAGGACAATTCTGGGAAGTGGACGTTACTGAAATTAAGCCAGCAAGGTATGGACTTAAATATCTCCTAGTCTTTGTAGATACATTTTCAGGATGGATTGAAGCCTTTCCCACCAAAAAAAAAAAAAAAAAAAAAAAAAAGAAAAGAAAACCAGCACAAATTGTGGTCAAGAAGATCCTGAAAGATATTTATCAAAGACACGTCCTGCCTAATTTAATATGGTCTGATAATTGAACAGCCTTCATGGGCCAGGTAAATCAGGGGTTAGCCAGGACCCTGGGGATTAATTGGAAGTTACATTGTGCTTATAGACCCCAGAGCTCAGGACACTTAAAAAAAATAAATAGAACCATTAAAGAGACCTTAACAAAATTAAGCTTAGAGACTGGCATAAAAGATTAGACTATGCTCCTGCCTTATGCACTGTTTCATGCAAGAAATACTCCCTTTCTTTCTTTGTGTAACCTCACCCCCTATGAAATTCTCTATGGGGCCCTTCCTAAACTAAGAGACCTAACCCCGACTCTAAGACCTAAGGATCCCTTCCACACAACCTTGCTTGACATACTTAAATCTCTTGTAAGAACTCAGCTATACCTGGGGAAACAGCTGGCCACTGCCTTCCAACCTGGGGACAAGGGGAATCCACATTGATATCAAGAAAGAGACTTCCTCTACATAAGATGACATCAGGTGTCATCCCTGGAACCCCGCTGGAAAGTACCATTCCAGGTGCTACTTATAACACCTACAGCAGTAAAAGTAGAGGGAATCACTTCCTGGATCCATGCCTCTCATCTCAAGCCTGTGCCATGTCCAGACTCTGGCTGAAAACTGGAAAAGACTGTTAACCCTTTAAAATTGCATATTCGCCACGTGGGTAAGGCTATAGACTCTCTCCTTGGCCACCCGTAGTCCTAACGCTCATCAGTCCCTTCAGCAGCGATGGCTGATCACAAATACTACTAGACAAGAAGTATGGTCTATCTTGCATACAGCCCCCTTAGGGACCTGGTGGCCATCTCTCCACCCAGACATTTGTCAGCTGGCTATAGGTCTTTCCTATTAGGATATCCCTGATGAAGAGGATCTCACTAAAATTCCATTAAATCCTTTCCGTACCATAGATAATGGAAACAAACATTATGGTTGTAGGGACAGGCAAGCCAGATGCAGGTTGGCTAGCCTATATTAGTATGTTTGCCAGGCAGACTATCAAAGCCACAAACCGCCACGGCTGTGTGGGGGAAAAGCCGACTTCTTCTGTAAGTCATGGGGATTTGAGCATACAGGGGCTGCCTGGTGGAACCCAAAATCCTCATCAAATTCAGTACACAGCATTGGCCATATTACCACTTAGAAAACCCAAACTGATGGCCAACAGAGGAGTCTCTAGATCCTCAAATTCTGTGTGACCTTTTTACCTTCTGCAAGTGCTCAAAAGGGTGAAAGGAAATTCCCCTATGTGAAGGCCTTTTTCCTCTTTCGCTCACATCCTGAACTATGCTTCTCCAATAGTTTCTCAAACTCAGCCTTCTGCTCCAGACTCTCTGCTGTCAGTCCCACCTCAGCAAACCTGATTTCTCTTCTCCAATTACTAGATCAAAAACCGAAACCTCCGCCGGTTCTCAGAGCATTGCCCTCTTGCTGAGGTAGCAGGTACTGAGGTACCCATCCATCCACTCACTTCTCTCTTTTCCTGTCAGTGCCCACACCGGGTCCCACCAGGTCCTCTTACCACTTAACCCAAAGCTCAAACCAGCTTAGGAGAGCCCTCAGACCCCTATCGAAGATGTAATGAAAATGGCCTTTAAAGTTGCTTTGTCATCACTGAAAACAGGTTACTAAGAATTTAAAGTCCCTCACAGGCTTTTTGGGATACTCACTCCCGTCTTCCTTTCTGCTCTACCGATTCTACTGCTCAATTTATGTTGTTAGGAAAATTCCAAACTCCTTTCCCATTATTCCTTTACATCTCTCCTTCCTTATTCTCAGATCCACGGAGCTGCTCTCACCCCCCGCCTTCCCCGTCTTCCCCCTCTGTACCAGGCCCACAGAAAAATCTTCACTGAACTTCTCCAGAAGTCTTCACCATGGCTGACTTTAGGACTTTCAGCAAAAGAGTCTCTATAAATGAGTTCAGTGTAGATTAACTTCCTCTTTTTCTGTTGCCCTGTTCTACTTGGCTACTGGCTGGAAAAATCAGCACTCCTAAGCTAGACACCCCCTTAATAGTTTTTCACAGAATATGTTAACAAGGCCTCTGGCCTTGAGCTGGGGCTTCACAGAGATGGCTACATTTCTAAGATAAAAATTTACAAACTGGGCTCCATGGTAACAGTTGGCAGGGGGATAAAAGAAAAGGAAAAAAAAGCTCTCTGCCTCCCAGGTGTCCTTGAAAAGTTAACTTGCCCACAATAAAGGAAAAAACAGAAAAAAAAAGCTTCTTTATGTGAATTTCTGCAGACTGTGAACTTCTGAGTCCCTTCTCTTTCATGTTGGGTACAAAATTCTGAAACTACCTAAACTTGGGGTTCAGGATGTTTATTGATTACAACAGAAGCAATGCCCTCTGAATCCGGTTGCAACCAAATAGGACTGTTTCCCTGTCTTTGGTGCTATCTTAAGTGCTGTGCCTTGTCCGTCCCTACAACAGTATAATTCTATATACTTAAACATTGTTCATGTTTTCATGAAATGGTCAACAGATGTGATTAATTGTGTAATGGTGAAGATGTCTCCCAGATTGCTCTATAATGACCCAGGTTCATTTGAAGTTCAAACACGGGGGCATACAACCCGGTTCCACTGGGAACATATATCCCTCACTTTAGCCATCATATTAGGAATTGGAGTTGCGGCAGTGGTAGTCACAGGAACCACTGCCCTGCTCCATGGTACACAACAAATGACCCAAATAGAAGCAGCAAGAGACCAAAACTTAAAGATAATAGAAACCTCCATCACAGCTTTGCAGGAATCTTTAACATGTCTCTCTGAAGTTGTTTTACACACCAGTTGAGAGTTGGAACTCCTCTTCATGAGAGAAGGGGGCCTTTGTGCTGCATTGATGTAAGAATGTTGTTTTGATGCCGACCATACTGAGGTTGTAAAAAAAACCTTTGAGTAAAATAAAAGGATGCCTTGAAAAGCGTCAACGAGAGAGAGAGGCCCAAAAAGGGTGGTTTGAGTCTTGGTTCACACAGTCCCCCTGCTTATCTACGCTTTTATCAGCCCTGGCCTGTCCAATAATAATCCTCATATTATTGCTAACTATAAAACCCTGTTTGCTCAACCATGTAATTTATTTTCTCCAAGCTCAAATTGGATAAGGTAAACTTATGGTAATACCCCACTAGCAGACATAGAATGTGACACGTCCCAATAATCACTTTTATGATTAAAAGTAGCAAGAAGAAGAAGTGGGGAATGAAAGGTTAATAAAAAAGGTACTTGTAACTTCCTGTTTTTCTGTATGCTTAACAAAACACTGTTGAAATATTGAGAACTGTTTGTAATCTTGTTCCCAGATTGTGCTGTCCCCAACTGCCAAATTGCAGAATGTATTCCCTCACCCAGTTTCACACTAACCACCCACTCGCTCTGACCCATCAATAAATTTCCATCCCTGCCCACTCCAAGGAAAGTATATAAGCTCTACTTAAGCTGTTCTCAGGGCTCTCTGCTCTATTCATGTGAGCTCTGAGCCCCAGCTTGCTGGACCCCCAATTAACCCCTTGCTGTTGCATGAGACACTATCTTGGTGATCTTTTCCACCGACGCTTGCAGGAACATTACTTGGATGTTTGAATGTAGAAGAGAAAATCCAGTCATAAACGGATAGTCGGTAAGATTAAGAAGATAGTCGGTAGGTTTAGGAAGAAGAGTGAGTATAGGATTTGGAAAACAATATCTTTAGCAATAGGGGTTCGGTTAGAGAGTGAATGTAAATGTCAGCACATGTGAACAGTCACAATAATGCAGTGGGAAAAATATGTAGGAAAGCAGATATCAATAAAGACATTACGAAATCAGGCAAAGTATAAAGTGCGTGATACGATTAGACATTTTCAACAGAATTGAGTTAGAATATATAATCTTAAGAAGAAACAAATATGTAGTCACCAATAGGATTGACATTTGAGAGCATTAGGAAACTTTGACATTGATGTTTTTTGTAATCCATGCTCACTTTCCATTTAGGCTTTGGTACAATCAAAAGTGTGACCTTTACATTTGTCTCCAGAATACTACTGTGATAAAATGTATATGTAGATGTGGTGACATGAGTGTTTCTTCCACCATTTCTGGGAGCAATATTTTGAAGACATATAAATGGGTATTGGGGGTACAAAGAGGTGTACACTGTGTCATTGAATATAGAGATAATGCATGAATAGACCATAAGTGAATAAATAATATAACTGGTTCCACATTAAATAACGGATTGAATAGATATCTGAAAATATATAAGAAATCTTATATTGATATACAATCATTCATTCCAACCAATGATACATCTAATATTAATATTAGGGTTACGGTTTATCATGAAGATATGTTAGTTTTGCTACAAAAGTGATTATGGAAATCGAAAATAATGTGTTTGGAAAGAGTCAGTCATAATGCTGGCAATATGTAAACAAGGCTTCTGGCCTTGAGCTGGGGCTTCACAGAGATGGCTACATTTCTAAGATAAAGAAGTTACCAACTGGGCTCCATGGTAACATCTGGCTGAGAGAAAAAAAAAGAGAAGAAAATAGCTCTGCCCCATTCCCGGTATCCTTAAAATGTTAACTTGCCCAGGACAGAGAAAAAAAAAAAAAACAGAAACAAAAACTGCTTTTTATAAACTTCTGCAGATTGTGAACTTCTGAGCCCCTCCCATCCATGTTGGGTACAAAATTCTGAAACAATTTAAACTTGGGGTGCAGGGGATTAAATGATTACAACAGAAGCAATTCCCTCTAAATCCGGTTGCAACCAAATAGGACTGTTTCCGTGTCTTCGGTGCTATCTTAGTTGCCTTACCTTGCCTTCTCCATCCCTTTTCTCATGAAAAGACCAGTCGAGAAACATGGAGGAATGCCTGTGCTCTGAAGCAGGAAATGATTGATAGTGAAACAAATGCCTATTAATTTTCTAACTTGTGGATGAAATATATATCCTATGATGTGCATAAATTGAAGAAATAGTAATCTACCAGTGTTGAATAAAAATGAACGTCAAAATACACATTATGTCCGATTGGAATCTACTTGCATTGATGTTAAACTGGGTCAGGTACTGTAGAAATATTAGGATTTGTGTGCACCATTCACTCAAGTTACTTTTCAGTATAGGAAAGAAATATGTTTTTATGGGTAATGAATATTTCTAAGAATAATCTTTGGAAAGTTGATTATAAATTTACGTATATGAATATGAATGAATTTCGTGAGTGTAAAATAAGACACATATTTCATATTTTGAAAAATCTGGAGAGTGTATATATATATATATATATATATATATATATATATATATATATATATGTGTGTGTGTGTGTGTGTGTGTGTGTGTGACTAAAGTCACGGTGGCCTGGACACCCTTCTTGTGAACCAGGAGTGATCAAATAAGTCTGCCATTAATACTTTTCCACTTCTCCAATTTGAGGCCTTCTGACTTTGGCGTTTAGATTCTTTATGTGAAATGGAGTCAAGAAAAAACCGAAGCACTTATGGATTTGCCTCTGCATGGTTTTGAAGAATTCATTTGACCCAAAGGATCCCTATTCCCCTTGATGGAGGTCAGGAACTTTACAGAGAAAGGCGAGAGACTTCATCTACAATGACTGCGAATTTTTGCCATTTTGATTTTGTATGCACACATGGGATCTTTCTTTACATCCATCAGGTGTTGGTAATCTAAGCCACAGCCTCACACAGGGCCAAGAGACTGATTCAGACACATCCCTTTCCAAAGCAGTTAAGCAAAGAGCCACAGGTGATGCCCACTCATTTCCATTTGAAAACTGGTTTCTTCAGGCTTCAGAAAGGGGTGGCGTGAGGCAAAGCCCTTCCTGACATTCAGGGCAAAAGAACAATAGGTAAGCAAAAGGCCCATAGCAGGGTTCCTCCACTGAGACTTTACTGGTCACACTGATATCTGAGTTTTCTGAGATGCTCGCCATTCCCTTCAGCTATCCAGTACATGGCCATATCACAGAGCTTGGAGGTGGTAAATATCTTGGACACAAAACCATGAGCCTATTCTTGAGTGTAGCCAGAATTCAGGAAGAAAATGGGAACTTAGGAAGTTTGTAGGTTTTGCCCTTCGATAATGCAAGCCACAATCCATTCATAAATTGGGCAGGATTGATGCTGGGAAGCTTTCTACTAGACAGGACACATCCATTGATGCATTCTCTTTTCTAATGTCTACAACAACAGACACATTGGGATACACAGACATAGAAACACTTGCCTTGTCAAACGACTTACTAGAAACAGTTCACTCCAAACCAAACAAACCGCCTTTCTTACCTTTTCTCAGAACATGAGATAAAACCACAAACACACAACAAAAACCACAAAGGCAACGCCTTCCCCCAAGTAGGTCTGTGACTATTCGGAGTGTACTCTCACTGGTGAGCCTTACTATGTACCTCCAAAATGGCCTGTCCTGTCTCAGATCTGGTCTCTTTGGCCAACTCTGTGAAATTGTCAGAAGCCCGTGGTGAGCCACTACTTGCTTTCTATGGAAAGGCCAGTCTTCAAAGCTTTCCTGGCATTTGGCCATCTTCACATCAATAGATACCAAGAAAGACTGACTCTGTCCTTACAAAATCCAAACAAATGAGCCCACTGGGACTGGGACTAGGACTGGCTCTGGGTGCCTGGAATCCTGGATCGCAAGTTCAGAGAGTTCCATCACCAAGGAATAGAGATGAGGTCACTTCCTCCAGGAAGTGAATGAGGTCACTGCCTTTGCAACCACTTTTTCCTAACAGTTGCTTCCAAGGGTCCCATGAGATAGATGCTGCCCCTAATTCCCGTGACCCTCTCACCAGTTAGAATACTATATCACCCATAGGCACCCGTGAACAGCTCTGCACACAGGCCTGGATTGGTCCATCTTCTGTACATTAGGAACAGAGACACTCAGTCAGACACAACCCCTCTCCAGACAGGGTTGTTTTCCATGGAAGATGACTTTTGCTCTCTCAGGTCCTTAATAGCTGCCTACATCTTCTCCAGGGATTATTTCTGCATGGACCTTTGAGGTTTTCAGCAGGTGGTATATCCCCTACATTCCTATATTGTAAGACCAACACTTTCCCTGCTCTTTTATAAAGTTAGAATGAGGGAATAGTATATGGTTTGGGTTAATTACATGTTCGATTTGGGTTAGGAATCATTTTGCTGGTTGAATAATGGTATTGGAAATCTGTGATATTTATAAAAATATAGAGGTGAAATATATGTATGAAAACAGAAATCTAAGTAATATTTGAAGCCCAGAAACGGATTGGGCCCTTGATTGGGAGACTTAGCTTTGAATTATGTCCTGCACAGATGTCTCAGATAAATCAATACACAATGGCATCGGACCTTGTACCTTGAATGATTGAATGTTGAAGAGAACATCCATTCAAAAAAGGATAGTCAGTAGGATTTGGGAGATAGTTGGTAGATTC
Organism: Callospermophilus lateralis; assembly: GCF_048772815.1. Lineage (NCBI taxonomy): Eukaryota > Metazoa > Chordata > Mammalia > Rodentia > Sciuridae > Callospermophilus > Callospermophilus lateralis. Next base: position 689,413 of record NW_027514413.1, read on the forward strand.
AGAAAGAAGAGTGAGTATAGGATTTGGACCAAAAGTTATTTAGCAATTGGGTTTCAGGTAGAGAGTAAATGTAAATGTCAGCACAAATGAACAGTCAAAATGATGAACTGGGAATTTATGAAGGAAATCCGATATCAATAGAGACATTAGGATATCAGGCAAAGTAAAGTGAGTGATAGGATTAGACATTTTCAACAGGATTGAGTTTTAATATATAATCTTAGAAAGAAACAAATATGTAGTCAACAATTGGATTGACATTTGAGAGAATTAGGCAACCTGGACATGGATGTTTTTAGAAATCCATGCTCACTTTAAATTTAGGCTTTGGTACAATCATAAGTGTGACCTTTGCTTTATTTTCCAGAATATTACTGTGATAAAATGTATATGTAGATCAGGTGACATGAGTATTTCTTCCACCATTTCTGGGAACAATATTTTGAAGACGTATAAATGAGTATTGGGGGTAGAAAGTGGTGTAGTATCTGTCTAAGAATATAGAGATAATGCAAGAATAGACCATACTGTGAATAAATAATATAATTGGTCCGCTTTAAATAATGGATTGAGTTGATATCTGAAAATATACAGAAAATCTAATGTTGATACAAAATCATTCATTCCAACCAGTTATACTTCTAATGGTAATATTAAGGTGATATTTCATCATGAAGAGTGTGTGAGTTATGCTTCAAAAGTGATTATGGAAATCGAAAATAATGTGTTTAGAAAGAAGTCTTGTTAAAAAACATGGAGGAATACATGTGTTCTGTAGAATGAAGTTATTGAAAGTGAAACAAATGCCAATAAATTTGCTAACTTGTGTATGAAATATATATCTTATGATGTGCATAAACTGAAGAAATAGTAATGTACAAGTGTTGACTAAAAATGAACATCAAAATACACATCACGTTCCATAATTATCTACTTGCATTGGTGTTAAACTGGGTCAGTTACTGTAGAAATATTAGGATTCGTATGCACCATTCACAGAAGTTAGTTTTTATTTCTAGGAAACAAATATGTATTTCAGGTGAATGAATATTTCTGAGAATGATCTTTTGAATATTTGATTATAAATCCACATACATGAATACGAATAAATTTAGGTAGTGTACATTGAGACCCATATATTTCATATTTTGAAAAACTTGGAGAGTGTACACACACACACACACACACACACACACACACACAGACATTAAAAAGTAGCAATATATATGGAAATCGAAATTCATCATGAAATGTATATCATCCACTGATCCAAAAATATTCATTATACTGAACATGATTTTATTTATCATGTTGTTCATCTACGAAGCTCACCCATAGGTTGAATTTTCAGTTCCAACTGTGTTTAGGTGGAGTGATCTCTTCTCCCAATTTGTATCTGCAAAGTCAGCCACCTCACAAGAATGTACATGTGATAACAGGTATGATTCAATATGTGCATATGAAATAACATGTGCTGAATTGGCTACAGAGAAAGGCAGAGAGGAATTCATCTATTTGTTAACTTTAAAAACACATGGAGAACTATTTCAACAAAATATTGACTAGATTTATAAGTCCTACCCTGTATAATGCAAAAGGCAAGTCCAGCAATACACTATGTGTCGTCTAAACTGCTTGTATTTCTATTCGGTTTGGGTTATTTTTCTCCATCATATTAGAATTAGTAGTCAGAGTCTAGTAGGGTATGCGTTAGTGTCAGGCATTCAGCATTTTGAATTGAAAATAGGAAAATGAATCCAATGTGTATGTAAATATGTGCTTCACAAAAATCTTCCCACTCTAATCCAGAACAATGCCTTGACTTTACCTTCACTCCAAGTAAAATACAATTAGAGTGGACGAGTTAGAAAATCTGTGAATACATATCTGGAATGTAATATGCTCAAGAGTTCACAACCTTGAAGGTGGTAGAGGAGTTTCCAAAAGTAAGGGACAGGTAAATACTCCACAAAATGGAGCTCTTCTGGACTAAAGACTTCTGGTGAAACTGCCTCTGAGTTTGGGCACTTGAAATATTTGTTGTTGTCAGGAGTTTTAGCTTTTTTTGTAGAGAGACCATCAAAGCTAGGTATGTATCTAAGTGACCTGGAGGACATGGTTTCTTATTTTCTAATGAACATGAGGCAGCAGTGCTGAATTCTCTCTTTGTAGGTAAACTGTGGCCACTGCGGGCAAACTCTTTCCGTGTGGACTGTAAAGCCATCTGGCCATCCTCCACTTGTCGATGTGTTTCTTGCTGCTGCAATGTGAGTTTGGTATTTGCTTCACAAAATACAAGGAGTTAAACTGGGACACAGTGCTAAAGGGAGTTCTGTCACGTGTGGTGTGTCAGGTTCTGCAGGATAATGAACCAACCAGGCTTCAATCCCACATAGCTTGCATCCTTAACCATAGCAATCTGATTCTGAACATTGCCCTGAAAACTCTCCACATAACAAGATGCCTTTACATAGAAGGGTCTGCTGGGTGCACCATGTCAGTCACAAGCCATTTGGAAGCCAATGGCAGATCCACATTGCCCCACCACAGATATTTTATCACTCAACTGCACACGACTTTTCTAGGCCCATTTCACATCAGGCTCCAACTTACTGGCATCTCTGTTCTACACCATTTTCATGGTCATGGGAATTTCAAAAATTTCATGGTATTTATCTAGCCATTTTACAAGAATGATGTTGGAGGCACTGTGTGTTTAACTTCATTCAGGAACAATTAAATGGTGAGGAAGCTCATTTCAATGAAAGCTCTGGAGAAATCTCACAGGCAAGGCTTCCAAAGAGTGGCCAAAATTTCACAGGAAGCCAGACTTATTGCTGTCTACAATGTGAGGTACATGTGTGTTTTGACTCTCAACTATGGCTGCCATGAATAAAATGTCTTTCAGAATAAAACCATGTGATATCCTGGATTAGATTCCCAGTGCTCTGTGGAAAGCAAACCTGGGCCTAGATCTCGGTTTCCAAGGGCGACTCTCATGCGTGACCAACTAAAATCCCAACATATTTCATGATAACACTTCTCTAAGTCAGCTCTAGAACTCAGTCTCTAAGGGGAATCACACCAGAGTTCAGCCCAGGTATACCCAGTCATATCTTCCAACTACCACACAAATGACCACAATTAAAACCAAAACACTCCCACATGGTCCTCATTTTCTTCCATATATACACTCTCATACTATGCTCTGTCTGGAGGTTTCCATGAGTGGCGAAGTCCAAGACAGTGTCCAAAATAAGCTTTCTTGCCCTTCATTGCCTAAAGTCATGGTGGCCTGGACACCCTTCCTGTGAACCAGGTGTGATCAAATAGGCCTGCCCTTAATACACCTCTGCTTCTCCAATTTGAGGCCTACTGACTGTCAGGTATAGATATTTTTATGTGAATTGGAGTCATGAGAAAACCCAAGAACTTATGTGCTAGACTCTCCAGGGCTTTGAAGAACTCATTTGACACAAAGGATGCGTATTCTCACTTGATGGAGTTCAGTAGACTTACAAAGGAAGGCAAGAGACTTCATCCACAGGGACTGCTCTTTTGGCCATTTTGGGTATGGATTCACACACGGAATGATCCATCAGGTGATGAGAATCTAAGCCACAACCTCACACAGGTCCAAGAGGCTGATTCAGACACATTATCAGGATCAATCACTTGATTTTTTCCTCTAACTAGCTAGAGAGACCTTCTCTTTTAATTGAATTTTTATCTCTGTCTGACTAGCTCGAGAGACCTTCTCTTTTACTTGAATATTTCTACTATAACTATAATACAACCCAAGAAGATAAAATTATTACTCCATATACTATGAATCAAATTGATGATTTAGATAATTAGTTAAATACTTGGGCAATAATCATGTGCAAATCTAATGTTTCATTTGATAACCACTTACCATCTAATCCTTTTTTGTCTTTTTGGTCATCACATCATGTAATTTTTCCAAAAATGACAAGAAAAACACCTATTATAAATGCTACAAATATATTCACTGATGGGTCAAATAATGGTACAGCAGTAATATTTACACCTGATCAAACTTTTACATTTTTAGTACCCAAACAATTAGCTCAAAATGTAGAGCTTAATGCAGTATTACAAGCTTTTGTGATGCTTAAAGCATCTGTAATTAATTTATTTTCCGATAATCAGTATATAGTTAGTGCTATAGTATCACTTGAAGATGGTAGAAGGATTTCCCCTTCCTCTACTATTTTCTCTTTGCTTTCGACTATACAAAGTCTAATCTGGGACAGGAAAGATCCGTTTTTTATAGGATATTTCAGGACACATACAGGATTGCCTGGAGCCCTTAGTTTGGGCAATTATTTAGCACATAAAACAACACATGACATTCATACATATTTTCTATACACTAGAAGAAGCTACAAATTTTCATAAAAAGTTCCATGTCAATGCTAATACTTTACAAAAGCGTTTCAAAGTAACTAAGGAACAAGCTAGACAAATAATAAAACAATGTCAAAATTGTGTGACCTTTTTACCACAAGTTAATCTTGGAGTCAATCCTAGAGGATTGATACCTAACCATATTTGGCAGATGAACGTCACAAACTTGCCAGAATTTGGAAAATTAAAATATTTGCATGTTACAGTTGATACTTCTTCTGGATTTTTGATGGGCTCCCTTCTTGCTGGAGAAAAAAACTAAAGATGTTATAGCTCATTGCTTACAAAATTTTGCCACTGTGGGCGTTCCAAAAGAGTTAAAAACAGATAATGCCCCTGCTTATACTTCTACTTCTTTTAAACAATTTTGCTCATCATTTGGCATTACTCATATAACAGGAATCCCATACAATCCACAGGGAGAAGGCATAGTTGAAAGAGCACATGAAACTATTAAAACGTACATATTAAAGCAAAAAGAACAAATTGGGAAGGGGTATATATTCCCCAAAGGTAAACTTAAAATAACCCTTTTACTCTAAACTTTTTAAATTTGGGTTCATCAGGGCTTAGTGCTGCAGAAAGGCATATATGTCCAAAAAATGTACATAAGCCCAAGGTACTTTGGAAGGATATTCTAACAGGACAATGGAAAGGTCCTGACCAAGTAATTGTCTGGAGTCCAGCGTCTGTTTTTGTGTTTCCACAGGGAGAACAGTAGCCAATTTGGATTCCAGAGAGATTAACTAAAGAGATTTCTACAGACCAAAAATAAGATGATTTGACTCAAATCAATAAGAGCTGATATGCAGAACTCCAGTTTGGCTGTTCTTACATGTGTGACAGAACCAGAATGTTTTTTTCAAATCTATTTTATTATTCCCCTTTCTCATATCATGAAGTTTTATTTTGTTTTTGTTAGCTCATACAGAACTAGGTTAATGTTTTGCTGATCAGTTCTATTTTTGGACAATAGAGTTTTTAGACATTGCAATGGAGATTTCACCTGTAAAAAGTCATAAGGCCTTTAATATTATGTCATGTGTTGTATGTATTATATTATGTGTGCACTTGTGTTTTGTGTTATATGTTTGATTTCACATCTTTTCTGTGTTGACTATATTCTTTTCAAGTTGATATACTTTGTCTTCATTATCTGATGTTCTGACTTCTACTTGATCTAGTCTGTTTGTAATATTCTCATTAGCGCTTTTAATCTGATTTACTGTTTCTTGCATTTCTATGATTAAAACTTGATTATTTTTTAACACCTCTATCTCCTGATAAAGCTCATTCTTTGCGGATTTAATTTGTGTGGTTAGTTCCTCTTCAAAATATACTTTCAATGCTTGGATTTGCTGTCTCATGTCTTCTCTAATATTCCGTTCCATCTGAATTAGGAATGCCTTGATTTCTTTCCCTGTCCATATTTCTGATTCTTCTAGGTCCTCCTGTATATTTAGATTGTCCTGCATTGTTTGTAACCCCTTTTTCCCTTGTTTTTTCATATTGTTCACGTTGCTTTCCAGCTCTGTTTGACTGCTTTGTAACTGCTTTCTCCTATACATTTGTTTTGGCTTTGTATATCTCTGTTGTCTCTCTTTTGTGGTGGAAGATTATCCCTAAAAATTTTGGGCTTTGTTGTACTTTAAAGCTGATTCATTCAATTCATATAAGGCTTCTAGGTTCTGTATGCATATAATGATTTGCTGTTTGTTCTTAGGACTATATGTTTAGGTAGGGTGCTCTGGTGGTACAATGGTTAGTATGTCTCGGCTACTTTAGAAGATTGCTCCACTGAAGGTGGATACTACCAGGCAATTGGATCAGGGTGTTGGTAGTAGCTAGGTATTTAGGAGTCTTATAGACAGCCTCGAGACATTCACCTATTTGCATTTAGACAATTACACACAATGGAAGATGTAATGCTTGGAATGAGAGTTGGGGGGTAGGAGAATGAAGGTGCTCTTAAAAAGAAAAAAAGGATAGAGGGAGAGATAGATTAGAGGGGAATGAAAAGAACAATAAAACTTGAAATGGGATAGAAAGAGAGAAGGAAAAGGGGGGAAAGGAACAGGGAGAGAAGAAGGAGAGAAAAAAATATCAACAACAGCAACAACAACAACAAAAAAATTAAAGTCTTAGAGATCCACCTTCTTCTCTTCCAGTAGGCGGAGCTGTGCCTTCCAAGCAGAGTGTCTGCTCTCTACCTGCCGATAGCTATCCCTGTAGGGCGTCTTCTGGGGGTCTCTCAGACTTGTCAGTCCAGAGCCATTTCACTTCTCCAGCTCTTAACCCCCTTCCTCCTGTCAGCCTGCCAGCCAGGTCCTGTTCCCCCGAAGTGATTCTCCAGAGATCTAGTTACACTTGCAGCCCCACCGAGTGCCCCTTTTAAGCCTCAGTGCTGTGGTAAACTGGCGGATAAGACCTTAGGGGTCACCACTGGTGATATGGGGGCCTTGGGTTCTGGGCTCCCCTCTGCTTCCCTACGGACACGACCCCTGAGAAGTCAATGAAGTTTCCTGGCTGCTTGTATCAGTATGGGGAGTCACACACCTGCCAAAGTGGATTTTGCTGGGAAGGAATTTCGCCGGCCGAACTCCGATGATGTCACCTCTCTGCTATGGTGGGCCCCAGGCTTCTTGCCGGATTGACCGAGGGGAGGGGTGGGACTGGTCCGGCCCGGTTCACCTCAGCTCCTGGCGCGTGGAGGCTTGGCTAAAGACTTCCTCCTGCCAAGCTGTGTCTCGGCGTCTAGCAGGACCCAGTCACTTTGGCTGCGGGCCGGTGGACGGATCTGCAGCTGTGCCTGCGGTGCGCAGACTGTGGCTGGTGAATCTAGAACTCCGCGTCTAGTGGCAGGGTCCCACTCGTCCGGGTCACACAGACGCTTCAAAAAAATTCTTGTAGCTCCCGGGCAGTCTCCCTTCAGTGGAATTTTGCTAGGAGAATCTCCGTTGGTAGAATCCAAGAGTTATCCTTGCGACTTTATGACCCCATCACTGGGAGTGCATTAAAAGCGCAGCCTCTCTGCCCGCCGCCATGTTGGATCCACCTTTTCTTTTCATTATATTTAATAATTCTCTTCTAGACAATGTAAATTGTTAAGAAAATTGTTTTCTTTTAGTGCCTTTTGGAATGTTACATAATTCTTTCTTTAGGCATTGTTGCCAGAATTTCTATCTTCATCCCAGTGCATGTGAAGTCAAAGATAAAACCAATCTACAGCTTCTGCAATAGCCATCACTGAACTGCTTGCAGAACTTGCCTGGACTATGTATCACTTGTATGCATTGTGAACTCACCTGCCTGCATTGTGAACTATCTGTTGGTGCAGTGACGTGTGGTAGTGTTGGGGTATTTCTCTGATGATGTCATCGGTGGTACAATTTTTTCAAAAAGAGCCATCAATTGCCTTGGTGTATCTTCCTCCCTTCTGCTTGTCATGGTTGTTCAGCTAAAATTACGGGGCCAACAGAGATGAGGCAAAGAGCCTCACCCGCCCGCTGGTACAAAGACCTCTCCACAGGTGTGGATGTATACTGGACCTGTAGTCAGTGACGGGTAAGATCCAATTACAATGGTACCAATCTAAGACAGGAGGCTGACACCTTGAGGTCAGGTCATTCGATAATGGGTAAGAACCATATGTACTATTGGACAACCTAAGGCAGGCATGGTCCCTAAGCCACATGCTTGTTGTTTAAATAGAGAGGGTTAGATGTTGAGAGCCACAGCCCAAGGGGCCAAAGCAAACTTTCAGACTGCCAGCTGATGGTTGGCTCACAGCGGCCCCAGCAACATCTAGCTGATTGGCTCCTCTGCGGTGATGCCCATTGGGCTGTTTCCCCACCCTTTCAAATTATGGAGCTTCTTTTTGGGGGACTTTTTTGGCTCTGCTCAAACAACCCAGCCAATCGACCTCAAGAGCAGGAGGAGAGGGGAGGTTGAGAGCTTGTGGGAAGCAGGTGGTGGCAGTTGTGCTCTGAGTGTTTTTCCCGAGGAGCTATTTTTTGGCGTGTGTGGTTCTAAAAATAAAGTTAGCTTTTGACAAGTGGCTCCTGAATTGTGCCCAGCCAGACTGTGTCAATCCTAAATTGATGGAGCAAAATAACCAAAACAGAATAGAAATACAAGCAGTTCAGAGGAGGCATGGTGTATAGCTGGACTTACCTTTTGTATGATAAAGGGTAGGTGTTATAAATAAAGTCAATATTAAATTGAAGTAGTTCTCCATGTGTTTTAAAGATAACAAATCCGTGAATTCCTGTCGCCCTTTATCTGTATCCTATTCAGCACATGTATTTTTGTATGCACATATAGAATCCTACCTGGTATCACATGTACACTTTTGTGAGGTGGCTGACTTGGCAGATACAAATTGTCAAAAGAGATCACTCCTCCTGAACGTTGTTGGAACTGAAAATTAAAACTACGGGTGAGCTTCCTAGTTGAACAAGATAATACATAAATCCATGTTCAGTAAAATGAATATTTTTGGATCTGTGAAAGATATATATTTCATAATAAATTTCGATTGGCATATATATCGCTACCTTTTAATGTCTGTGCGTGTGTGTGTGTGTGTGTGTATATATATATATATATATATATATATATATATATATATATATATACACACTCTCCAGATTTTTCAGAATATAAAATATATGTGTCTTATTATACAATCCCTAAATGCATTCATATTCATGTATGTGGATTTATAATCAAATGTTCACAAAATTATTCTCAGAAATATTCATCCACCTCAAATACATATTGTTTCCTAGTACTGAAATCTAAATTCAGTGAATGGTGCATAGAAGTCCTAATTTTTCTACAGTATCTGACCCACTTTAACATCAATGCAAGTAGATTACTATGGTACATGATGTGTATTATGACATTCATTTTTATTCAACAATGTTACATGACTATTTCTTCAGTTTATGCACATCATAGGATATATATTTCATTTACAAGTTTTCAAATTTATAGGCATTTGTTTCACTTTCTATCACTTCCTGCTTCAGTACACATGTATTCCTCCATGTTTTTTGACTGGTCTTTTCATGAGACTACTTTTCATTTTAGATTTCAATAATCGCTTTTGAAGCAAACCTCACACACTCTTCATGACAAACCATAACCTTAATATTACCATTAGATCTATAAATGGTTGTAATGAATGTATGTATATCAATATAAGATTTCCTGTATATTTTCAGATATCAATTCAATCCATAATTTAAAGTTGGAACCAGTTATATTATTTATTCACAGTATGGTCAATTCATTCATTTTATCTATATTTGTAGACACAGGGTAGACCTATTTGTACACCCAATACTAATTTATACATCTTCAAAATATTGACCACAGAATTGGTGGAAGAAATACTCATGTCACCTGATCTACATATACACTTTATCACAGTAATATTCTGGACACAAAATGCAAAGTTCACACTTATGATTGTACCAAAACCTAAATGGAAAGTGAGCATGGATTACTAAATACATCCAAGTCCAGATTGCCTAATGCTCTCAAATGTTAATCCTATTGGTGCTAAATATTTGTTTTTTTCTAAGATTGTATATTCAACATCTACCATATTGAAAATGTCTAATCCTATCAATCAATTTATACTTTGCCTGATTTCTTCATGTCTCTATTGATATCTGCTTCCCTATATATTTTCCCCAGTTAATCATTGTGACTGACTCATCACATGTTCTGACATTTACATTCATTCTCTACGAGAAACCCTATTGCTAAAGAACTTTTGGACCAAATCCTATACTCACTCTTCTTCCTAAACCTACTGACTATCTTTCCAATCCTACAGACTACCCTTTTTAAGTGGATGTTTTCTTCTACATTCAATCATCCAATTTACAAGGTCCTATGCCATTGTTTATCGATTTATCTGAGACATCTGTGCAGAAGGTATTTCAAAGCTAAATATCCCAATCAAGGACCCAATGCTCTTCTGGGCTTCAAATCTTACCTAGACTTCTGTATTCATACTTATATTTCACCTGTATATTCTTGTAAATATCACAGGTTCCCAATGCCATTATTCATCATGCAGAATGACTCCTAACCCAAATCGAACCTGTTATTACCCTAACCATACACTGTTCCCTCAATCTAACTTTACAGAAAAGCAGGGACAGAGTTGGTCTTACAATCAGGAGTGTAGGGGATCTTCCACCTGCTGAGAACCTCAAAGGTCAATACAGAAATGATCCATGGAGAAGATGTAGGCAGCAATGAAGGACCTGAGGGAGGAAAAGTCAACTTCCATCGCAAACAACCTGGACAGGGTGAAGGGATGTGTCTGAATCAGCCTCTTTCATCTTAATGTAGAGAAGATGGACCAAACCAAGCCTGTGTGGAGAGCTGTGCCCAGGTGCCTATGGTTGATATACCATTCTAACTTGTGAAAACGTCACAGCAAGTAGGTGCACCCTTCATCTCATGGGACCCTTGGAAGCAACTGTTAGGACAAAGTGGTTGCCAAGGCAGTGACTTCATTCACTTCCTGAAGGAAGTTACCTCACATAACTTCCTTGGTGATGGAACTCTCTAAACTTGGGATTCAGGAAGCCAGGCAACCACAGCCAGTTCCAGTCCCAGTTCCAGTGGTCTCACTTGTTTGGGTAAACCAAGGACAGAGTCAGTCTTTCTTGGTACCTAGTTATGTGAGGATGGCCAAATGCTAGGAAAGCTAAGAAGAGGGGCCTTTCCTGAGAAAGAAGGTAGTGGCTCACCAGTGACTTTTGACAACTTCATAGAGTTGGCCAAGGAGACCAGAACTGAGACAGCACAGTGCATTTCGTGGAAATATAGTATGTCCCACCCATCATAGGACACTCCGGATAGTCACAGACCTACTTTGGGAAAGGTGGTGTCTTTTTGAGTGTGGGTGTGAGTTTGTGGTTTTGTCTCATGTTCTGAGAATATGTAGGAAAGGCGATTTGTTTGGTTTGGAGAGGACTGTATCTAGTATGTCCTCTGACAAGGTGAGTGTTTCTATTACTGTGTATCCCACTCTCTCCGTGGTCTTAGTATTAGAAAAAGAATGCATCATGGATGTGTTCTGTCTAGTAGAAAGCTTCCCAGCATTCATACTGCCAATTTATGAATGGACTGCGACTAGCCTTATCAATGGGCAAAACCTACTATCTTTCTAAGTTCCTGTTTTCTTCCTGAATTCCGGACACTCTCCAGAATAGGCTCAAAGTTTTGTGTCCAAGCTATGTAGCACCTTCAAGCTCTGTCACATGGCCATGTACTGGATAGCTGAAGGGAAGTGGAGCATGTCAGAAAACTCAGATATCAGGAAACTCAGATACCAGGAAAGTCTCAGTGGAGAAACCCTGCTTTGGGCCATTTGCTTACCTATTTTTCTGTTGCCCTGAATGTAAGGAAAGTCTTTGGCTCAGGCCACCTCTTTGTGAAGCCTGAAGAAAACAGTATTCAAATGGAAATGAGTGGGCATCACCTGTGGCTCTTCGCTTAATTGCTTTGGAAATGGATGTGTCTGAATCAGCCTCTTGGCGCTCGGTGAAGCTGGGGCTTAGATTGTCAGCACCTGATAGATCTAAAGAAATATCCCTTGTGTGCATCCATAACCAAAATTCGAAAAGATCAGTCATTGTGGATGAATTCTCTCACCTTCCTCTGTTAGGTTCCTGACCTCCATCAAGTGTGATTATTGACCCTTGAGTAAAATGAGTTTTTCAAAGCCCTGCAGATGTGCTAGTGTTGTCTCATGACTACAAACCACATAAGAATCTATACCTGACAGTCAGTAGGCCTAAAATAGTAGAAGCAGAGCAGTATTAATGGCAGGCCTATTTGATCACTCCTGGTTGACAGGAAGAGTGTGCAGGCCACACTTACTTTAGGCAAATGAGGGGCAAGGAAGCTTATATTGGACACTGTCTTGAGCTGCGCCACTTATGGAAACCTCTAGCCAGAAGTTATGATGAATATCTATATGGAAGAAAATGAGGGCCATGTGGGAGTGTTTTGGTTATAATTGTGGTCATTTTTGTGGCAGTTGGAAGAGATGACTGGGTCCACCAGGGCTTCACTCTTGGGTGATTCCCCTTATAGACTGAGTTCTGGAACTGACCTCAGAGTAGTATTGCCATGAATTGAGTTGGGATTTTAGGAGGCCACGCATGAGATTCACCCTTGGAATCTGAAATCTAGTCCCAGGTTGGTTTTCCACAGAGCACTGTGAATCTCAGCCAGGATATCACATGATTTTATTATGAAAAACATGGAAGCCATAGTTGAGAGTCAAAACACACATGGACCTCACATTGTACAGTTCAATGGGCCTGGCTTCATGTGACCTTTTGGCCACTCTTTGGGAAGCCTTTCCTGAGAGTGTTGTCCAGAGATTTCATTGAAATGAACTTCCTCACCATTTAGTGGTTCCTGAATGAATTGAAACCCACAGTGCCTCCAACTTCATCCTTGAAAAATGGCTAGATGAATACCATCAAATTTTTGAAATTCCCATGACCAGGTGGCACTGGAGAAACTTTGGATGTCCTGTTGCTGATCATGAGTATACAATACAGTGCCTTGATTGACTGGGTTTCATGAAAATGTTGAAGAACAGTGATGCCAGTAAGTTGGAGCCTCCTGAGTAGTGGGCCTAGAGTAGTGGTGTGCAGGTGTGTGATAAAACATCTGTGGTGGAGTCATGTGGACCTTCCATTGGCTTCCAAATAGCTTGTGACTGACATAGTGTAGCCAGCAGACCCTTATATGTAAATGCATCCTGTTATATGGAGAGTTTTCAGGGCAATGTTCAGAATCAGGTTGCTATGGTCAAGGGGCCAAGCTATGTGGGATAAAGGCCTGGTTGGTGCATTCTCTTGCAGACCCTGACACACCACACGTGACAGAACTCCCTCTAGCACTTTGTCCCAGTTGAAATCTTTGTATGTCACGAAGCAAATACCAAACTCCCAGTACAGCAGCAAGAAACACCACGAAAATTGGAGGATGATCAAATGGTTTCACAGTCCTCAGGGAGACACATAGCCCCCAGTGGCCACAGTTTACCTACAAAGAGAGAATTCAGCACTGCTGTCTCATGTTCATTGGAAAATAAGAAACAAGATCCTTCAGGTCACATAGATGCAGATCCAGCTTTAATTGTCTCACCACAAATGAAGATTAAGCTCCTGACAACAACATATATTTCAAGTGCCCAACCTCAGAGGCAGTTTCTCAAGAAGTCTTTAGGCCAGCAAAGCTCCATTTTTGTGGAGGGTTTACCCTGTCCATTACTTTTGTAAACTCCTCTACCACCTCCAAGTTTGTGAACAACTGAGCATATTGCATTCCATATATATATGCACAGATTTTCAAACTCTTCTCCTGTAATTGTGTCTTACTTGGGGCAAAGGTAATGTCAAGGCATTGTTCTGGATAAGAGTGGGAAGATTTTTCAAAGCAAATAATTACATACACATTGGATACCTTTTCCAATTTTCCATTGGAAATACTGAATCCCTGACACTAACCCTTAGCCTACTAGACTCTGACTACTTATCCTAATATGATGGAGAATAATAATCCAAACAGAATAGAAATACAAGCAGTTCAGAGGAGGCATGGTGTATAGTTGAATTTGCCTTTTGCATTATGTAGTGTAGGAGTTAAAAATCTAGTCAACTTTTGTAGAAATTGTTCTCCATGTGTTTTTAAAGTTAACAAATATGTGAATTCCTGTCTCCCTTTCTCTGTAGCCTATTTGCACATGTATTTTTATATGCACATATAGAATCCTACGAGGTACAACACGTACATTCTTGTGAGGGGGTTGACTTGGCAGATACACATTGTGAGAAGAGATCACTTCTCCTAAATGCTGTTGGAAGTTAAAATTCGAACTCTGTGTGAGCTTCCTAGTTTAACAACATTATACATAAATCCATGTTCAGTAAAATGAATATTTTTGAATCTGTGGATGATATATATTTCATGGTGAATTTCAATTGGCATATATATTGCTACTTTTTAATGTCTGTGTGCATGTATATATATATATATATATATATATATATATATATATATATATATATATATACAAACTTTCCAGATTTTTCAAAATATGAAATACATGTGTCTTTTTATACATTTCCTAAATTCATTCATATTCATATATGTGAATTTATAATCAACTTTTCACAAGATTATCGTCAGAAATATTCATCCACCTGAAATATGTATTTGTTTCCTAGTACTGAAAACTATCTTCAGTGAATGGTGCCTACAAATCCTAAAATTAATACAGTAACTGACCCAGGTTAACATCAATGCAAATTGATTCCTATGGGACATGATGTGTATTTTGACGTTCATTTTTATTCAAAACTGGTACATTACTATTTCTTCAGTTTATGCACATAATAGGATATATATTTCATCCACAAGTTCGCTAATTTAGAGGCATTTGTTTCACTTTCAATCACTTCCTGCTTCAGAACACATGTATTTTTTCATGGTTCTTGACTGGTCTTTTCATGAGACTTCTTTCGAAACATATTATTTTTGATTTCCATAATCACTTTTGAAGAAAAACTCACACACCTTTCATGATAAACCATAACCTTAATTTTACTATTAGATGTATAACTAGTTGGAAAGAATGTATGTATATCAATATAAGATTTCTTATATATTTTAAGATATGAATCCAATGCATTATTTAAAGTGGACCAGTTATATTATTTATTAACAGTATGGTCTATTCATGCATTAGCTCTATATTCATAGACACAAGGTACACCTCTTTGTACCCCCAATACTAACTTATTAATCTTCAAAATATTGCTCCCAGAAATGATGGAAAAATTACTCATGTCACCTGATCTACATATACATTTTATCACAGTAATATTCTGCAGACAAAATGCAAGGTTCACACTTATTATTGTACCAAAGCCTAAATTGAAAATGAACATGGATTACTAAACACAGCCATGTCCAGGTTGCCTAATGCTCTCAAATATCAATCCAATTAGTGACTACATATTGGTTTCTTCCTAAGATCATAAATTCAAATTCAACCCTGTTGAAAATGTCTAATCCTATCACCCACTTTATATTTTGCCTTATTTCGTAATATCTCTATTGATATCTGTTTTCCTACATATTTTCTCCGGTTCACTATTGTGACTGACTCTTCACGTGGGCTAACATTTACATTCACACTCTAAACAAAACCCTATTGATAAAGAATATTTTTTTTCCAAAACCTATACTCATTCTTCTTCCTAAACCTAACAACTATCTTCCTAATCCTACCGACTATCCCTTTTTGACTGAATGTTCTTTTCTACACCCAATCATCAAAGTAAACACTGGGGAAGCTTCGGAGGAAGAGACCACCAAAAGACTATCTCATGCAACAGCAAAGGGTTTATAGGGGGTCAGCATGCAGGGGATCGGAGCTCACTTGAATAGAGCAGAGAGCCCTGAGAAGAGCTTAAGCAGAGCTTATATACTTTCTTTGGGGAGGGCAGGGAGTGAAGTTTATTGATGGGTGAGGGAGAGTGGGCGGTTTGCATTCAACCGGGTGAGGGAGTACATTCTGCAGTTTGGCATTTGGGGACAGGACATTCTGGGAACAAGATTAGCAAACAGTTCTCAAGATTTCAACAGTGTTTTGTTAAGCATACAGAAAAAAAAGTGACAAGTACCTATTTTATTAATCTTTCATTCCCCACTTCTTCTTCTAGCTACTTTTAATCATAAAAGTGATCATTGTGGGGTGTCACATTCTATGTCTGCTAGTGGGGTATTACCATGAGTTTAACTTGTCCAATTTGAGCTTAGAGAAAAGAAATTACATGGTTGAGCAAACAGGGTTTTATAGTTAGCAATAATATGGAGATTATTATCGGACAGGCCAGGGTTGATAAAAAAGTAGTCATACAGGGGGACTATGTGAACCAAGACTCAAACCACTTTTTTTGGTCCTCTCACTCTCTCATTGACACTCTTCAAGGTGTCTTTTTAATTTAATCATATTTTTTTTTTACAACTCCATTATGCTCGGAATAAACACAACATTCTTCCCAGGAAGTGACAAATACCTATTTTATTAACCTTTCACTTCCGACTATCCCTTTTTGACTGGATGTTCTCTTCGACATTCAATCATCCAAGGTACAAGGTCCTATGCCATTTTATATTGATTAATCTGACCAATCTGTGCAGAACCTAATTCAAATCTAAGTATTCCAATCAAGGGCAAAATGCTCTTTTGGGATTCAAATCTTACCTAGATTTCTGTTTTCATACATATATTTCACCTATATATTCTCATACATATCGCAGGTTCCCAATACCATTATTCATCCAGCAGAATTATTCCTAACCCAAATCACACATGTTATTAACCCTAACCATACACTGTTCCCTCAATCTAACATTACAGAACAGCAGGGACAGAGTTGGTCTTACAATACAGGAATGTAGTGGATCTTCCACCTGCTGAAAACCTCAAAGGTCCATGCAGAAATGATCCCTGGAGAACATGTAGGCAACTATGAAGAACGTGAGAGAGCA
Organism: Callospermophilus lateralis; assembly: GCF_048772815.1. NCBI lineage: Eukaryota > Metazoa > Chordata > Mammalia > Rodentia > Sciuridae > Callospermophilus > Callospermophilus lateralis. Next base: position 706,453 of record NW_027514413.1, read on the forward strand.
AAAGTCATCTTCCATGGAAAACAACCTGGTAAAGATGAAGGGTTGTGTCTCATTCACCCTCTCTCCTTAATGTAGAAAAGATGGACCAACAAAGGCCTTTGTGGAGAGCTGTTCCCGGGTTCCTATGGTTGAGATACCAATCTAACTTGTGAAAGTGTCAGAGGAAGTATGGAAGCAACTGTTCGGAAAAAGTGGTTGCTAAGGCAGTGACGTCATTCAGTTTCTGAAGGAAGTGACCTCACCTCACTTCCTTGGTGATGGAACTCTCTGAACTTGGGATCCAGGAAGCCAGGCATCCAGAACCATTCCCAGTCCCAGTACAGTGGGATCACTTGTTTGGATTTACCAAGGACAGAGTAAGTCTTTTTTAGTACCTACTGATATGAGGATGGCCAAATGCCAGGAAATTTTGAAGACTGGCCTTTCCAGAGAAAGCAAGAAGTGGCTCACCGCGGGCCCCTGATATTTCACAGAGTTGGCCATGGAGACCAGATCTGAGACAGGACAGGCCATTTCTGGGGAACATAGTATGGCCCACCAGTCAGAGGACACTCTGGATAGTCACAGACTTACTTTGGGGAAGGAGGTGCCTTTTTCAGTGTGGGTGTGAGTTTGTGGTTTTGTCTTATGTTCTGAGAATAGGTAGGAAAGGCGGCTTGCTTGGTTTGGAGTGGAATGTTTCTAGAAAGTCTTTTGACAAGGCGAGTGTTTCTATGTCTGTGTATCCCACTGTGTCCGTGGTTGTAGACATTAGAAAAGAGAATGCATCAATGGATGTGTCCTGTCTAGTAGAAAGCTTCCCAGCATTCATCCTACCCATTTTAGGAATGGACTGCAGGTTCCCTTATCGATGGACAACATGTACTGTCTTCCTAAGTTCCTGTTTTCTTCCTGAATTCTGGCCACTCTCCACAATAGGCTCATGGTTTTGTGTCCAAAATATGTACCACCTCCAAACTCTGTGACGTGGCCATGTAATCCATAGCTGAAGGGAATGGCAAGCATCTCAGAAAACTCAGATATCAGTGTGACCAGGAAAGTCTCAGTAGAGAAACCCTGCTTTGGGCCTTTTGCTTACCTATTGTTCTGTTGCCCTGAATGTCAGGAAGGTCTTTGCCTCAGGCCACCCTTTGTGAAGCCTGAAGAAAACAGTTTTAAAATGGAAAGGAATGGGCATCACCAGTGGCTCTTTGCTTAATTACTTTGGAAAGGGATGTGTCTGAATCAGCCTCTTGGCCCTGTGTGAGGCTGTGGCTTAGATTATCAGCATCGGATGGATCTAAAGAAAGATCCAATGTGTGCATCCAAAACCAAAATGGCAAAAAATCAGTCATTGTGGGTGAAGTCTCTTGCCTTCCTGTGTTTGGTTCTTGACCTCCATCAAGGGAGTATTGGAATTTTTGTGTCAAATGAGTTCTTCCAATCCCTGCAAAGGTGCTTGGGTTTAATAATGACTCCAAATCACATACTATACCTGATAGTCAGTAGGCCTCAAATTGGAGAAGTAGAGCAGTATTAATGGCAGAACTATGTGATCAATCCTGGTTCACAGGAAGGGTGTCCAGGCCACCCTGAATTTAGGTAAATGAGGAGAAGGGAGCTTATTATGGACACTCTATTGGGCTGTGCCATTTAAGGAAACCTCCAGCCAGAGATTATGATGAGTGACTATATGGAAGTAGATGAGGGCCATGTGGGATTGTTTTGATTTTAATTGTGGTAACTTGTGTGGCTTTTGGAAGAGATGACTGTGTTCACCTGGGCTTTAACACTGGCGTGATTCTCCTAGAAGACTGAGTTCTGTAACTGACTTCAGAGTAGTAATTGCTTTGGAAATGGATATGTTTTAATCAGCCTCTTGGCCCTGTTTGAGGCTGTGGCTTAGATTATCAGCACCAGATGGATCTAAAGAAAGATCCCATGTGTGCATCCAAAACCAAAATGGCCAAAAGAGCAGTAATTGTCGATGAACTCTCTCGCCTTCCTCTGTAAGGTTCTGAAAGAATAAAAGAAATTGAAATTGAAATGTAAAGAACCAGGTTTTGTAAAGTTTCCAAGCTGCACTCAGCACCTGAAATTTCTGTGGCAGTTAAGACAATTCCCGGATTTGCACATTAGATGTGTGTTGAAATCTTCCCTGAGGACCTAGTTACTTAACAGCCCCTTCGCAGAAACCATGCAGCTCACCACATATACATCACAGTGCATCCACCAATCAATTTAAATGTATACCCCTTCTTACGGCTGACCAATCACCCCCTGCCCAACCTGTTCCCGCCAATGAATGTGCTAATCATGTTTTAGAGTTGTTATTTGATTTTCCTGCGGTATATGATGATTTGCTAAAGGAGGCTATGATGTATGTAAAGTCCCTACCCTCTCTAAAGAATGTATATAAACTCCGCTCAAGTGGTTCTCGGGGCTCTTTGTTCTTTGTTCCTCTGAAGTGAGCTCTGAGCTCCAGCACGCTATACCCCCAATAAACCCTTTGGTGTTGCATGAGAAAGCCTGTTGGTGGTCTTTTCTCCGATGTTCGCCCCACCTTTTCATCTGGAGGCCCCAGGTGAGATATCCGGAGCAGCGGACGAAAGACCCCAAGGGACTCTTCTCGGGGTAAGAAAGGCGCCTCTTTCTGGTTTTGGGTTTCAGGTTAGGGCTTGGCAAAGTGGCTGTCGGTGAAGAGCATTAGCTCTCTCTGACAGTGGGTGGCAGACGTGTCACAGAGCTACTGGCCACGTCCCTGGGGGACACTCCAGAGGACGAGGGAAATCAAGGAATATTAATTTCCTCAACTCGGTTATATTTTGCTTCAGGATTTGGTTTGCCAGCCCATCAGGTTTTGCTGGCTACACAGTTTTGTTCATTGTCCCGAACTCATGTTGAGTTTACTGTCTGTCTTTATTGTCTAACCCATCAGGTTTTGCCAGTTAGTGAGTTCTAATATTTGTCTTGGACCCATGTTAAACGTTTACTGTTTGTCTTTGTTTGTGTTGCGTTTGTGTCTTCACTGTCTCTTTTTGAGTAACTCCCATTATGGGACAAAGCACTTTCACGCTTCTGTCCCTGACCCTTGATCTTTGGACTGATGTCCGCTCAAGGGCCCAGAATCATTATTTTTCAGTTAAATGTCAGACCTGGCAGACTCTCTGTGCTTCAGAATTGCCCATCCTCAAAGTCGGGTGGCCCCCAGAAGGATCCTTCTACTTCAATCTAATCCGAAAAGTCAGAGATATTGTCTTTCAGCCGGGACCACGTGGCCACCCAGATCAACAGCCATATACCCCTTCCCCAGGATCCTATCATTCAAACCTTCCGTTCCCTCCCCATCTTCCCCCCATTCTTCCTGAGTCACAAGACTGGACAATCCTCCCCCTCCTTATCCTCTGCCCTCGCTCCCCAACCCCCAACACATTCCAGATGATTCTCCCGCCACTGACTCAGCCTCTCCGCCACTAGAGGCAATTGGGCCAGACCCAAGCCCTCCAAGGGACTTCTCCGCAGCAGCAGCAGCCCCTCCTTTTCTGGTGGAAGCTGGGCCACCTAAAGAAACCCGCCAGCTACGGAAAATAGAAAACTCAGAAGCCACTGTGATGCTCCCTCTTCATCCTTATGGGCCCATGAACCGACCAAACTGGGATCCCAACACCTTTGAAGGTTGGTAGCATCTTTCCACTTATCACAGGGCTCTAATAGCGGGGTTCCGAGTGGCCGCCAGAGGGCCAACTAATTTGGCCATGGTAAGAGAGATAATCCAACGTCCTAATGAGTCTCCCTCTATTATTCTGGAGAGAATTATGGAAGCATATAGGAAATATACTTCTTTTGATCCTCAGGCAGAGGACGAAAAAACATCTGTTGCAATGGCCTTTATCCAGTTTTGATTCTGACTCCTTAATGTGTTCGACTACATGATTGGTTGCCTTAGGTGGCGTAATCAGGGTGCGGCCAACAGTCATCCACCCTGTGGGTCTTGCTGAGGTTGTCCGAGCATAGACAGCAAACTCAACATAGCCCCAACGTTTGGCCTTGGGGTCAGGTATATCTGAAGTATATGATCCATTGTTATCGGATGAAGAGCCTTTATGCCACTTTAGGTAACTAGAAGTCAACCCTTCAGAGTAGCCAAGTGAGTGGTAAGAACAGCTACCACGTTCATCATGGAACCTGCATGACCAATAGGGACACCCATTATATATCTCAGGCCACCAATGACAATAGTCTTTGGTGTGATTAAAAAGGAAGCAAATGAAAGGCCAGTTCCAGCTACCAGGGACAAAGGTACTTGAAGGTGACAATTTTAGGGAAATAGAGCTGCAGTTGTGGATGAAGCAAGTAGTTGCATCCACTGCGCGAACCTTCTGCATGCCATGTTCTGAGTATCGTTCCCGAAGAGTGAATAAATACATGGTAGGTTAGGAGGGTAAAGACAAGTCCCAACAGAGCACAGAAAAAAAGCAGAGCACAAAAAACAAGCAGTTAGAGAAGACTAGGGTGTTGGGAGAGCTCATTGTGCCTTCTTTAAGAGGAATTGGGCTGCAGGGAACACCGTGTGAGCCGCAACTTAAATGGGTGAGATGGGTGTGGAAAGCAGGATTAAAGGGGAGCTTCAGGAGATGATTCTTGGAGTTCCTCTGGCATGGTCCTGTGGTCAGCAGGTGGGGCCTCCTGGTGATATGGCTTCAACCTAGAAATGGGAATCCAGGGAGTGAGACGGTTGTCTGGTAAGGAGAGTTTGGCGGCGGTGGAGGTACAGAGAATGAAAGGATAGGGGCTTTCCCATTTTGGTGCAAGAGTCCCTTTCTCCTCTGGGGTATTATAATAGACTAGACTCCCAGGTGTTAAGGGAGGAGTGTTTGGAGAGGAGACTGGGTCCGGAAGAAGCCAGTTCTGACATTTCCAGTGTTCAGAGCGGAGATAAAACAAGAGAGGCAAAGACAAATCTCGCGTGAGAGGTCCTTGTGAAGTGACCAACCCAGAGGGTATAAGAGGTCTTCCATACATTATCTCAAAGGGAGACAGTAAAGATGGTTTCTTAGGGAGAGCTCTGATTCGAAGCAAAGCAAAGGGAAGGATTTTGACCCAGTCTAAGTTTAATTCCATTGTCAATTTGGTAAGGACTTCCTTCAGAGTATGATTTACCCTTTCCACTTTCCCTGAAGCCTGGGGGTAATATGGACAGTGGAAATGCCACTTGAAGGAGAGGGCTTGAGAGACCTTTTGTGTGATCCTATAAATAATCTCAGGGCCATTGTCATATTGTAGGGAAGTGGGCATACAAAACCTAGGGATGATGTCTGTCAGTTAGATTGAAGCTACAGTGGAAGCCTTTTTATTGGAAGTGGGAAATGCCTCAACCCAAACAGAGAAAGTGTCCACAAAGACAAGGAGGTATTTAGTGTGCCATACTGTGCGCATGTTGGTGAAGTCTACTTGCCAGTCAGCAACGGGAATGTGTCCCCGGGCTTGGTGGAAAGGGAAAGGTTTGGGCCTTAAAGGAGTATGAGGTTTGTTCCGCTGACAGATCTGACAATTAGAGGCTATATTCTCTATCATGGCTATGTCAGAATGGTTGAGGGAGAAGAAGCTCTGTAAAAAAAGGGTCAAAGACTGAGAATTGGAATGGTGTAGAGTATGAAGGAACTTGAAAAGATCCTTGTTCTTACTGGAAGAAGTAGGGGCTTCAGATGAGCTGTCTAAAGTGGCCATAATATGTACCCCATAGGGGCCATAATTGGAAGTGGTAGCAGGCATTCGTGGTGCCTGGTCAGCTTTGGCATTGCCCTCAGTGATAAGAGAGCCGTCCTTCTGATGGGACCTACAATGGACAACTCCCAACTGGGTGGGTAAGTGGGAGGCCTCCATCAGATTGGTTATAAGAGCCGAATTAGTGATTGCATTACCTTTGGTGGTAAGTAGGCGTCGCTCCCTTCATATTGAAGCATGGGATAATAAGATCTGGAAGACATATTTTGAATCAGTATAGAGGGTGAGGGATTTGCCTTGTGCTAGAAGGCAGGCACGAGTGGCTGCTATAAGTTCAATCTGCTGGTTGGTAGTTCCTGAAGGCAAAGCTTTGGCATCTATAATCTCAGTGGCTGAAACTACAGCATATCCAGAGTAATGAGTGCCATTCTGCATAAAGGAACTGCTGTCAGTAAACCAGATAAGGTCAGGCTTGGTGAGTGGTTCCTCAGAAATGGAAGAATGACAGGGGAGGAAATCTTCTAAGGTTTCCAAGCAATTATGAGTTGGTGTGTTAGACGTGGGAGTCATTGGGAGCAGTGAGGCAAGGTTCAGTGCAGAGCAGGGGAGGAAAGTAATATTAGGGTTTTCCAGAAAGGAAGTGAGGAGCGACAGAACTCTGGATGGAGGAAGGGTTTGAAGGCCCTTATAAGCTGAAAGATCTTTCAAGTGATGTGGGGAGTGGATAGTTCAAGGTGCCCCAAAACTCAGCTTAGAGGCTTCTTTGTGTAAAATTTGTTCAGCAACCAGAGCTCTTAAGCAAGGGGCTCACCCACGGATGGTAGAGTCTAGTTTCTTGGAAAATATGCCACAGGTGCAAATGTAGGCCCATAGTTTCGACCTAAGACCCTAAGTGCTTGCCCCCCTTTTTCATGGACATATAGATGAAATGGTCTTGAAAGATCAGGAAGGTGAAGGGCAGGTGCCTTTAAGAGGAGTTGCTGAAACCTGCAGAAGTGGTAGATGGGGCAGGAGACAAGAGATTCACTATGGGGTCCATTTGCTTGGTCATACAGGGGTTTGGATAGAAGAGAATACTTTGGGATCCAGGCCCTAAAATAACCTGCTAATCCAGGGAATGATAGTATTTTGGCTTTCATATTGGGCACTGGAAGATCAGAGCGGAGTTGCCTCCTATCCAGTGTTATTTCCTTTTTCCCGGGTCTAAGGCAAAAACCAAGAGAGGTGACAGAAGAATGGGAAACCTGGGCCTTGTGGGGAGACTCCCTATATCCCTTGTCTGCTAGGAAATTAAGAAGCTGAGCGGTGTGGGATTGAGAGTGTTCCCAGAGGGACTACATAGAAGAACGTCATTGACATATGGAAGGAGAATAGTGTCAGGACAGGTCGGGTGAAAGGATGTGAGGTCCTGGGCAAGAACTTGGCCAAAGAGATGGGGGCTATCCCTGAATCCCTGTGGGAGGACAGTCCAGGAAAGCTGATGAGAATGGTGGATGTGAGAGTCAGTCCATGTAAAAGCAAAGATATTCTGAGATTCTGAGAACAAGGGAATAGAAAAGAATGCATCTTTTAAACCTAGGACCGAGAAGTGGGTAGTAGTGGCAGGGATCTGAGAGAGGAGGGTGTAAGGGTTGGGCACTAGCGGGTGGATGGGGACCACAGAGGAGTTGACAAGGAGAAGGTCTTGAACCAGCCTGTAGGACACTTTAGGTTTCTTAAGTGCCAGAATGGGGGTGTTGAAAGGAGAGTGTGTAGGCCTAAGATACCCCTTTTGTAATAAATCCTGGATGATGGGTTCTAATTCGAGGAGGGCTGTGGTTGTGAGTGGATATTGTGATTGACTAATATATCTTGAAGGGTCCCGTAAGACAATATGAATAGGACTGCATTTAGCCATAAGGGGTGTAGTTGTGTCCCAAACCTCAGGCTTAACTTGTTTAGAGAGTCATGGGAGAGTGCATTAAGGAGGTGTATCTGCCCCTAGGAACATCATGAGGAAATGAGAGGTAGGAGAGGTGTGGGGTGATATGTGAATGGTGACTTTTAATAGTGAGAGTATGTCCCTTCCCAGAAGGGGAATGGGGCAATGGCTCATAACGAGAAAGAAGTGAGTGAAGGACAAAAGGGATCCCTGCATATAACATGATGGGGGGGTTTGAGGGAAAATCTGTTTACCTCCTACCCTGACAATAGGAGTTTTTGAGGGTGTGGTAGAACCCCAATACTCCCTTAAGACCGAAAAAGTGGCACCAGTATCCAAGAGGAAGGTAATGAAGCATCCATCCACCAGGAAGGTAAACCTAGGCTCTTGATTCTTGATGGTAGTAGTCTGGAGGGAAAGCCCAGGGATCTGTCAATCCTCCTCTGCTAAGCCCAAGAAAGGCTGTGGTTGCCTGGCGGCTGACCAACCTCCCTTTTGGGTTGTTGGGCAGTCTGCCCCCCAGTGTCCCCTTTGATGGCATTTTGGGCAGGGGTTGTAGGGTGTCCTCAGTGAAGGACAATCCCTGGCCCAATGTCCCTCGTTACCACATTTGAAGCAAGCTCCCGGGGGTGTCATATTGGGATGGCGTGGTGATGGCCTTCTCTGAATGACCTGGGCCAACATTTGGAACTTGGCATTTTCAGCCCTCTGCCTACGGCATTCACTTTCATCCTCTCTATCATAAAAAACCTTGAAAGCGACAGCGAGGATTTTAGTCTAAGGAGTAGCAGGGCCCTGTTAAAGCTTTTTAAGCTTGGCTTTAATGTCAGGGTAGCTTTGGGCCAGAACATATTTCATTAAGACATGACGGCCATCAGGGGTTTCTGGGTTGAGGTTTGTGTACTGTTAAAGGGCCTTGGTTAGTCTATCCAGGAATTCTGAAGGTGTTTCCTCCTTCCTTTGAATGACCTCCTGCACCTTTTTAAAGTTAACATCCTTGCGGATGGCATTTTTCAGGCCCGCCAAGAGGCAGGATGTAAAAAAGTCACTAGACTGTAAGCCTTCAGGGGTGTTGTAATCCCATAGGGGATCCTGCTCTGGGACAGCATGAGGGCCTGTGGGGTGGTTACTATTGGTCCTATGATTTTCATCAGCATGGGCTTGGGCTAGCTCCCAGAACATTGCCTTTCCTCAGGGAGAAGTGTATTGGCCAAGAGCATGTAGATGTCATTATGAGTGAGACTATATGCTTGCAGGACCCATTGAAACTCCCGAATGCAAGTGGTGGGGTCAGTGGTGAATGAGCCTAACTTCCTCTCTAGCTGAGTAATGTCCGACATGGAGAAGGGCACTTGGAGACTGATGACACCCTCGGGACCAGCTACCTCACAAAGGGGTGCGATTGTCTTGGGGGTGGGAAGGAGTCCCTTAGACCTGGTAACAGGAGGACTGAAAGAGGCAGGAGGCGGACAGGAAGGAGAGGGAGAGGCAGGGAGTGTCTCTTTGGAAGAGGAGGAGGTGGAGCAGGCAGAAGAGGGCGGAGGGGAGGAGGATGAAATGGAAGGCTGAGGATCCCTGGAATCAGGCAGAGGAAGAGGAGGGTATAGTGGGAGAGAAGGGGCAGATAGGACTGGGGGATAAGGTGGGGGTTCATCTGCTGGGTTGAATGAGGAAGAATCTGTGAAGTCAGGAGTAGACGTAGGGGAAGAGAAGGGTTTGCAAACAAGGAGGACCTGAGAGGGAGGGCAGGAGGAGCAGCGACAGGGTGCTGTCTGAGAAGGCTAAAACCTTAAATGCAGGGAATCTCACTCCACTTTTTCAGATTCTGGCAGTAGTTAAAAAGGTCGCAGATGAAGTTTGGATGTAAGGAGCCTTCTGGAGGCCAATGATTGCCATTATCCAGTGGATATGTAGGCCAATCTTGGGTACAGAATTTGATTAGAAGTTTGGGCTTGATGTCTGGTGTGAGGGAGAGTGTGGCCAGATTTTTTATTAGACATTTGAGAGGTGAGGCTTCAGGTACAGATGAAGAGGTGCCCATAGTCACAGGGAGAGAAGGAAGACAGAGAGAGAGAGAGAGAGAGAGAGAGAGAGAGAGAGAGAGAGAGAGAGAGAGAATAAGAGTAAGCGAGAGAGACAAAGAGAAAACCCGGGCTGGAACGGCTTTCAGGAAGCTCAGGGCGAACAGGGGTCAGGTGGGCGTCCCCAAAATGACCAGCCGTCATGAGGAAATACAGAGGGCACTACCTGGGCGTCACCAGTGAAGTGCGATTTGTGAGACCCAATGGGTTCGGAGCCACGGGCAACCTGACGTCAGGAAAGTTTTTGAACGCAGCGGAAAAAGTCAGTAATGAAAACAGAACTCCGGTTCCGGCAGAATGTAGTTCCAGGACGGGAGTTCAGTTTTCCCCGAGCAGAGAGGCAGCTTCAGCCAGACACAGCAGCCCTGCAGCAAACAGCAACTCTAGCCAGCAGCGGCAGCGGCAGCAGAGGAGAAAAAAACCACAGAGCCTCTTGTGTAAACTCAGAAGCCTCACGCCCCAAAGGAAAACGGATCACCAGAGGGTCCACTGCGACCAGTAAAGGTCTTAGTGGCAGGAATTTCCTGCCCCCTACAGGGCGTCGAGAGTGTGCCCGAAGATCAAGGTCACAAAACCAGTGGTAGCCCGAAGGGAGTTGCAGAGCCAGGGTCAGGGGAGGCTTACATATATCAGATCTGTGGTGGGTGCAGGAAGCCGGCGTCTGAAAAGAGCGGACCATGGTGGAGTGTCTCCGGGGGAGCAGGGGAAGGGGCTCTTGTTAGAAAGAGCTCACCCGTATCCTCACATGGGGCACCAGAATAAAAGAACTTCCCACGCAAAGGCACTTCGCTGGGAGAATTCCAATTTTATTGCAAAAAGCTGTGTGCTTATATAGAACTAAGGGGAAGATGGAAGGGCTTAGATAAATGGCAGGCAAACCGTTTATTGGTAAGTTCTTTCAGATATCAGCTCTGGAGCCCAGGAATTAGTTCTTATTGGGGCTAAGGTTCCCCACCAGCGAGATTTCAAATTGGCGCCAGCGGGAGAGTTCACACGGGTGGGAACATTTGGCACCACTGCAGAAAAAAGAAGGTAGGAAGAAGAAGTCCTTAGGCACCATGTTGGGGTTTTTCTCTGGGGTATGGCTGCCGTTTATACTTTTCCCAACAATGAGTATACCAGACAGTGCCTTGATTGACTGGTTTTCATGAAAATGGTGTTTAACAGAGATGCCAGAAAGTTGGATACTGCTGAGTAGTGGGCCTAGAGCAATGGTGGGCAGGTGTGTGATAAAACATCTGTGGTGGGGCCATGTAGATCTTTCATTGGATTCCAAATGGCTTGTGACTGACATGGTGAAGCCAGCAGACCCTTATATGTAAAGGCACCTTGTTACATAGAGAGGTTTCAGGACATTGTTCAGAATCAGGTTGCTATGGTCAAGGGGGCAAGCTATGTGGGATAGAGGCCTGGTTCTTGTATTCTCCTGCAGACCCTGACCCACCACACGTGACAGAAATCCCTCCTGCACTGTGTCCCCGTTGAACTCCTTGTATTTCATGAAGCAAATACCAAACTCCCAGTGCAGCAGCAAGAAACACCATGAAAATAGAGGATGACTATATGGATTCAACGTCCACACAGGGAGACATTCAGCCCCCAGGGGCCACAGTTTACCTACAATGGAAAATTCAGCACTGCTGTCTCATGTTCATTGGAAAATAAGAAACCATGTCCTCCAGGTCACATTGATGCAGACCCAGCTTTTATGGTCTCACTAGAAAGGAAGCTAAAGCTCCTGACAACAACATATATTTCAAGTGCCCAACCTCACAGGCAGTTTCTCAAGAAGTCTCTAGGCCAGCAGACCTTCAAGGTTTTGGAGGGTTTACCCTGTCCCTTACTTTTGGAAACTCCTCTACCACTTCCAAGGTTGTGAATTTCTGATCATATTCCATTCTAGATATGTATTCACGGATTTTCTAACTTTTCTCCTCTGATTGTGTCATACTTGGGCCGTAGGTGTTGTCAAGGCATTGTTCTGGATGAGAGTGGGAAGATTTTGGTGTAGCACATATTTACATACAGATTGGATTCATTTTTCAATTTTCCATTCAAAATACTGAATCCCTGACACTAACACATACCCTACTAGACTCTGACTACTAATCCTAATATGATGGAGAAAAATAACCCAAACAGAATAGAAATACAAGCGGTTGAGAGGAGGCATGGCGTATAGTTGGTCTAGCCTTTTGCATGATATTGGGTAAGAGTTATAAATCTTGTTAATTTTTTGTTGAAATAGTTCTCCATGTGTTTTTAAAGTTAACACATATGTGAATTTCTGTCTCCCTTTTTCTGTAGCCAATTCAGCACATGTATTTTTATATGCACATATAAAATCCTACCTGGTATCACACGTACATTTTTGTGAGGTGGCTAACTTGGGAGATACAAAGTATGAGAAGAGATGACTCCTCCTAAATGTTTTTGGAACTGAAAATTCAAACTATGAGTGAGCTTCTTAGTTGAAAAACATTATACATAAATTCATGTTCAGTAAAATTAATATTTTTGGATCTGTGAATGATATATATTTCATGATGAATTTTGATTGGCATATATATTGCTACTTTCTAATGTATCTGTGTGATATATATATTTTCAAAATATGAAATATATGTGTCTTATTATACACTCCCTAAATAATACACTGATGTTCATGTATGTGCTTTTATAATCAACTTTTCATAAGATTGTTTTTAGAAATATTCATCCACCTGAAATACATATTTGTTTCCTAGTACTGAAAACTCACTTCAGTGAATGGTGCAAACAAAGCCTTATATTTCTACAGTAACTGACCCAATTTAACATCAATGAAAGTAGATTTCTATGGGACATGATGTGTATTTTGATGTTCATTTTAATTCAACACTGGTACATTACTATCTCTTCAGTTTTTATACATCGTAGAATATACATTTCATCCACAAGTTCACAAATTGAAAGACATTTGTAACACATTCAATCACTTCCTGCTTCAGAACACATGTATTCCTCCTTGTTTTTGAGTGGTTATTTCATGAGACTTCTTTCCAAACACATTATTTTCGATTTCCATAATCAATTTTGAAGCAAAACTCACACACATTTTATGATAAACTACAACCCTAATATTACCATTAGATATATAACTGGTTGGAATGAATGTATGTATATCAATATAAGATTTCCTGTGTATTTTGGGATATCAATTTATTCCAATTTCTAAATTTGGAAACAGTTATATTATTTATTCACAGTATGGTCTATTCATGCATTCTCTCTATATTCATACACACATTGTACACCTATTTGTGCCCCCAATACTAATTTATATCTCTTCAAAATATTGCGCTCAGAAATGGTGCAACAAATACTCATGTCACCTGATTTACATATACATTTTATCACAGTAATATTCTGGCCACAAAATGCAAAGTCACACTTACGACTGTACCAAAGCCTAAATGGAATATGAGTATGGATTATGAAAATCACCCATGTCCAGGTTGCCTAATGCTCTCAAATGTCAATCCTATTGGTGACTACATATTTGTTTCTTCCTAAGATTATTTATTCAAACTCAAGCCTGTCGAAAATGTCTAATCCTATCAATCACTTTATCATTTGCTGATTTTCTAATGTCTCTATTGATATCTGCTTTCCTACATATTTTCCCCAGTTCATCATTGTGACTGACTCTTCACATGTGCTGACATTTACATTTTCTCTCTACCCAAAACCCTATTGCTAAAGAACTTTTTGTCCAAATCATATACTCACTCTTTTTCCTAATCCTACCAACTATCTTCCTAATCCTACCAACTATCCTTTTTTGACTGGATGTTCTCTTTGACATTCAATCATCCAAGGTACAAGGTCCTATGCCATTGTGTATAGATTTATCTGAGACAAATGTGCAGAACATAATTCAATCCTAAGTATCCCAATCAAGGATCCAAAGCCCTTCTGGGCTTCAAATCTTACCTAGATTTCTGTTTTCATAAATATATTTCCCCTCTATATATTCTAATAAATATTGCAGGTTCCCAATAACATTATTCATCCAGCAGAATGATTCCTAAGCCAAATCAAACATGTTATTAACCCTAACCATACTCTGTTCCCTCAATCTAACTTTACAGAAAAGCAGGGACAGAGTTGGTCTTACAATACAGGAATGTAAGAAATCTTCCACCTGCTGAGAAATAAAAAGGTCCATGCAGAAATGAACCCTGGGGAAGCTATAGGAAGCTATGAAGGACCTGAGAGAGCAAAAGTCATCTTCCACGACAAACAACCTGGTCAGGATGAAGGGGTGTGTCTGAAGCAGTCTCTCTTTTCTTAATGTAGAGAAGATGGACAATACCAGGCCTGTGTGGAGAGCTGTTCCCGGGTGCCTATGTTTGATATACCATTCAAACTTGTGAAAGTGTCACAGGAAGTAGGGGCAGCCTCCATCAATTGGGACACTTGGAAGCAACTATTAGGACAAAGTGGTTGCCAAGGCAGTGACCTCATTCAGTTCCTGAAGGAAGTGACCTACGTCACTTTCTTGGTGATGGAACTCTCTGAACTAGGGATCCAGGAAGACAGGCACCCAGAGGCAGTCCCAGTCCCAGTCCCAGTGGCCTCACATGTTTGGATTTACCAAGGACAGAATCAGTCTTTCTTGGTAACTACTGATGTGAGGATGGCCAAATGCCAGGAAGGTCTGAAGAGGGGCCTTTCCTGAGTAAGCAGGTAGTGTCTCACCACTGGCACGTTACAACTTCACAGTGTTGGCCAAGGAGTCCACATCTGACATAGGACAGTCCATTTTGGAGTAACATACTATGGCCCATCAGTCAGAGGACACTCCGGATAGTCATAGACCTACTTGGGGGAAGGAGGTGACTTTTTGGGTGTGGGTGTGAGTTTGTGGTTTTGTCTAATGATCTGAGAATAGGTAGGAAAGTCGGTTTGTTAGGATTGGAGTGGACTGTTTCTAGTAAGTCTTTTGACAATGCGAGTGTTTCTATGTCTGTTCATCCCACTGTGTCCGTGGTTGTAGACATTAGAAAAGAGAATGCATCAATGGATGTGTCCTGAATAGAAGAAAGCTTCACAACATTCATCCTGCCCAATTTATGAATGGATTTTGTCTTGCCTAATGGATGGGCAACAACCACTGTCTTCCTAAATTCCTGTTTTCTTCTTGAATTCTGGCCACTCTCCAGAATAGGCTCATGGTTTTGTTTCCAAGACATGAACCACCTCCAAGCTCTGTGACATGGCTATGTACTGGATAGCTGAAGGGAATGGGATCATCTCAGAAAACTCAGATATCATTTTAGAAACCCTGCCTTGGGCCATTTGCTTACCTATTGTTCTGTTGCCCTGAATGTCAGAAAGGTCTTTGCCTCAGGCCACCCCTTTTTGAAGCCTGAAGAAAACGGTTTTCAATGGAAATTAATGGGCATCACCTGTAGATCTTTGCTTAATTGCTTTGGAAAGGGATGTGTCTGCATCAGACTCTTGGCCATGTTTGAGGTTGTTGAATAGATTTTCAGCACCTGATGCATCTAACGAACAATTACATGTGTGCTTCCAAAACCAAAATGGCCAAAAAAGCAGTCATTGTGGACGAAGTCTCTCGCCTTCCTCTGTAAGATTACTGATCTCCATCAAGTGAAAATAGGGATCCTTTTTGTCAAATGAGTTCTTCAAACCCTGCAGAGGATAGCCCATAGGTGCTTGGGTTTTCTCATGATTCCAATTCACATAAAGAATCTATACCCGAGAGTCAGTAGGCCTCAAATTGGAGAATCAGAGCAGTATTTACGGCAGGCTCATTTGATAACTCCTGGTTCTCCGAAAGGGTGTCCAGGCAACCCTGACTTTAGGCAAATGATGGGCAAGGGAGGTTATTTTGTACACTGTCTTGGGCTGAGCCCCTCATGGAAACCTCCAGCCACAGGTTATGATGAGTGTCTATATGGAAGAAGATGAGGGCCTTGTGGGAGTGCTTTGGTTTTAAATGTGGTCATTTGTTTGGTGGTTGGAAGTGATGACTGGGTCTATCTGGGCTTGAACTCTGGTGTGATTCCACTTATAGTCTGAGTTCTCGAACTGATCTCAGAGAAATATTGCCATAAACTGGTTCAGATTTTAGGAGGCCACACAAGGGATTCTCCCTTGGAAACTGAGATCAAATACAAGGGTGGCTTTCCACAGAGCCTCGGAATATCAGCTAGAATATCACATGATTTTATTCTGAAAGATTTGGCAGCCATTGTTGACAGTCAGAACACCCATGGACGTCACATTAAAGACCTCAATGGGCCTGGCTTCATGTGACCTTTTGACCACTCTATGGAAAGACTTGCCTGTGAGATTTCTCCAGAGAATTCATTGAAAATAGCTTCCTCACCATTTAATATTTCCTGAATGAACTGAAACCCACAGTGCCTCCAACTTCATCCATGAAAAATGGCTAGATAAATACAATGAAATCTTTGAAATTCCCTTAACCAGGTGGCACTTGAGAACCTTTAGATGTCTTGTTGCTGATCATGAGTGTACCAGAGAATGCCATGATTGACCGGGTTTCATGAAAATGGTGTAGAACAAAGATGCCAGTAAGTTGGAGCCTGCTGAGAAGTGGGCCTATTGCAGTGGTGGGTGGGTGTGTGATAATACATCTGTGGTGTATCCATGAGGATTTGCCATTGCCTTCCAAATGGTTTGTGACTGACATGGTGCAGCCAGCAGACCCTTCTATGTAAAGGCATCATTTTATATGGAGAGGTTTCTGGGCTAAGTTCAGAGTCAGATTTCTACGGACAAGGGGGCAAGCTCTGTGAGATAAAAGCCTGGTTGGTGCATTCTCCTTCAGACCCTGACCCACCACAAGTGACAGAACTTTCTTCAACACTGGGTTTCAGTTGAACTCGTTGTATTTCATAAAGCATATACCAAACTCCCAGTACAGCAGCAAGAAACACCACAAAAAGTGGAGGATGACCAAATGGCTTCACAGTCCAAACGGGGAGACACTTAGTATCCAGTGGCCACAGTTTACCTACAAAGAGAAAATTCAGCACTGCTGCCTCATGTTCATTAGAATACAAGAAACCATGTCCTCCAGGTCACATAGATGCAGACTCAGCTTTGATGGTATCACTAGAAAGGAAGCTAAAGCTCCTTACAACAACATATATTTCAAGTGCCCAAACTCAGAGGAAGTTTCTCAAGAAGTGTTTAGGCTGGCAGAGCTCCATGTTTTTGGAGTGTTTACCTGTTAGACCAGGACACAAGAAAAGACCACTGACTCTAATTAAAATCAAATTAAATTAAGCTTATTATTTCCACTGGCTGTGCTACCTCTCCCTCACAAAACGGCGGGAATAAGACAGCAACCCCAGCTTTCCTACAGGCAGCTTAATAGCCCAGAAAATTACACAAAAGGGGGTTTACAGATAACAGAACTCTGACAAACATCACACTAATGGCAGTCTACATTTTTTTTGCTGTCCCTACGTCAGAGTTCATGAAGACCATTAGAGCCTCAGAGAGGGTTGTTGTCTGGCCAGAGAAGGCAAATATTTATGATGTGTCACTAAAATTTCAGAGAGGGCTGCTATCTGGTCAGAGAGCCGGGCATGGGTGAATTCAAGGCGTGGGCAGGCATTCCAAGCAGGTTTAGAATTTGAAGTAATTTATGGTAAAGCCAAAATTATCTTTTCATGGCTTTTTGGCAAGATGGCTCCCAATTTAAATTAAAGATCAGGTTGGGTCTATCATTCCCGCCTTTTCTTTGTGTCCCTTTCAAATCTTTGATAGATTACGGGAAGAGCACTGAGGAAATTTTAATCCCTCAGGTAAGAGTCTCCAAATTTTTAGAACTCACCCAAAACTGATCTCCCTGATTTTACCTGACTTAATTAATTACTTATATTTATAGTCTATTTATCTTTCTCTCCATTGTTATAAGAAGAGTGGTGTCACTCATTTTTTCTTCTTCTGACCTGAGACAGGGTGACGTGAGTGGGCATGGGATGAGGGACATGAGTTGCCTTTTAGAAGTCAGTTGAGGGACATGAGTTGCCTTTTAGAAGTCAGTTAGGTTTGAAGTCTGATTGGGGAAGAACAGGTTGTAAAGTCATCAGGGGATGGGTTCTTCTATGAGAGAAACAAAAACCATGAGTACTGAATAAATGTTGCAGCACCTGGAACATGTCACTGTATAGAAGTTCCCTCACCAGTCTTTAATATCCCCAGTTATCAGGACTGTCAATTTAATATTTAACTTTTACTGTTACACTTGTCCCTCCCCTTAAGATACTGTTTAATAATTTAATGTCATCTGATCTTGTAAAATCCTGTTACTAGTATGACCTCTGTGTCTCTTTGAGAAACCTTTAATTCTGTTACTCAGGGCTGGATAACTGTACTAGCAAACACCAAGCCAACCTGTGTAGGTTAGGAATATCTGTAGGCCTTAAACTGAAAACTTCTCCCTGTGGCAGGTCTTCTTGATAGTCTCTTTTTATAAGTATCAGGCATTCCTGTCTGAAAATTCTTCTTTGTAGCCACCAGTCTTACTTATTTTGGGAGGCAAACATAAAGTGCATACCTTAACATTATATTATTATTATTATTATTATTATTATTATTATTATTATTATTATTATAATTATAATTTAAAATGCCCAGGAATGGATGTATTTTGTTCTTAACTGTCTTTGCTAAGTGTTTAAGATGAAGCAGTCAAACTGACTTTTGTTTCCATCTATTGTTAACAGTCAGCTGACCTTTTATGGGAGTCAATTCTGGGGAAACTTGAGAGCAGATTCTCAGTTCTGCTAGTGCCATTTGTGCTAGGTGGGTCCAGATCTTGCTTTACCATTTGGCTTCCCTCGGAAGCATCAGGGATGTCTCCTTTCTTTGATGACTCTCCTCTTCGTAACAAATACACTGATTGGCTTTCTGTCCTCCAGTGGTCTCATTAATCTCCCTGATCAGGAGGAGGTTATGTGGCTCAGAGTTTCAAAGCTCTTTAGAGAAGTCCCCTGTTCCCTGGATTCAGACTGACTCATAGGGCAAAAGCCAAATATTGGTTTTCTTGGCTCTTTTAATTTAACTTTAATTTTAAATCCTTATCTTAAACATCCAGCAAATAAATTTTAACAGCCTTATATTAAGAGTACTGGGCTTTAATGTCTATAACTATATAATTATCTTTTTATTAATTGTTATCTGTATTATTCTGTCTGTATTGTAAGTAATGACTTATTATATTGAATAAACCCATGTTGTGTTCTTAAAGCAACACGTTTGTAAAACAGTAACAGAGAATCTTTAGATCACTTATAAGAAAATTTCAAAATAAAATTAACAAAAGTAAAAATACTTAGCTTGTGTAACAGCTACCCTGAATTTTTTGGCTGAGTTATACATTATATCCCCTGTTTGAGATCCTAGGAATATTGACCTTAAAAAAAACCAACTTTTTAACATAACTTTAAAGAAATATTATCTAACCTACTGGTTTCATAGTCATTCTCACATGTAGTAAGATGGGACACAGAGCCTTATCTCAGCTAAGGCAGGGCTCTTTATAAATCTTAAGTATTTTAGTTCTAAAGCTAATCCTTATTTTTAAATATCATTTGACAATGTTTACATAAATTTTTTGAGGTCACATGAACATTAGCTAACACCATGATATCACATTTAAAACATGAATTAAAGAAAGGCTGAAAGTTTTTAACCTTTACATCGATTAGGCTCTCATTAACTAAAAAATACATTTAAATTGTTCCCCAATGTAAAAAGTAACATAAAAGTTTACATATCTTATTGATAACAGGTAAATAAATCCCCAATATATTTTTTACCATACAACTTCAGAGCACCAGCTTGATATAATGCTCTTTTAAAGTTTCTACCTTACAGACTTGCATACCTATAAGATATGAAAACATTGATAGCATCACAATTACATTGATGTTTCTACATTAACCAAGTTTAGCTTTTAAAGCAATGGCAGTACAGTGCTCTAAAATAACAGTTCTTATTTAATCAGTTGTTTAATTTTTATGGTTGCTTGCTCTGGAGAAAATAAAACTTAATAAATACAACGTTATGGGTAAACTTATGTTTTAAGAAATTTTTGTCTCATTAACACATGACTTATTTTTATATTCTTATACAGACTTTAATAAGAACTTATTCAGACCTTAGTAAATCAATCAGATATCTAAGAAAAGTACTCATGAATGAGCAATCCCATATCAAATTTACTTTACTTATTTATCAAAATACTAGAGAAATGTATTGACAGTGTAAACCATTTTAATGTTGAAGGAAAGGTCCTAGAACCAAGGCATATTAGACATTTTGTAGATATTAATATTTTATTAGATTTTTGAACACCTAAAAAAATTGTAAGCTTAAATTTAAAGACATTGATTTTTATCTGTTTATCCAATTTAAATTGAAACATTTAAATCACGTGAATTAAAGATCTTTGGATCTCCTATTTAAATTTGTTTTAATGAACGCTTTTTTATGAGCGCTCCTTGTATATGTTAATTTGTGTATCATATATATGATATACGGACATATGTATATGTAGACATACAACACATAACAAAAGTGTGCACACATAATAATAGTAAAGGCCTTGTAGCTTTTCTCAGGTGAAATCTCCATTGCAATGTTTCAAAAAGTCTACAGTTGGTCAAAGATAGAACTGATCTGAAAAACATTAACCTAGGTCTGTATGCTCAAAATCATGAGCTCAAAAAAAAAAGTATCTAAGGAAAAAAAAAAGAGTCCTAGAAAAAGTGACTGGCTAGTAATTAGTAAATACCATACAATTTACCTTTTTTTCCCCTTAGGCCTCAAATCAGTCTCCTACTAAGCTTTCAGGCTTCTTTCATTTACATTTCAATATAAATCATGGCTGAGGTCTGGAAGGAGCAGGAAAAACTGCTATTCTGAGCAGACACCTCAGGCCTAAGGCATTTTAACCATAATTTTGAGGTTCGAATGTTGAAAATTATGATACAAATTTAAGATACAATTCACAAAATTTTATATCTTTACATCTTGTTTTGTCAACAGATACCATTCTATGATTTACTATCCTTGTCCAAATTAATGCAGTGGTACACACAGTGACATTTTCCGAGGCTATCCAATTCAAAATTGGTGAAAAAAAGACTGTATGATTGGGAATTTACTTGCCAACTTGGAAGTAGAGTTCTTCAGTTTTCCATACTAAGTACTTAAGTTCTCTGGCATGAATTATCTGAAATCATAAACTAAACAATTACCTAAACCCGACTTTTAACTGCAAGATTCTGCAATGCTTCAAAAACCCATTCAGATACCAGATTGTTAAAATAAAACATCATCATTTAGACACACATTCAGCTAAGATCATTCCCAAGAAACAATTTATAATATCAACACATTATTGCACATGTCTTAAAGGGCCAGATACAAAGACACAAGACAGACAGAAAGGAGGTTCAGACTATGGCTGTCAGAGAGAACCGTTTAAACCAGAGCAGATAAGAGAAAAATCTCCTACACCAGTGTGTGCCATAGATATCCACAGGGGGGGGACCACATGTTTTAACAGAGGGGAAACCTGAAATGTAAAATAAAGTGTCTCCATGGTGACTTCACTGCATTTAGTGTCCCATTTTTCTTTTTCTCTTTTTTAACAAGACAGAGGTGGCATAATTCTTACAGTGTGGGGAGGAAGGAGGTAATTCCCTGAATCAACAGGGCTTTGGCAGCTGCTGGGAGTCCCTCAGTCCCTCCTTTTACTTACAGGATTAGCTCCTCTTGTTCAGTTCCACACCAAGCATGCTTCATCTCCTAATATTTCATTAGACAGCTCTCACAAAGTTCCGGGGTGGAGGGCGGGTACCAAATTTGTAAATTAAAGTTCGATTCCTCAACTTGACGCCAATTAATACCAATTTAATAATGAGGACTGAGTTTTGAGAAAAAGAAAAAGGGAGGTTTATTGCTTTGCGAACAAAGGAGAAACACAGGGGACTCTGCCAAAGGTTGTGACTCTCTTGATCTGGAGTGACAAGGTGTTTTAAAGGAGTTTCACTTTTTAACCTGGGAGATGCTCAGTTCTTAGGTCCCCAGCAAGCATTGCCCTCTGCAATGGGTGTGCTCCAGGCAGCCAGCTAGGAGCTTCTATCATCCTGCTTAACAAAGGCGAGTAAAGTTCATCGCAGTTCCCTAAAACACAGTCCAAAGGGGTGTCAGGCTTACTCTCTTTATTACCTATTTTTACGTCCAAAATCCTTAAGTTTTTACCACTGAAATCACACAACAAAATGAACAAAAACAAACAAACAATCAAAAAATAGAACACAAAACAAAACACAAAAAACAGAAACCATGCGCCTAAACAGAAAAACAGTGGAACAGTGCAACATCTTGCTATAGCTCCAGGGTAGGAGTGCATGCGTGCCCGTCGGCCCCTCTCTACAGTTCCAGAGGAATTCCCTACAGAACAGAACAGAGGACAGAACGATTCTGGTTACTCTCCTGGAAAGGAGTATATGTGAGCCTCCCCAGGCCACATCTCTGTCATCAGAAGAGATCTCCCTTAACCGGATATCAGATGTTATAAAAGCCCCACTTACCTATGGAGGACTCCTCCACCAGGTGCTTGCTAATAGTTTTAGTGCAAAGGTTCACTGCAGTGCTCCCCGGACTAAAGGATCTCTTCCTAATATAGAGAAGATGGACCAAATCAGGCTGTGTGGAGAGCTGTTTCTTGGTGCCTATGGTTGATATACCATTCTAATTTGTGAAAGTGCCACAGAAAGTAGGGTAAGCCTCCTTCTCATGGTACGCTTGAAAGCAACTGTTTGGAAAAAGTGGTTGCCAAGGCAGTGACCTCATTCAGTTCCTGAAGGATGCAACCTCACCTCACTTCCTTGGTAATGGAACTCTCTGAACTTGGGATGCAGGAAGCCAGGCACACAGAGTCAGTCCCAGTCCCAGTCCTAGTGGTCTCACTTGCTTCAATTTAACAAGGACAGAGTCAGTCTTTCTTGGTACCTACTGATGTGAGGATGGCCAAATGCCAGGAGTACTGTGAAGAGGGGCCTTTCTTAAAAAAGCAGGTAGTGGCTCACAGCTGGCTCCTGACCACTTCACAGAGTTGGATATGGAGACCAGATCTGAGACAGGATAGGCCATATCTGGGGAACATAGTATGGCCCAGCAGTCAGAGGACACTCCGGATAGTGAGAGACCTATTTGGGGGAAGGAGGTGCCTTTTTGGGTGTGGATGTGTGTTTGTGGTTTTGCCCCATGTTCTGAGAAGAGGTAGGAAAGTCGGTTTGTTTGGTTTGGAGTGAACTGTTTCTAGTAAGTTGTTTGACAAGGCGAGTGTTTCTATGTCTGTGTATCCCACTGTGTCCGTGGTTATAGACATTAGAAAAAGAGAATGCATCAATGGATGTTTCCTGTCTAGTAGAAAGTTTCCCAGCATTCATCCTGCCCAATTTATGAATGCACTAGGGCTTGCCATATCGATGGGCAACACCTGCTATCTTCCTAAGTTCCTGTTTTCTTCCTGAAATCTAGCCACTCTCCAAAATAGGCTCATGCTTTTGAGTCCACGATATGTACCACCTCCAAGCACTGTGACATGGACATGTACTGGATAGCTGAAGGGATTGGCAAGCATCTCAGAAAACTCAGATATCGATGTGACCAGGAAAGTCTCAGTGGAGAACCCCTGCAATGGGCCTATTGATTGCCTATTTTTCTGTTGCCCTGAATGTCAGTAAGTTCTTTGCCTGAGGCCACGCCTTTGTGAATCCTGAAGAAAACAGTTTTCAAACGGAAATGAATGGGCACCACCTGTGGCTCTTTGCTTAATTGCTTTGTAAAGGGATGTGTCTGCATCAGCCTCTTGGTCCTGTGTGAGCCTGTGGCTTAGATTCTCAGCACCTGATGGATCTAAAGAACGATCCCAAGTGTGGATCCAAAATCAAAATGGCCAAAAATCAGTCACTGTGGATGAAGTGCCTCACATTCTTCTGTAAGGTTCCTTACCTACATCAAGTGAGAATAGGGATCCTTTGAGTCAAATGAGTTCTTCAAAGCCCTGCAGATGCTAGCCCATAGGTTCTTGGGTTTTCTTATGAATCCAATTCAAATAAAGAATCTAAACCCCACAGTCAGTAGGCCTCAAATTGGAGAACAGAGCTGTATTAATGGCAGACATATTTGATAACTCCTGGTTCACAGGGAGGGTGTCCAGGCCACCCTGACTATTGGCAAATGAGGGGAAAGGGAGCTTATTTGGGACACTGTCTTGTGCTGCACCTCTCATGGAATCCTCTTGCCAGAAGTTATGGTGAGTGTCTATATGGAAGAAGATGAGTGCCATGTGGGAGTGTTTTGGTTTTAATTGTGGTCATTTGTGTGGCGGTTGGAAGAGATAATTGGGTCCACCTTGGCTTGAACTTTGGTGTGATTCCCCTTAGAGTCTGTGTTTTGGAATTGACCTCCGAGAAGGTATAAGGTCCTATGCCATTGTATATCCATATTTCTGGGACATCACTACAGAATGTAATTCAACGCTAAGTATACCAATCAAGGGCCTAATGAACTTCTGGGCTTCAAATCTTACCTAGATTTCTGTTTTCATACTTATATTGAAAGGTTAATAAAATAGGTACTTGTCACTTCTTGATTTTCTGTATGCTTAACAAAACACTGTTGAAATCTTGAGAACTGTTTGCTATTCTTGTTCCCAGAATGTGCTGTCCCCAACTGCCAAACTGCAGAATGTACTCGGTCAACCAGTTGCACGCAAACCGCCCACTCGCACTTACCCATCAATAAACTTTCCTTCCTGCCCTCTCCAAGGAAAATATATAAGCACTTCTTAAGCTGTTCTCAGGGCTCTCTGCTCTATTCAAGTGAGCTCTGAGCCCTTGCATGCCGGACTCCCAATAAAGCCTTTGCTGTTGCATGAGACAGTCTCTTGGTGGTCTCTTCCACCCACCCTCGCCCGATCTTTACATCTGGTGGCCCCAGTGAGATCCGGCAGCCGCAGATGAAAGACCCCCAACGGGCTCCTCTGGGGATAAATAAGGCCCCTCTTTCTGGTTTCAGGATTCAGGTTAGGGTTTCACAAAATGGCTATTGGTAAAGAGCGTGAGCTCTCTCCCATGGTGGCTGACACACATGTAACAGAGCCACAGGCCATGTCCCTGGGGGATGAATTCATGAAATCGAGGAACAATAGTCTCCTTTATTCAGTGATATTATGTTTCGGATTCGGTATTGCCAGCCCATCATGTTTTGCCGGCTACTCAGTCCTGGTCTCAGTATTGGACGTCCATTGCCTGTCTTTATTGTCTTGTCTTGTCTGTGTCTTGTGTCATTGCTTTTATTGTCTGTGTATATTTCATTATGGGACAGAGCACTTCAATGCCTCTGTTCATGACCCTTGATCACTAGACCAAAGTCTGCTTAAGGGCTCAGAATCTTTCTTTTTCAGTAAAACGCCGGATCTTGCAGATTCTGTGTCTCAGAATGACCCAACTTTGTAGTCAGATGGCCCCTAGAAGGATCTTTCTACTTCGCACTAATTTGAAAAGTTCGAGATATTGTCTTTTAGCCGGGGCCACGTAGACGTCCAGATCAACAGCCATATATCTTAACTTGTCAGGACCTCTGCAAATCTCCTCCTCCAAGGGTGAAGCCTTTCCTTGTCCCTGCACGGACTCCTACTCCTTCCCCCATGATTCTATCTCTTTAACTCTCTGCTCCTCCTCCTGCACCCTCTGTTCTCCCTGAGTCTCAAGACTCTACTGGACTCTCCTCCCCCTCCTTATCCTCTGCCTTCATCCCCCAACTGCCAACACCCTCTAAGTGATTCCCCTGCTGCTGACTCAGCCTCTCCACCATTCAAAGAAGCTAGGATGGCCCAGCGCCATCCAGATGACAGTCCCGTGGCACACAGAGCCCCTCCTTTCCTGGAGGAAGCTGGCCCGGCTAAAAGAACTCAGAGAACTCGCCAACGTTTTTACACCTGCCTACTTGGGATAACTGCCAACAACTCCTAGGGACTTTCTTTATGACAGAGGAATAAGAGAAAAACCTCCAAGAAGCTTAAAAAAAAATATCCTCGGACCTGATTGGCGACCAACACAACTTCCCAACATAATCAAAGCCAGCTTACCCTTAAACCAACCCAACTGGAACCCCAACACCTTTGAAGATAAAGAGCATCTGTCCAATTATTGCCTGGCTCTAATAGCAGGTCTCCAAGGGGCTGCTATGTGACCAACTAATTTGGCCATGGTAAGAGAAATTATTCAAAGGCCTGATGAATCTCCCTCTTTGTTTCTAGAAAGAATTATGGAGGCATATAAAAGATATACTCCTTTCGATCCTCAGGCAGCGGATCAAAATTCATCTGTAACAATGGCCTTAATTGGGCAAGCTGCCATGGATATTTAAAAAATTTAAAAGAGAGATTTAGTCAGAGAAGCTGAGAAAGTATACTATAAGAGAGAAACAGGGAGAAAGAAAGGGAGCAAAGGAAGGATGAGAGAAGCAAAAGACAGACTAAGGGATTGACCAAGATCCTTGTCACAACAAGAAAGAGGCCAGAAATTAAGACGTAAGGTGACAGTAAGGGTTACCTGGGGCCATGCCAGAGGCCACCCCTGGCCTCAGATCAATGTGCCTACTGTAAAAAAAAAAGGACAGTGGGCCAAAGAGTGCCCTATAAAGAGACAGCCACGCCAGCCAGCCATTGTGACTCTGGTGCATGACTAAGAAAGTTGGGGCTCAGATCACTTCCTCTAGCTCAGGGTAACTTTTGAAGTGTAGCGGACCCCAGTAAACTTTGAAATGAATACAGGAGCAGTATACAAAGCCCTTAAGGCCCCATTGGGCCCTCTATCAAATAAAAGGTCTGTAGTTCAAAGGGCTAATGGCAGTAAATATCGGGCTTAGACTACTAAGAGGACCATGGACCGAGGTAAAGGAAAAATCCATCACTCCTTCCTAGTAATCCAGGAATGCCTGGACCCATTGATGGGCAGAGATCTGCTCACCAAGCTCTTGGCCTAAATAACTTTTAAACCTGAAGGCTACCAAATGAAATTTCTAAATTCTTTAGTATAAACTCCTATAGTCACGGCTTTAACTAAATTAGTAGAAGATGAACATCCACTCTTCACACCCCCCAAGACTGATCAAACAGGCAAGCTACGCCAGAAATGGATAACAGATTACGCAGATGCCTGGGCAAAAACTGCTGGGTTAGGCCTGGCCGTGAAACAACCTCCAATAACAGTGGAGTTAAAAACCTCAGCCTCCCCAATTAATGTCAAATAATATCCTCTAAGCAAAAAAAGCTAAAGATGAGATAAGGCCCCATATTCAGAAATATCTGACCTTAGGCGTCCTAAGGCCCTGTCAATTGGCCATGAACACTCCCCTGCTAATAGAAAAAAAAAGCCAGGAACCGGGACAATCGCCCTGTTAAATACCTAAGAGAGATCAACAACAGAGTGCAGGACATTCACCCCATGGTACCTAATCCGTACAATCTGCTTAGCACTCTGAACCCTGAGCGGAAATGGTATACTGTTCTGGACTTAAAAGATGCTTTCTTTTGCTTGCCTCTGCATAAAGATAGTCATTTGCTGTTTGCTTTCGGGTGGGTAGACGCAGAAACCTGAACGTCTGGTCAACTAACTTGGACTAGACTCCCACTGGGGTTCAAAAACTCCCCCACTCTCTTTGATGAAGCCCTCCACAGAGATCTCAGCAATTTCAGAACTACGCACCCCAAACTCACCCAGCTTCAATACGTGAATGACCTGCTACTGGCAGCCAACACCAAGGAAAACTGTGAGTCTGGGACCCAAGCACTATTATATGAGCTTGCTCAACTCGGGTATAGAGTTTCGGCCAAAAAGGCCCAAATTTGCTGGCATGAAGTAATCTTCCTGGGCTGTTTCCTTAGGGGCAGTAAACGATGGCTCACTGAGCCCAGAAAACAAACCATTGCCTAGATACCACCCCCATCTAACAGGAGACAACTCAGAGAGTTTCTTGGGACTGCTGGCTTTTGCAGGTTATGGATACCTGGGTTTGCGTTTTTAGCTGCTCCTTTATACCCGGTGTTAGAGGGAGATGCCCAATTCCAATGGACCCCTGATCACCAGGAAGTTTTTGATAATATCTATGGACACTGACACTGAACACCTCAACTTCACTGAGCTCAGGCTGCAATTACAGAAAGCCCTACACTACGTTAAAAATGTACACCAACTCACTCACCTTGGTTCAATGAAACTGCAGGCATTCCTGTAGGATTAAGATCAGAGTTTTCCACTAACCGACTCACAGCGAAAGAAAATAACTGAACGGGTAACAAAAGCCTGTCGAGTCCGTCAATTGGTTAATGCTTACCCTTCCAGTTTCCTAGAGGAAAGCACCTATGAGGAACCAGAAAACGACAATTTTGGGAAGTGGACAATAGTGAAATTAAGCCAGCAAGGTATGGACTTAAATACCTCCTAGTCTTTGTAGATACATTTTCAGGATGGACTGAAGCCTTCCACACATACACACACACACACACACACACACACAAAAAAAAAAAAAAAAACTGCACAAATGATTTTCAAGAAGATTCTGAAAGATATTTTTCCAAGATACGGTCTGCCTAAGGTAATAGGGTCTGATAATGGACTGGTGTTCATGGCCCAGGTAAGTCAGGTGTTAACTGGGACCCTGTGGATTAATTTTAAGTTACATTATGCTTATATACCCCAGAGCTCAGGACAGGTAGAAAAAATAAATAGAACCATTAAAGAGACCTTAACAAAATTAAGCTTAGAGCCCGGCATAAAAGATTGGATTATGCTCCTGCCTTATGCACTGTTTCATGCGAGAAATATTCCCTGTCTTTCTTTGTGTACCTCACCCCCTATGAAATTCTCTATGATTCCCATCATCCAGTAAGGGACCTAACCCCAACTCTAAGGCCTAACGATCACTTCCACACCCCCTTGCTTGACAGACTTAAAGTCATTGAAAGAACTCAGCGATACCTGTGGAAACAGCTGGCCACTGCCTACCAACCAGGGGAGGAGGGGACTCTAAATCAATATCAAGTAAGAGACTTCGTCTACATAAGACAACATCAGGTGTCATCCCTGGAACCCCACTGCAAAGGAACATACCAGGTGCTACTTATAAAACCTAAAGCGGTAAAAGTAGACGGAATCAGTTTTTGGATCCATGCCTCTCATCTCAAGCCTTCGCTGTGTCCAGACTCTGGTTGGAAACTGGAAAAGCCTGGTAACCATTTCAAATTGCGTATTCGCTATGTGGATAAGACTATAGACTCTCCCCTTGGCCACCAGTAGTTCTAACCCTCATCACCCCGTTCAGCAGCAATGGCTGATCACAAATCCTACTAGACAAGAAGTATGGTCTATCTCGCATACAGGCCCCATAGAGACCTGGTGGCCATCTCTCCACCCAGACATTTGTCAGGTCTGTATAGGTCTTTCCTATTGAGATATCCCTGATGAAGAGGATCCCACTAAAATTCCATTAAATCTCTTCTGTACCATAGATAATGGAAACAAACATTATGGATGCAGGGACACACGAGACAGATTCAGGTTGGCTAGCCTAGATTACTATGTTTGCCTGGCGGACTATCAAAGCCACAAACAGCCACGGCTGTGTGGGGGAGAAGCTGACTTCTTGTATAAGTCAAGGGAATGTGAGCATACAGGGGCTGCCTGGTGGAACCCAAACTCCTCATCAAATTCAGTACACAGCATTGGCCATATTACCAATTAGACAACCAAATACTATGGCCCCCAGAGGGTTCTCTAGATCCTCAAATTCTGAGTGACATTTTTAACTTCGGCAAGTTCTCAAAAGGGGGAAATTTCCCTATGTGGAATCCTTTTTCCTCTTTTGCTCACATCCTGTACTATGCTTCTCCAATAGTTCCTCACCCTCAGCCTTCTGCTCTAGACTCTCTGCTATCACTCCCATATTAGCAACCTGATTTCTCCTCTCCAATTACTAAATCAAAAACCCAAACCTCCGCTGGTTCTCAGAACATTGCCCCGTTGCTGAGGTAGCAGGTACCGAGGTACCCCTTCACCCACTCACTCCTCTCTTTTCCTGTCAGGGCCTGCACTAGGTCCCACCAAGTCCTCTAGCAAGCTAACCCAAAGCTCAAACCAGCTGAGAAGAGCCCTCAGACCCCTATCCACGATGTAATGAAAATGGCATTTAAAGTTGCTTTGTCATCACTGAAAAGAGGTTTCTAAGAATTTAAAGTCCCTCAAAGGCTTTTTGGAATATTTACTCCCATCTTCCCCTCTGCTCTACCTGTTCTATTGCTCAAGTTTTGTTCTAGGAAAATCCCAAACCCCTTTACCATTTTTCTTTTACATCTCTCTTTTCTCATTCTTAGATCCACGGAGCTGCTCTCAGCCTCGACTACCCCGTCTTCCCCCTCTGTACCAGGTCCACAGAAATGTCTTAAATGACCTTCTCCAGAAGTCTTCACCAAGGCTTACTTTAGGTCTTTCAGCAAAAGAGTCCCTCTGAAAGAGTTCAATGTACATAAACTTCCACTTTTCGTGTTGCCCTGTTCTACTTGGCCACTGGCTGGAAAAATCACCACCCCTAAGCTAGACACTGCCTTTCCAGTTTTTCACAAAATATGTGAACAAGGCCTCTGGCCTTGAGCTGGGGCTTCACCGAGATGCCTACATTTCTAAGATAAAAAAGTTAGCAACTGGTCTCCATGGTGACAGCTGGCAGGGAGAAAAAAAAGAGACAAAAAAGCTCTCCCCTTCCAAGGTGTCCTTGAAAAGTTAACTTGCCCAGAACAGAGGAAAAAAAAAAAAAAACAGAAACAAAAACTAATTTTTGTGAATTTCTGCAGACTGTGAACTTCTGAGCCCCTTCCCTTACATGTTGGGTACAAATTCTAAAACTACCAAAACTTGGGGTTCAGGGGATTAATTGATTACAACAGAAGCAATGCCCTCTAAATCCGGATGCAACCAAATAAGAATGTTTTCCTCACTTTGGTGCTATCTTAGGTGCATTTTCTTGTCCATTCCTAAAACAGTATAATTCTATACACTTTAACATTATTTATGTTTACATAAAATGGTCAATAGATGTGATTAATTATGTAATGATGCAGATGTTTTTCAGAGTGCTCTATCATGACGTAGGTTCATTTAAAGTTCAAATAGGGGGGCATACAACCCGGTTCCACCGGGAACCTGTATCCCTCACTTTGGCCATCCTATGAGGAATAATAATTGCTGAAGGGGTGGGCATAGGAACAACTGCCCTAGTCCATGAGACACAACAAAGACACAATTAGAAGCAGAAATAGACCAAAGCTTAAAGACATTAAAAACCGACATCACAGCTTTACAGGAATTTTAACCTCTCTCTCTCTGAAGTTGTTTTACAGAGCAGGCGAGTGTTGGACCTCCTCTTCATGAGAGAAAGTTGCCTTTTTGCTTGCATTGAGGGAAGAATGTTGTTTTTATGCCGACAATACTGGAGTTGTAAAAGAATCTATGAGTAAATTAAGAAAACGACTTGAAGAGCGTCAAAGAGAGACAGAGGCCCCAGAAGGGAGGTTTGATTCTTTGTTCACATAGTCAACCTGGTTAACTATGCTTTTATCTGCCATGGCCAGTCCATTTATAATCCTCATATTATTGCTAACGGTAGGACCCTGTTTGCTCAACCGTGTAGTTTCCTTTCTAAACCAAATCGAACATGTTATTAAACCTAACCATACACTGTTCTCTCAATCTAATTTTACAGAAAAGTGGGGACAGAGTTGGTCTTAAAATACAGGAATATAGAGGATCTTCCACCTGCTGAGAAACTCAAAGGTCCATGCAAAAATGATCCCTGGAGAAGATGTAGGCAACTATGAAGGACCTGAGACAGCAAAAGTCTTCCATGGCAAACAACCTGCTCAGGATGAAGGGATGTGTCTGAATCAGCCACTCTCTTCTTAATGTATAGAAGATGGACCAAAGCAGGCATTTGTTGAGCTGCTCCTGCATGCCTATGCTTGACATACCACTGTAACTTGTGAAAGTGTCACAGTAAGTAGGGGCAGCCTCCTTCTCATGGGAACCTTGGAAGCAACTGTTAGGACAAAGTTGTTGCCAAGGCAGTGACCTCATTCCGTTCCTAAAGGAAGTGACCTCACCTAACTTCCTTGATGATGGAACTCTCTGAACTTGGAATCCAGGAAGCCAGGCACAAAGAGCCAGTCCCAGTCCAAGTCCTAGTGGTCAAACTTATTTTGATTTACCAAGGACAGACTCAGTCTTTCTTGGAACCTACTGATGTGAGGATGGCCAAATGCAAGGAAAGCTATGAATAGGGGCATTTCCTGAGAAAGCAGGCAGTGGCTCACCGCTGGCCCCTGACAACTTCACAGAGTTGGCCAAGGAGACCAGATTTGAGACAGAACAGGCCATTTCCAGAGAACATAGTATGGCCCACCAGTCAGAGGACACTCCGGATAGTCACAGACCTACATGGGGGAAGGAGGTGCCTTTGTGGTGTGGGTGTGGGTTTGTGGTTTTGTCTCATGTTCTGAGAATAGGTATGAAAGGTGGTTTGTTTTGTTTGGAGTGAACTGTTTCTACTAAGTCGTTTGACAAGGTGAGTGTTTCTATGTCTGTGTATCCCACTTTGTCCGTGGTTGTAGACATTAGAAAGGAGAATGCATCAATGAATATGTCCTATCTAGTAGAAAGCTTCCCAGCATTCATCCTGCCCTATTTATGAATGGACTGCAGCTTGCCTTATTGATGTGCAACACCTGCTATCTACCTAAGTTCCTGTTTTCTTCCTGAATTCTCGCCACTCTCCAGAATAGGCTCATGGTTTTGTGTTTAAGATATGTACAACCTTGAAGCTCTGTGACATGACCATGTACTGAATAGCTGAAGGGAATGGCGAGCATCTAAGAAAACTCAGATATCAGTGTGACCAGGAAAGTCTCAGTGAAGAAACCCTGCTTGGGGCCTTTTGTTTACCAATTCTTCTGTTGCCCTGAATGTCAGGAAGGTCTTTTCCTCAGTCCACCACTTTGTGAAGCCTGAAGGAAACAGTTTCCAAATGGAAATGAATGGGCATTCCCTGTGGGTCTTTGCTTAATTGCTTTGGAATGGATGTGTCTGAATCAGCCTATTTGCCTTGTGTGAGGGTGTGGCTTAGATTCTCAGCTCCTGATGGATCTAAAGAAAGATCCCATGTGTACATCCAAAACCAAAATGGCCAAAAAAGCAGTCCTTGTGGATGAAGTCTCTCGCCTCTTCTGTAACTTTCCTGACCTCCATCAAGTCAGAATAGGGATCCTTTGGTTCAAATGAATTCTTCAAAGCCCTGCAGAGGCTAGCCCATAGTTGCTTGGGTTTTCTCAAGACTCCAATTCACATAAGGAATCCAAACCCCACCGTCAGTTGGCCTCAAATTGAAGAAGCGAAGCAGTATTAATGGGAGGCCTATTTGATCTCTCCTGGTTCACAAGAAGGGTGTCCAGGCCACCCTGACTTTAGGCAAATTAGGTGCAAGAGAGCTTATTTTGGACACGGTATTGGGCTGTGCCCCTCATGGAAAACTTTTGCCAGAGGTCATTATGAGTGTCTATATGGAAAAAGATGAGCGCCACGTTGGAGTGTTTTGTTTTAAATTGTGGTCATTTGGGTGGCGGTTGGAAGAGATGACTTGGTCCACATGTTCTTGAACTCTGGTGTGATTCCCTTAGAATCTGAGTTCTCAAACTGAACTCAGAGAAGTATTGCCATGAATAGTGTTGAGATTTAAGGAAGCCAGGCATGAGTGTCGCCCTTGGAAACTAAGTTCTAGGCCCAGGATGGCTTTCCACAGAGCACTAGGCCTCTCAGCCAGGATACCACATGATTTTATTCTGAAAGATTTGGCACCCAGAGTTGAGAGTCAAAACTCATATGGACCTCACATTGTAGACCTCAATGGGAATAATATCATGTGATCTTTTGGCCACTCTTTGGGAAGCCTTACCTGTGAGTGTTCTCCAGAGCTTTCATTGAAATTAGCTTCCTAAAAATTTAATGGTTCCTGAAAGAATTGAAACTCACAGTGCCTCCAACTTCATCCTTGAAAAATGGCTAGAAAAATACCATAAAATTTTTGAAATTCCCATCACCAGGTGGCACTGGAGAACATTTGGATGTCCTGTTACTGATCATGAATATACCAGACAGTGCCTTGATTGACTGGGTTTCATGTAAATGGTGTAGAACAGAGATGCTAGTAAGTTGGACTCGGTTGAGTAGTTGGCCTAGAGCAGTGGTGGGCAGGTATGTGATAAAACATCTGTGGTGGGGCCATGTGGATCTTCCATTGGCATCCAAATGGCTTGTGACTGACATGGTGCAGCCAGCAGAACCTTCCATGTAAAGGCAACTTGTTATATGGAGAGTTTTAAGGACATTGTTCAGAATCAGGTTGCTATGGTCAAGGGGGCAAGCTATGTGGGATAGAATCCTGGTTCTTGTATCCTCACGGAGAACCTGACCCACCACACATGACAGAACTCCCTCTTGCACTGTGACCCAATTGAACTCCTTTTATTTCGTGAAGCAAATACCAAACTCCCAGGGCAGCAGGAAGAAACACCATGAAAATGGAGGATGACCATATGGCTTCACAGTGCACATGGGGAGACCTTTAGCCCCCAGTGGCCACAGTTTACCTAAAAAGAGAATTTAGCACTGCTGCCTCATGTTCATTGGGAAATAAGAAAGCATGTCCTCCAGGTCTCATAGATGCAGACCAAGCTTTTATGGTCTCACTAGAAAGGAAGCTAAAGCTCCTGACAACAACATATTTTTCAAGTGCCCAACCTCACAGGCAGTTTCTCAAGAAGTCTCTATGCCAGCAGACCTCCATGTTTGTGGAGTGTTTACCCTTTCCCTTACCTTTGGAAACTCCTCTGCCACTTCCAAGGTTGTAGGCTCCTGAGCATATTCCATTCCAGATATTTGTTCACAGGTTTTCTAAATCTTCTCCTCTAATTGTGTCTTACTTGGGGCGAAGGTATTGTCAAGGCATTGTTCTGAATGAGAGTTGGAAGATTTTTGTGTAGCACATATTTACATACACATTGGATTCATTTTTCAATTTTCCATTCGAAATACTGAATCCTTGACACTAACCCATACCCTACTAGATTCTGACTACTAATTCTAATATAATGGAGAAAAATAACCCAAACAGAATAGAAATACTAGCACTTCAGAGGAGGCATGGTGTATAGTTGGTCTTCCTATTTGCATGATATAGGGTTGGAGTTGTAAATCTTGTCAATTTTTTGTTGAAAGAGTTCTGCATGTGTTTTTAAAGTTAACACATATGTGAATTCCTGTCTCCCTTTTTCTGTAGCCAATTCAGCACATGTATTTTTATATGAACATATAGAATCCTACCTGGTATCACACCTGTATTCTTGAGAGGTGGCTAACTTGGCAGATACAATGTGTGAGAAGAAATCACTCCTCCTAAACGCTTTTGGAACTGATAATTCAAATTATGAGTGAGCTTCTTAGTTAAAAAACATTATACATAAATCCATGTTCAGTAAAATTAATATTTTTGGATCTGTGGATGATATATATTTCACGATGAATTTTAATTGGCATATATATTGCTACTTTTTAATGTCTCTGTGTGTATTTTGTATATATTTATATATATATATATATATATATATATATATATATATATATATATATATATAAACACTCTAGATTTGTCAAAATATGAAATATATGTATCTTATTATACACTCCCTAAATTCATTCATGTTCATGTATGTGGTTTTATATTCAACTTTTCATAAGATTATTTTCAGAAATATTCATCCATCTGAAATACATATTTGTTTTATAGTATTGAAAACTCACTTCAGTAAATGGTGCAAACAAATCCTTATATTTTTACAGTAACTGACCCACTTTAACATCAATGCAAGTAGATTCCTATGGGACATGATGTGTATTTTGACGTTCATTTTTATACAACACTGGTACATTACTATTTCTTCAGTTTTTGTACATCATAGAATATACATTTCAGCCACAACTTCATAAATTTAAAGAAATTTGTAACACATTCTATCACTTCCTGCTTCAGAACATATGTATTCCTCTTTGTTTTTGACTGGTCATTTCATGAGACTTCTTTCCACACACATTACTGTCGATTTCCATAATCAATTTTGAAGCAAAATTCACACACTCTATATGATGAACCACAACCGTAATATTACCATTGGATGTATAAATGGTTGGAATGAATGTATGTATATCAATATATGATTCCCTGTGTATTTTCAGATATCAATTTATTCCAATTTCTAAAGTTTGAACCAGTTGTATTATTTATTCGCAGTATGGTCTATTCATGCATTATGTCTATATTCATATACACATGGTACAACTCTATGTACCCCCAATACTAATTTACACCTCTTCAAAATATTGCTCCAAGAAATGGTGGTAGAAATACTCATATCACCTGATCTACATATACATTTTATCACAGTAATATTCTGGCCACAAAATGCAAAGTCACACTTACGATTGTACCAAAGCCTAAATGGAATGTGAGTATGGATTATGAAAATCACCCATGTCCAGGTTGCCTAATGCTCTCAAATGTCAATCCTATTGGTGACTACATATTTGTTTCTTCCTAAGATTATATATTCAATCTCAAGCCTGTTGAAAATGTCTATTGGTATCACTCATTTTATACTTTGCCTGATTTCCTTATGTCTCTATTGATATCTGCTTTCCTACATATTTTCCCCAGTTCATCATTGTGACTGACTCTTCACATGTGCTGACATTTACATTTTCTCTCTACCCAAAACCCTATTGCTAAAGAACTTTTTGTCCAAATCCTATACTCACACTTTTTTCTAATCTTACCAACTCTCTTCGTAATCTTACCAACTCTCCCTTTTTGAATGGATGTTCTCCTCAACATTCAATCATCTAAGGTACAAGATCCTATGCCATTGTGTATAGATTTATCTGAGACATCTGCACAGAACATAATTCAAAGCTAACTATCCCAATCAAGGATCCAATGACCTTCTGGGCTTTAAATCTTACTGAGATTTCTGTTTTCATACATATATTTCACCTCTATAATCTTATAAATATCGCAGGTTTCCAATACCATTATTCATCCAGCAGAATGATCCTAACCCAAATCAAACATGTTATTAACCCTAAACATACACGATTCCCTCAATCTACCTTTATAGAAGACCAGGGACAGAGTTGGTCTTACAATACAGGAATGTAGGAGATCTTCAACCTGCAGAGAACCTCAAAGGTCCATGCAGAAATTATCCCTGTAGAAGATATAGGCAGCTATGAAGGACTGAGAGAGCAAAAGTCGTCTTCCATGACAAACAACCAGGTAAGGATGAAGGGATGTGTCTGAAGCAGTCTCTCTCTTCTTAATGTAGAGAAGATGGACCAAACCAGGCCTGTGTGGAGAGCTGTTCCCGGGTGCCTATGGTTGATATTCCATTTTAACTTGTGAATGTGTCAAAGGAAGTAGGGGCAGCCTCCATCTCATGGACCCTTCGAAGCAACTGTTAGGACAAAGTGGTTGCCAAGGCAGTGACCTCATTCAGTTCTAGAGGAAGTGACCTACGTCACTTTCTTGTTGATGTATCACTCTGAACTTTGGATCCAGGAAGCCAGGCACCCTGAGGCAGGCCCAGTCCCAGTTGCAGTGGTCTCACATGTTTGGATTAACCAAGGACAGAGTCAGTCTTTCTTGGCAACTACTGAATTGAAGATGGACAAATGCCAGGAAAGCTCTGAAGAGGGGCTTTTTTTTTTGATAAAGCAGGCAGTGGCTCACCGCTGGCTCCTGACAACTTCACAGTTTTGGCCAAGGAGACCAGATCTGACATACGACAGCCCATTTCAGGGGAACATAGTATGGTCCACCAGTCAGAGGATGCTCCGGATAGTCACAGACCTACTTGGGGAAAGAATGTGCCTTTTTGGGTATGTTTGTGTGTTAGTGATTTTGTCTCATCTTCTAAGAATATGTAGGAAAGTCGGTTTGTTTAATTTGGAGTGGCCTGTTTCTAGTAAGTGCTTTGAGAAGGTGAGTGATTCTGTGTATCCCACTGTGTCCGTGGTTGTAGACAATAGAAAAGAGAATGCATCAAAGGATGTGTCCTGTCTAGTAGAAATCTTCGAAGCATTCATCTTGTCCAATTTATGAATGGACTGCAGCTTACCATATAGATGGGCAACACCTACTACCTTTCTACATTCCTGATATCTTCCTGAATTCTGGCCACTCTCCCATAGGCTCATGGTTTTGTGTTCAAGATATGTATCTCCTCCACAATCTGGGACATGGCCATGTACTGGATAGCTGAAGGGAATGGTGAGTATCACAGAAAACTCAGATATCAGTGTGACCAGGAAAGTCTCAGTGGAGAAACTCTGCTTTGGGAATTTGCTTTTCTATTGTTCTGTTGCCCTGAATGTAAGGAAGGTCTTTGCCTAAGGCCACACCTTTCCAAAGCCTGAAAATATCAGTTTTCAAATGGAAATAAGTGGGCATCACCTGTGGATCTTTGCTTAATTGCTTTGCAAAGGGATATGTCTGAATCCACCTCTTAGTGCAGTGTGAGTCCATGGCTCAGATTCTCAGCCCTGATGGATCTAAAGAAAGATCCCATGTGTGCATCCAATTACAAGATGGCCAAAAGAGCAATCATTGTGGATGAAGTCGCTTGCTTTCCTCTGTAAGGTTCCTGATCTCCATCAAGTGAGAAGAGGGATCCTTTGGGTCAACTGAGTCCTTCAAGCCCTGCAGAGGCTAGCCCATAGGTGCTTGGGTTTTCTCATGACTCCAAATCACATAAAGAAACTATACCTGACAGTCACTATGCCTCAAATTGGAGAAGCGGAACAGTATTAATGGCAGGCATCTTTGATCAGCCCTGGTTCACAGGAACAGTGTCCAGAAACACTGACTTTAGACAAATGAAGGGCAAGGGAGTTTATTTTGACATTGTCTTGTTCTGTGTGCCTCATGGAAACTTCCAGCCAAGGTTATGATTAGTGTCTATATGGAAGAAGATGAGGGGCATGTGTGAGTGTTTTGGTTTTAATTCTGGTCATTTGTGTGGCGGTTGGAAGAGATGACTGGGTCACCAGGGATTGAACTCTGGTGTGTTTCCCCTTAGAGACTGAGTTCTGAAACTGACCCCAGAGAAGTATTGCCATGAATTGTGTTGGGATTTTAGGAGGCCACGCATGAGAGTCGCCCTTGGAACCTGAGATCTAGGACCAGGGTGGCTTTCCACAAAGAACTGGGAATCTCAGCCTGGATATCACATGATTTTATTCTGAAAGACTTGGCAGCCATAGTTGAGAGTCAAAACACATAGGACCTCACATTGTAGACCTCAATGGTCCTGGCTTCAAGTGACCTTTTGTCCACTCTTTGGAAAGCCTTGCCTGTGAGAGTTCTCCAGAATTTTCTTTGAATTGAGCTTTCTCAACATTTAATGGTTCCTGAATAATTGAAATTCACAGTGCATCCAATGTCATCCTTGAAAAATGGCTAGATAAATACCATGAAATTTTTGAAATTCCCCTGACCAGGTGGCACTCCAG
This sequence comes from Callospermophilus lateralis, assembly GCF_048772815.1. NCBI lineage: Eukaryota > Metazoa > Chordata > Mammalia > Rodentia > Sciuridae > Callospermophilus > Callospermophilus lateralis. Next base: position 745,953 of record NW_027514413.1, read on the forward strand.
AAACATTCGATGTCCTATTGCTTATTATGAGTGTACCAGAGAGTTCCTTGATTGACAGGGTTTTCTGAAAATTGTTTAGAACAGAGATGCCAGTAATTTGTAGCCTGCTGAGTAGTGGGCGTAGAGCAGTGGTGGGCAGGTGTGTGATAAAATATCATGGTGGGTCCATGTGGATCTGCCATTGGCTTCCAAATGGCTTGTGACTGACATAGTGCAGACTTCAGACCCTTATATGTAAAGGCATCTTGTTCTATGGCGAGGTTTCAGGGCAATGTTCAGAATCAGGTTGCTATGGACAAGGGAGCAATCTTTGAGAGATAGAAGCCTGGTTTGTGCATTTTCTTGCAGACCATAACCCGCCACACGTGACAGAACTCTCTCCAGCACTGTTTCCCAGTTGAACTCCTTGTATTTCGTGAAGCATGTACCAATCTCCAAGTGCAGCAGCAAGAAACACCACGAAAAGTGGAGGATGACCAAATTGTTTCACAGTCCACACGGGGAGAAAATAAACCCCCAGGGGCTACAGTTTATCTACAAAGAGAGAATTCAGCAGTGCTGCCTTGTGTTCATTGGAAAATAAGAAACTTTGTCCTCCAGGTCACATAGATGCAGACCCAGCTTTGAGGGTATCACTACAAAGGAAGCTTAACTCCTGACAAAAACCTATATATCATTGCCCAACCTCAGTGGCAGTTTCTCTAAAAGTTTTAGGCATGCAGAGCTCCATGTTTGTGGAGTGTGTACCCTGTTCTTACTTTTGGAAACTCCTATACCACCTCCAAGTTTGTGCACTCCTGAGCATTTTCCATTCCAGAAATGTAATCACAGATTTTGCAACTTTTCTTCTCTAATTGTGTCTTACTTGGGGCGAAGATAATTTCAAAGCATTGTTCTGGATGAGAGTCAGAAGATTTGTTTTAGCACATATTTGCATACACATTGGATTAATTTTCCTATTTTTCCATTCGATATTCTGAATCCCTGACACTAACCCATATTCTAATAGACTCTGACTACTAATTCTAATATGATGGAGAAAAATAACCCAAACAGTACGTAAATACATGCAGTTCAGGGTTGGACTTGCCTTTTGCATGATAAAGGGTAGGCATTATGAATCTAGTCAATTTTTAATTGAAATAGTTCTCCATGTGTTTTGAAAGTTAACAAATATGTGAATTACTGTCTCCCATTTTCTGGAGCCTATTCAGCACATGTATTTTTATATGCACAAATAGAATCCTACACGGTATCACACGTACATTCTTTTGAGTTACATGACTTGGCAGATACAAATTGTGAGAAGTGATCACTCATCCTAAACGCTGTTAGAACTGAAAATTCAACCTATGGGTGAGCTTCCCAGTGGAACAACATTATACATAAACCCATGTTCAGTAAAATAAATGTTTTTGCATCTTTATGATATATATTTCATGATGAATTTCGATTGGCATATATATTGTATTTTTTAATTTCTGTGTTTGTGTGTGTGTGTGTGTATATATACTCTCCAGATTTTTAAAAATATGAAAATTATGTGTCTTATATACACTCCCTAAATTCATTCATGTTCATGTATGTGGATTAATAATCAACTTTTCACAAGATTATTCTTAGAAATACTCAAACCCCTGAAATACATATTTGTTTCCTAGTACTGAGAACTAACTTCAGTGAAAGGTGCATACAAATTCTAATATGTCTACATTAACTGACCCAGTTGAACATCAATGCATGTTGGTTCCTATGGGACACGATGTGTATTTTGACGTTAATTTTTATTCCACACTGGTACATTGCTATTTCTTCAGTTTATGCACATCTTAGGATATATATTTCATTCACTAGTTAGCAAATTTATAGGCATTTGTTTCACTTTCAGTCACTTCCTGCTCCAGAACACATGTATTTCTCTATGTTTCTTGACTGGTCTATTCATGAGACTTTTTTTCCAAATATATTGTTTTCGATTTCCATAATCAATTTTGAAGAAAAACTCACACACCCTTCATGATTAACCATAACCATAAGATAATCATTAGATATATAACTGGTTGGAATTAATGATTGTATATCAATATAACATTTCTTATATATTTTCAGATATCCATTCAATCCATTATTTAAAGTGGATCCAGTTATATTATTTATTCACAGTATTGTCTATTCATGCATTATGTCTATATTAATAGAAACATGGTACACCTATTTGTACCCCCATACTAATTTATAAATCTTAAAAATATTGCTCTCAGAAATGGTGGAAGAAATACTCATGTCACCTGATCTACATACACATTTTATCACAGAAATATTCCGGACACAAAAAGCAAAGGTCACACTTACAATTGTACCAAAGCCTAAATGGAAAGATAGCATCCATTACTAAAATCATCCATGTCCAGGTTGCCTAATGCTCTCAAATATCAATCCTATTGGTGACTACATATTTGTTTCTTCCTAAGATTATATATTCAACTTCAAACCTGTTGAAAATGTCTAACCCTATCACACACTTTATACTTTGCTTGATTTCCTAATGTCTCTATTGATATCTGCTTTCCTACATGTTTTCCCCAGTTCATCATTGTGACTGAGTCTTCACATGTGCTGACATTTACATACACTCTCTACCCGAAACCCTATTGCTGAAGAACTTTTGGTCCAAATCCTATGCTCACTCTTCTTTCTAAATCTACCAACTACCTTCCTAATCCTACCGACTATCGGTTTTTGACTGGATGCTCTCTTCAACATTCAATCATCCAAGGTACAAGGTCCGATGCCAGTGTATATTGATTTATCTGAGACATCTGTGCAGCACATAACTCAAAGTTAAGTATCCCACTCAAGTCCCCAATGCCCTTCTGGGCTTCAAATCTTACCTATATTTCTGCTTTCATACTTATATTTCACATGTATACTCTTGTAAATATCCCAGGTTGCCAATACCATTATTCATCCCGCAGAATGATTCGTAACCCAAATCGAACATGTTATTAACCCTAACCATACACTGTTCCCTCAATATAACTAACGTAAGAGCAGCGACAGAGTGGGTCTTACAATATAGAAATGTAGAAGATCTTCCACCTGCTTAGAACCTCAAAGATCCATGAAGAAATGATCCTTGGAGAAGATGTAGGCAGCTATGTAGGACCTGAGAGAGCAATAGTCATCTTCCATGCAAACAACCTGGTCAGGATGAATTGATGTGTCTGAATCAGCCTCTCTCTTCTTAATGTAGAGAAGATGGACCAAACCAGGCCTCTGTGGAGAGCTGTTCCAGGGTGCCTATGGTTGATATACCATTCTAACTTCTGAATGTGTCACAGGATGTTGGGGCAGCCTCTATCTCATGGGAACCTTGGAAGCAACTGTTTGGACAAAGTGGTTACCAAGGCAGTGACCATATTCAGTTCCTGAAAGAAGTGACCTCACTTCACTTCCTTGGTGATGGAATTCTCTGAACTTGGGATCCAGGAAGCCAGGCACCCAGAGCCAGTCCCACTCCAGACCCAGTGGGCTAACTTGTTTGCTTTTCCCAAAGACATAGTCAGTCTTTCTTGGTACCTGCTGATGTGAGGATGGCCAAATGCCAGCAGAGCTCTGAAGAGGGGCCTTTCCTGAGAAAGCAGGCAGTGGCTCACCGCTGGCTCCTTACAACTTCACGGAGTTGGACATTGAGACCAGATGTGAAACAGGACAAGCCATTTTGGGGGAACATAATATGGCCCACCAGTCAGAAGACACTCCGGATTGTCACAGACCTATTTGGGGGAAGGAAGTGCCTTTGCCATTGTAGGTGTGAGTTTGTGGTTTTTTCTCATGTTCTGAGAATAGGTAGGAAAGGTGGTTTGTTTGGTTTGGAGTGGACTGTTTCTAGTAAGTCGTTTTACATTGTGAGTGTTTCTATGTCTGTGTATCCCACTGTATCCATGGTTGTAGACATTAGAAAAGAGAATGCACCAATGGATATGTTGTCTCTAGTTGAAAGCTTCCGCAATTCATACTGCGCAATTGATGAATGCACTGCAGCTTGCCTTATGGATGGGCAACATCTACTATCTTCTAAAGTTCCTGTTTTCTACGTGAATTCTGGCCACTCTCCAGAATAGACTCATGGTTTTGTTTCCCAGATATGTAACACCACAAGGCTCTGTGACATGGCCATGTTCTGGATAGCTGAAGGGAATGAGATCATCTCTGAAAACTCACATATCAGTGTGTGCAGTAAAGTCTCAGTGGAGAAACCCTTCTTTGGGCCATTTGCTTAATTCTATTTCTATTACCCTAAATGTCAGAAAGGTCTTTGCCTCAGGCCACCCCTTTGTGTAGCCTGAAAAACACTCTTTTTATATGGAAATGAATGGACCCCACCTGTGGCTCTTTGCTTAATTGCTTTGGAATGGGATGTGTCTGAATCAGGCTCTTGTCCTTGTATGAGGTTGTGGCTTAGATTCTCAGCACCTGATGGATCTAAAGAAAGATCCCATGTTCTTCCAAAACTAAAATGTCCAAAAGAGCAGTCATTGTGGAGGAATATTTTTGCCTTCTTGTTTTAGGTTCCTGAACTCCATCAAGTGAGAATAGGGATCTTTTGGGTCAAATGAGTTCTTGAAATCCCTGCAGAGGCTAGCCCATATGTGCTTGGATTTTCTCATGACTCCAAATCACATAAAGAATCTATACCCTACAGCCAGTAGGCCGAAATTGGAGAAGTGGAACACTTTAACAGCAGGAATATTTGATCACTCCTGGTTCACAGGAAGAGTGTCCAGGCCACCATGATTTTAGGCAAATAAGGGGCAAGTGAGCTTATTTTGGACACTACCTTGGGCTCATAGAAACCTCCAGCTAGAGGTTATGATGAGTGTCTACATGGAAGAAGATGATGGCCCTGTGGGAGTGTTTTGATTTTAATTGTGGTAATTTTTGTGGCGGTTGGAAGGGATGACTGGGTCCACCTGGGCTTGAACTCTGGTGTGATTCCCCTTAGAGACTGCATTCTGGAATTGACCTCAGGGAAGTATTGCAATGAATTGTGTTGGGATTTTAGGAGGACACACATAAGACTCACTCTTGGAAACTGAGATCTATGCCCAGGGTGGCTTTCCACAGAGGCCTGGGAATCTCAGCCAGGATATCACATGATTTTATTCTGAAAGACTTGGCAGCCATAGATGAGAGTCAAAACATACATGGACATCACATTGTAGACATCAATTGGCCTGGCTTTATGTGACCATTTGGTAACTCTTTGAGAAGCCTTGACTTTGAGAGTTCTCCAGAGCTTTCATTGAAATGAACTTTCTCAACACTTAATGGTTCCTGAATGAATTGAGACCCACAGTGCCTCTAACTTCATTTTTGAAAAATTGCTAAATAAATACCATGAAATTTTTTAAATTCCCATGACCAGGTGGAACTGCAGAAAATTTGATGTCCTGTTGCTTATCATGTGTATACCAGACAGTGCCTTGTTTGACTGGGTTTCATGAAAATGATGTAGAACACGAGATGCCAGTAATTTGGAGCCTGCTGAGTAGTGGGCCTAGAGCAGTGGTGGGAAGGTGTGTAAAAAAACATCATGGAGGGGCTATGTGGATCTGCCATTGGCTTCCAAATGGCTTGTGACTGATATAGTGCAGACATGAGACCCTTATATGTAAAGGCATCGTGTTATATCGAGAGTTTTAAGGGCAATGTTCAGAATAAGTTTACTATGGTTATTGGGGCAAGCTCTGTGGGATATAAGCCTGGTTGGTGCATTCTCCTGCAGACCCTGACCCACCACAAGTGACAGAACTCCCTCCAGCACTGTATCCCAAATGAACTTCTTATATTTTGTGAAGCAAATACCAAATTCCCAGTGCAGCAGCAAAAAACACCATGAAAAGTGGAGGATGACCAAATGTCTTCACAGTCCCCACTGGGAGACACTTAAAATCCAGTGGCCACAGTTTACCTACAAAGAGAGAATTGAGCACTGCTGCCTCATGTTCATTGGAATATAAGAAACCATCTTTTCCCGGTCACATAGATGCAGACCCAGCTTTGATGGTCTCACTACGAAGGAAGCTAAAGCTCATGACAGCAACATATATTTCAGGATCCCAACCTCCGAGGCCATTTCCCAAGAATTCTTAGGCCAGCAGAGCTCCTTGTTTGTGGAGTGTTTACCCTGTCCTTTACTTTTGGAAACTCCTCTACCACCTCCAAAGTTGTGAACTCCCGAGCATATTCCATTCCATATATGTATTCCTAGATTTTTACACTTTTCAACTCTAATTGTGTCTTACTTGGGGCGAAGGTAATGTCAAGGCATTGTTCTGGATGTGAGTGGGAAGATTTTTGTGTAGCACATATTTACATACACATTGGATTCATTTTCCAATTTTCCATTTGAAATACTTAATCCCTGACACTAACCTGTACCCTACTAGTCTCTGACTAATAATCCTAAAATGATGGTGAAAAATAACCCAAAAAGAATAGAAATACAAGCAGTTCAGAGGAGGCATGGTGTATAGTTGGAATTGCTTTTTGCATTATATAATGTAGGAGTTTTAAATCTAGTCAATTTTCTGTTGAAATAGTTCTAGATGTGTTTTTAAGATTAACAAATATGTGAATCCCTGTCTCCCTTTCTTTGTAGCCTATTCAGCACATGTATTTTTATATGCACATATAGAATCCTACCTGATATCACTTGTACACACATGTGAGGTGGCTGAATTGGCAGATGCAAATTGTGAGAAGAGATCACTCCTCCTAAACGCTGTTGGAACTGAAAATTCAACCTATGGGTGAGCTTCCTAGTTGAATAACATTATACATAAATCCATGTTCAGTAAAATGAATATTTTTCGATATTTGGATTATATATATTTGATGAAGATTTTCGATTGGCATATATATTGCTACTTTTTTTTTCTTTTATTGGTTGCTCAAAACATTACAAAGCTCTTGACATATCATATTTCATACATTAGATTCAAGTGGGTTATGAACTCCCATTTTTACTCCAAATATAGAATGCAGAATCACATCAGTTACACATCCATATTTTTACATAATGTCTTATTAGTTACTGTTGTATTCTGCTACCTTTCCTATGCCCTACTATCCCCCCTCCACTCTCTTCCCATCTTCTCTCTCTACCCTGCCTACTGTAATTCATTTCACTTATTGTTTATTTTTCCATTACACTCACAACCTCTTATATGTATTTTTTTTGTAACAATAAGGGTCTCCCTCCATTACCATGCAATTTCTCTTTTCTCTACCTTTCCCTCCCACCTCATGTGTCTGCTTAATGTCAATCTTTTCTTCATGCTCTTCCTCTCTGCTCTGTTCTTAGTTGCTCTCATTATATCAAAGAAGTCATTTGGTATTTGTTTTTTTGGGATTGGCTAGCTTCACTAAGCATAATCTGCTCTAGTGCCATGCATTTCCCTGCAAATTCCATTATTTTGTCATTTTTGAGTGCTGTGTAATCCTCCATAGTATATAAAAAAAAACATTTTTTTATCCATTCATCTATTGAAGGGAATCTGGGTTGGTTCCACAGTGTAGCAATTGTGAATTGTGCTGCTATGAACATCGATTGGCAGTATCCCTGTAGTACGCTCTTTTAAGGTCTTCAGGGAATAGTGCGAGAAGGGCAATAGCTGGGTCAAATGGTGCTTCCATTCCCGGCCTTCCCAGGAATCTCCATACTGCTTTCCAAATTTGCTGCACCAGTTTCAGTCCCATCAGCAATGTACAAGAGTACCCTTTTCCCCACATCGTCGCCAGCACTTGTTGTTGTTTGACTTCATAATGGCTGCCAATCTCACTGGATTGAGATGGTATTTTAGGGTGGTTTTGATTTGCATTTCTCTGACTGCAAGAAATGGAGAGCATTTTTTCATGTACTTGTTGATTGATTCTATGTCCTCCTCTGAGAAGTGTCTGTTCAGGTCCTTGGCCCATTATGTTATTTGTTATCTTATTGTCTAATTATTTGAGTTCATTGTATACTTTGTATACTCTGGATATTAGGGCTCCATCTGAAGGGTGAGGAGTAAAAATTTGTTCCCATGATCTAGGCTCCATATTTACCTCTCTTATTGTTTCTCTTTCTGAGAAAAAAATTTTCAGTTTAAGTAACTCCCATTTGTTGATTCTTGTTATTAACTCTTGTGCTATGGGTGTCCTATTAAGGAATTTGGAGCCTGACCATACAATATGTAGATCGGAACCAACTTTTTCTTCTATCAGATGCAGAGTCTCTGATTTGAATCTAGCTCCTTGATCCACTTTGAGTTAACTTTTGTGCATGGCGAGAGAAAGGGATTCAGTTTCATTTTGTTGCATATGGATTTTCAGTTTTCCCAACAAGATTGGTTGAAGATGCTATCCTTCCTCCATTGCATGCTTTTAGCTCCTTTATCAAATATAAGATAGTTGTAGATTTTTGGATTAGTCTCTGTGTCCTCCATTCTGTACCATTCGTCCACCCGCCTGTTTTGGTACCAGTACCATGCTGTTTTTGTTATTATTGCTCTGTAATATAGTTTGAAATCTGGTATCGCTATACCGCCTGATTCACACTTCCTGCTTAGAATTGCTTTTGCTATTCTGGGTCGTTTATTTTTCCATATGAATTTCATGATTGGTTTATCTATTTCTACAAAAAATTCATTTGGGATTTAGATTGGCATTTCATTAAACATATAGACAACTTTTTAGTAATATCGCCATTTTGATGATGTTAGTTCTGCCTATCCATGAACAGGGTATATTTTTCCATCTTCTAAGATCTTATTCTACTTCTCTTTTTAGGGTTCTGTAGTTTGCATTGTATAAATCTTTCACCTCTTTTGTTAGGTTGATTCCCAAGTATTTAATTTTTTATGAGGATATTGTGAATGCAGTGTTTTTCCTCATTTTCATTTCAGAAGTTTTGTCGCTGACATACAGAAATGCCTTTGATTAATGCATGTTGATTTCATTTCCTGCCACATTGCTGAATTCATTTATTAGTTCTAGTAGTTTTTTTCTGTAGACCCTTTTGGGTCTTCTATGTATAGAATCATGTCATCTTCAAATAGTGATAATTTAAGTTCTTTTTTTCCTATTTTTATGTCTTTAATGTCTTTCATCTTTCTAATTGCTCTGGCCAGTTTTTCGAGAACTATATTGAATAGAAGTGGTGATAGAGGACATCCCTGTCTTGTTCCAGATTTTAGAAAGAATGCCTTCAATTTTTCTCCATTCAGAATGATGCTAGCCTGAGGCTTAACATAGATAGCTTTTACAATGTCTAGGTATGTTCCTTTTATCCATAGTTTTTCTAATGTTTTGAACATAAAGGAATGCTCTACTTTTTCTAATGGTTTTTCTGCATCTATCAAGATCATCTTATGGTTCTTATTTTTAAGTCTATTGATGTTGTGAATAACATTTATTGATTTCCATATATTGAACCCTCCTTGCATCCCAGGGATGAATCCTAGTTGATCATGGTGCACAATTTTTTTGATGTGCCTTTGTATCCAAATCACCAGAATTTTAATGAAAATTTTTGCATCTAGGTTCATCAGAGATATTGGTCTGTTGTTTTCTTTCATTGAGGTGTCTTAGTCTGGTTTCAGAATCAGGGTAATGTTGGCCTCATAGAATGAATTTGGCAGAGCTCCCTGTTTTTCCATTTTCTGAATAACTTGAAAAGTATTGGTATTAATTCTTCTTTAAAGGTTTTGTAAAACTCCGCTGTATACCCATCCGATCCTGGGCTTTTCTTGGTTGGTAGTAGTTTGATTGCCTCTTCTATTTCATCGATTGATATTGGTCTGTTCAAATTGTGTGTATGCTCCTGACTCAGTCTAGGCAAATCATATGACTTAACAAATGTATCGATGTCTTCACTATTTTCTATTTTATTGGAATATAGGTTTTCAAAATAATTTCTAATTGTCTTCTGTATTTATGTAGCATCTGTTGTGATATTGCCTTTTTCATCCCGTATGTTAGTAATTTGAGTTCTCTCTCTTCTTCTCCTCGTTAGCATGGCTAAGGGTCTGTCCATCTTATTTATTTTTTCGAAGAACCAACTATTAGTTTTGTTAATTTTTTAATAGTTTCTTTTGTTTCAATTTTGTGATTTACGCTCTGATTTTAATAATTTCTTGCCTTCTGCTACATTTGCTGTTGTTTTGCTCTTCCTTTTCTAGGGCTTTGAGATTAAGTGAGAGCTCATTTATTTGTTGTTTTTGTTTTTTTCTTTTTTTGAGGAATGACCTCCAGGCGATGAATTTGCCTCTTGAATCTTGTTTCATTGTGTCCCATTGAATCTGATATGTTGTGTCTGTATTTTCATTTATCTCTAAGAATTTTTTGATTTCCTCCTTTATGTCTTCTGTAACCCATTGATCATTCAGTAACATATTGTTCATTTTCCATGTGATGTAGGATTTTTTCTTCCTTCTTTTACCATTGGTTTCCAGTTTCATTCCATTGTGATCAGAAAAAAATTCATGGTATTATCTCCACCCCTTTATATTTACTGAGTGTTGCCCTATGGCATAATATATGGTCTATTTTTGAGAAGGATCCATGTGCTGGTGAGAAAAAAGTATATCCACTTGATGATGGTTGATATATTCTATATATGTCAGTTAAGTCTAGGGTATTGATTGTGATATTGAATTCTATATTTTCTTTATTCAACTTTTGTTTGGAGGATCTGTCCAATGGTGAGAGAGGTGAGTTGAAGTCTCCCATAATTATTGTGTTGTGGTCTATTTGATTCTTGAACTTGAGGAGAATTTGTTTTATAAATGTTGCAGCACCATTATTTGCTGCTTAAATATTGATAATTGTTATGTCTTGTTGGTGAATGGTTCCTTTCAACAGTATATAATGTCCTTCCTTATCCCTTTTGATTAAATTAGTCTTGAAGTCGATTTTATTCCATATGAGGATGGCCACCCCTGCTTGCTTACAAGGACCGTGTGCATGGTATAAATTTTCCCAACCTTTCACCTTCAGCCTGTGTATGTCTTTTCCATTCAGATGTGTCTCCTGGAAGCAACATATTTTTGGATTTGTTTTTTTTAATCCACGTTACAAGCCTATGTCACTTTATTGGAGAGTTTAAGCCATTAAAGTTTAGAGTTACTATTGATATATGGTTTGTATTGCCACCCGTCTTTGATTATTTATCTTTTTTTTTTAATTTAGTTTGTTTATCCATGATTAACTTTTCCCCCGCCCTCTGTCATTAATGAGGCACTTCCCACTGATGGTTTTCGTTGTTGATATTCATTTTTTCCTCGTGTAGTGTTTTCCTTAAGATGCTTTGCAATGCTGGTTTTCTGGCTGCAAGTTCTTTTAGCTTTTGTTTATCACGAAATGTTTTTATTTCGTTGTCTTACCTGAAGCTTAATTTTGCTGAATACAGATTTCTTGGTTGGCATCCATTGTTTTTAAGTGTTTGAAATACGTTGTTCCAGGATCTTCTCACTTTCAGCGTCTGTGATGAAAAATCTGTTGTTAACATTTTTGGTTTACCCCTGATTGTAATCTGCCTCCTTTCTCTTGTAGCTTTTAATATTTTCTCTTTGTTCTGTATATTGGATATCTTCATAACAATGTGTCTTGGCATTGGTCTACTGTGATTTTGTGTGCTCGGTGTCCTGTAAGCATCTACAATTTTTTTTTATCCATTTCCATTTTTATTTCTGGAAAGTTTTCTGTAATTATTTCATACAGCAGGTTACTCATTCCCTTGGTTTGAATCTCTGTACCTTCCTCTATCCAGATGACTCATTAGTTTTTTTTTTCTTATGTTATCCCATATCTCTTGGATGTTTTTCTCATGACTTTTTACCAGCATTTCTTTGTTGGCTAGACTTTTTTCAAGATGATATATATTGTCTTCATTATCTGACATTCTGTCTTCTACTTGCTCCACTCTGTTAGTGATACTCTCAATTGAGTTTTTAATTTGGTTTATCATTTCCTTCATTTCTAGAATTATTGTTTGATTTTTTTTATAATCTCTATCTCCTAATTAAGATGCTTAATTTCTTTTTATATCTGTTTATGTAATTCATTTTCAATGTGTTCTTTCACTGTTTGGTTTTGATGTCTCGTATCCTCTTTAAGGTTCCATTCCATCTGTCTAAGGTATTTCTTGAGTTCTTTATATGACCATTTTTCTGATGACTCTAGGTCCTTCTGAATATTTAGGCTGTCCATCATTGTTTGTACTCCTTTTCTTCCTTGCTTTTTTATGCTGCTCATGTTACTTCTTGTTTTGTTTGACTGCTGAGTTACTGCTTACTCTTATAAATTTATTTGATGCTTGGGAGGAAAGATATTAGAAGGGAAGGGAAGAAGTCACTAAAGAGAATGAGAGTAGACAGGTAGAATTCAAGGAAGGGAGAATAAGAAAATTGAAAAGAAATGAAAAGACAAAAGAAAAAAAAAGAAAATAAAGAAAGAAAAAAATTTAAATAATAATTATAATTAAAAAATGAAAATTAAAATTTAAAATAATATTAATAATAATAATGATAAAAGAAAAAATAAAAAAATAAAAACATTAAAAAAGTTAAAGAACAACAACAACAAAAATGAAAATGAAAGAAATATAAAAAATATAAATTAAAAAAATAATAATAATACATGCAGTCATAGAGTTCAATTAACTTCTCTTTCAGTAGGTGGAGCTGTGTGCACTGGGCCAAGCTTCTCCTCTGAATAAGTGGGAACCAATCACTGTGCAGCAGCTCTTCCTCCCAGACTTGGCGGATCTCCAATCCTGAGTGCCTAGGGCCTTCTCTTGTGCTTCCTCAAGCCATGCCCTGATCACCTGTGACGCTCACCACAATAGTGGTTACAAGCAAGAACTCTAATCCTGGCAGCCCTGTTTTCATGAACGCCTGTGCACACTCTCCCTGTTTGCCTCCCTCAGACCCTAAGTTTGTAGAGCTTGGGGCTGAGGACCCCCAGCGAATTTTCTTGCCCTCTGGGAGCCACGCCACCGGTACGTGGTGTAAGAGACCTCAATTGTCAGCACTTGTGGGATCAGGAGCCCGGAATTCCACGCCGCTAGTCCCGAGCCAATCCTGATTCCCTAGGTCTGGCTATCGCGCTCACGGGAGAGCTGGGAGAGGCCCTTACGGCAGAGCTGGGAGGGGCCCTTAAGGTTTCCCCGCTGTGTTGAGAGAGATGGCTAGGGGATTACACACCTGTCACGCTGGTTTCAATGAAGTTATCTCCTCTGCCCGTGACATCATTTCTATGCTATGGTGGTATCCCATGCAAATGGTGACCGTTTGTTCTCTTTGCAAGGTAACCAACGCAACGGGTGGGTCCTGACTGTCTCTCCCAAGCGCCGTTTCAATCCTGTGGCCACTGCCTTTGAAGGCTTGGTTGGCTTTTACCTCTGAAAGTTCAGAAGGGCCGAACAGTTATTTCAGAGGGATCTTAGTGCTGAGTCACGAGAACCAGGCAAACCGGAGGTTGAATGCAGCCGATCCAGGCTCGGTGTGTGTTCTGAGGGGCACAGAATGTTCGCACCAGATCCACATTAGGTCAACATTGCCTAGTGATTCTGAGCAAACAGCATTTAGACAGTTTACGACTCCTGATTCCCGCGCAGCTGAAGAGGTCAGAGACTTGATTTTTCCATGCTTGCCTTCATGATGGATCTCCTGTATTGCTTCTTTTTTATATCTGTGCATGTGAGTGTGTATGTATGAGAGTGTGTATATATATATATATATACACTCTCCAGATTTTTTAAAATATGAAATATATGTGTCTTATTATACACTCCCTAAATTCATTCATATTCATATATGTGTATTTATAATCAACTTTCCACAAGATTATTCTCAGAAATAATCATCCACCTGAAATACATATTTGTTTTCTAGTACTGAAAACTAAATTCAGTGAAAGGTGCAAACAAAACCTAATATTTCTACAGTTACTGAGCTAGTTTAACATCAATGCAAGTATATTCTTAGGGGACATGATGTGTATTTTGATTTTCATTTTTATTCAACACTTATACGTTACGATGTCTTCAGTTTATGCACATCATAGGATATATATTTCATTCAAAAGTTAGAAAATTTATAGGCATTTGTTTCACGATCAATCACTTTCTGATTCAGAACACATGATTCTTCTATGTTTCTTGACTGGTCTTTTCATGAGACTTCTTTCCAAACACATTATTTTCGTTTAACATCATCACTTATAAAGCAAAACTCAAACACCCTTCATGATAAACCATAATCCTAATATTACCATTAGATATATAACTGGTTGAAATGAATGATTATATATCAATATAAGATTTCTTATATATTTTCAGATTTCAATTCAATCCATTATTTAAAGTGGAACCAGATACATTATTTATTCATATTATCGTCTATTCATGCATTATCTCTATATTCATAGACACAGGGTACACCTCTTTGTACCCCTAATACTAATGTATATGTCTTCAAAATATTGCTCCCAGACATGGTGAAAGAAATACTCATGTTACCTGATCTACATATACATTTTACCAACGAAATATTCTGAACAAAAAAAAATGTAAAGGTCACACTTATGATTGTACCAAAGCCTAAAAGGAAAGTGAACATGGATAAGTAATAACATCCGTGTCCAGGTTGCCTAATGCTCTCAAATGTCAATTCCATTGGTGACAACATATTTGTTTTTTCCTATGATTATATATTCAAACTCAACCCGTTGAAAATGTCTAATCCTATCACTCATTTATACTTTGCCTGATTTCGTTATGTCTCTATTGATACCTGCTTTTCTACATAATTTCCCCAGTTCATCATTGTGAAAGACTCTTCACATGTACTGACATTTACATTCACTCTCTAAACGAAACCCTATTGCTAAAGAAGCTTTTTATTCCAAATCATATTCTCACTCTTCTTCCTAAACATACCGACTATCTTTCTAATCCTACCGACTATCCCTTTTTAACTGGATGTTCTCTTCTACATTCAATCATCCAAGGTACAAGGTCCTATGCCATTGTATATCGATTTAACTGAGACAATTGTACAGAACGTAATTCAACACTATGTATCCCAATCAAGGGCCCAATGCCCTTCTGGGCTTCAAATCTTTCTTAGATTTCCGTTTTCATACATATATTTCACTTATATATTCTTATAAATATCTCAGGTACCCAATCCCTTTATTCATCCTGCAGAATGATTCCTAACCCAAATCAAACATATAATGAACCCTAACCATACACTAACTTTACCGAAGAGCAGGGACAGAGTTGGTTTTAAAATACAAGAATGTAGGGTATCTTCACCTGCTGAGAACCTCAAATGTTCATGCAGAAATGATCCCTGGTGAAGATGAAGGCAGCTATGAAATACCTCAGAAAGCAAAAGTCATCTTCCATGGCAGTCATCCTGGTCGGGTTGAAGGGTTGTGTCTGAATCACTCTCTCTTCTTAATGTATACAAGATGGACCAAACCAGTTCTGTGTGGAGAGCTGTTCCGGGGTGCTTATGATTGATATAACATTCTAACTTGTGAAAGTGTTACAGGAAAACAGGGGCAGCCTCCACCTAATGGGACTTTTGGAAGCAACTGTTAGGGCAAAGTGGTTGCCAAGGCAGTGATGTAATTCAGATCCTGAAGGAAGTGACCTAACCTCACTTCCTTGGTGATGAAACTTTCTGAACTTGGGATCCAGGAAGCCAGGAACCCAGACACAGTCCCTGTCCCAGTCCCAGTGGTCTCATATGTTTGGATTTACCAAGGACAGAGTCAGTCTTTCTTTGAACCTACAGATGTGAGGATGGCCAAATGCCAGGAAACCTTTGAAGAGGGGCTTTTCCTCAGAAAGCAGGTAGTGTCTCACCACTGGCTCTTGACAACTTCACAGAGTTGGCCAAGCAGACCAGAACTGAGACAGGAGAGGTCATTTTGGGGAAACATAGTATGGCCCACCAGTCAGAGGACACTCCAGAGAGTCACAGACCTACTTGGGGGAAAGAGGTGCCTTTGTGGGTGTGGGTGTGATTTTGTGGTTTTGTCTCAAGTTCTCAGAATAGGTGGGAAAGGCAGTTTGTTTGGTTTGGAGTGGACTACTTTTAGTAAGTCCTTTGACAAGGCGAGTGTCTGTGTATCCCACCGTGTTCATGATTGTAGACATTAGAAGAGAGAAGGCATCAATGGATGTTTCCTGTCTACTAGAAAGCTTGCCAGCATTCATTGTGCCCAATATATGAGTGGAATCAGGCTTGCCTTATGGATGGGCAACACCTACTATCTTCATAATTTCCTGTTTTCTCTTTCAATTCTGGCAACACTCCAGAATAGTATCATGGTTTTGTGTCCAAGATATGTACCACCTCCAATATCTGTGACATGGCCATGTACTAGATAGTTGAAGGGAATGGCTAGCATCTCAGAAATCTCAGATATCAGTTGACCAGGAAAGTCTCAGTGGAGAAACCCTGCTTTGGTCCTTTTGATTACCTATTGTTCTGTTGCCCTGAATGTCAGGAAGAACTTTGCCTCAAGCCACCACTTTGTGAAGCCTGAAGAAAACAGTTTTCAAATGCAAATGAATGGGCATCACGTGTGGATCCATGCTTAATTGCTTTGAAAAGGGATATGTCTGAATCAGTCTCTTGGCCCTGTGTGAGGCTGAGGCTTAGATTCTCAGCACCTGATGGATCTAAAGATACATCCCATGCATGCATCGAAAACCAAAATGACAAAAAGATGAGATATTGTTGATTAACTCTCTTGCCTTCCTCTGGTAGGTTCCTGACATCCATCAAGTGAGAACAGGGATACTTTGTGTCAAATGAGTTCTTCAAAACCCAGCAGAGGCTAGCCCATAGGTGCTTGTTTTTCTCATGACTCCAATTCACTTAAAGAATCTAAACCTCAAAGTCAGTAGGCTTCAAGTTGGAGAAGCTAAGCAGTATTAAAGGAAGGCCTATTTGATCACTCCTGGTTTACAGGAAGGGTGTCCATGCCACCCTGACATTAGGCAAATGAGGTGCAGGAAGCTTATTTTGGACACTGACGTAGGCTGCTCCCCTCATGGAAAACTCCAGCCACAGGTTATGATGAGTGTATATATGGAAGAAGATTTGGGCCATGTGGGAGTGTTTGGGTTTTAATTGTGGACATTTGAATGGTGGTTTGAAGAGATGACTGGGTCCACGTGGGCTTGCACCCTGGTGTGATTCCCCTAAGAGACTGAGTTGTGGTACTGATCTAAGAGAAGTATTGCCATGAATTGTGTTGGGATTTTAGATGGCCATGCATGAGAGTTGCCCTTGGAAAGACATCTAGGCCCAAGTTGACTTTCCACAGATCACAGGGAATCTCAGCCAGGATATCACATGATTTTATTCTTAAAGACTTGGCAGCCATTTTTGAGAGTCAAAACACACATGGACCTCACATTGTAGACCTCACTGGGCCTGGCTTAATCTGACATTTTGGCCACTCTTTGGGAAGCCTTGCCTGTGAGAATTCTCCAGAGTTTTCATTGAAATGAACTTACTCACCACTTAATGGTTCCTGAATAAATTGAAACCCACAGTGCCTCCAACTTCTTCCTTGAAAATTGGCTAGATAAATACCATAAAAATTTTTGAAATTCCCATGACTGGGTGGCACTGGAGAACATTTGGATGTCCTGTTGCTGATCATGAGTATGTAAGACAGTGCCTTGATTGACTTGGTTTTATGAAAATGGTGTAGAACAGAGATGCCAGTAAGTTGGATCCTGTTGAGTAGTTGTCCTAGAGCAGTGGTTGGCAGGTGTGTGATAAAACATCTGTGTTGGGCCATGTGGATCTGCCATTGGCTTGCAAATGGATTGTGACTGACATTTTGAAGCCAGTAGACTCTTATATGTAAAAGCATATTGTTATATTGAGAGGTTTCAGGGCAATGTTCAGAATCAGGTTGCTATGGTCAATGGGGCAAGCAATGTGGGATAGAAGCCTGGTTGGTGAATTCTCCTGCAGAACCCGACCCACCACAAATGACAGAACTCACTTCAGCACTGTGTCCCTGTTGAACTCCTTGTATTTCATGAAGCAAATTCCAAACTCCCAGTGCAGCAGCAAGAAACACCACGAATAGTGGAGGATGACCAAATGGATTTACAGTCCACACGGGGAGACTTAGACCCCAGTGGCCACAAGTTACATACAAATAGAAAATTCAGCACTGATGCCTCATGTTCATTGGAAAATAAGAAACAATGTCATTCATGTCACATAGATGAAGACCCAGCTTTGATAGTCTCACTCCAAATGAAGCTAATGCTCCTGACAACAGCATATATTTCATTGCCCAACCTTAGAGGCAGTTTCTCCAGATGTCAGGCTGGCAGAACTTCATGTTTGTGGAGTGTTTACCCTGTCCCTTACTTTTGGAAACTCCTCTACCACCTCCAAATTTGTGAACTCCTGAGCATTTTCCATTCCACATATGTATTCACAGATTTTCTAACTCCTCTCCTCTAATTGTGTCTTATGTGGGGCGAAGGTAATGTCAAGGCATTGTTATGAATGAGAGTGGGAAGTTTTTTGTGTAGCACATATTTGCATATACATTGGATACATTTTCAAATTTTCCATTCGAATACTGAATCCCTGACACTAACACATACCCTAATAGACTTTGACTTCTAATCCTAATATTATGGAGAAAAATAACCCAAACAGAATAGAAATACAAGAGGTTCACAGGAGGCATGGTGTATAGTTGGACTTGCCTTTCGTATGATAAATGGTAGGTGTTATAAATCTAGCGAATTTTAATTGAAATAGTCCTCCATGTGTTTTAAAAGTTAACAAATATGTGAATAACTGTCTCCCTTTCTCTGTAGCCTATTCATCACATGTATTTTTATATGCACATATAGAATTCTACCTGGTATAACTCGTACATTTTGTGAGGTGGCTGGCTTGGCAGATACAAATTGTGAGAAGAGATCACTCCTACTAAATGCTGTTGAAACCGAAAATTCAAGATACGGGTGAGCTTCTTAGTTGAACGACATAAATCCATGTTCATTAAAATGAATATTTTTGGATCTGTGGATGATATATATTTCATGGTGAATTTCGATTGGCATACATAATGCTACTTTTTAATGTCTCTGTGTGTATGTATATATATACATATATATATATATATATTTTTTTCACTCTGCAGATTTTTCAAAATATGAAGTATATTTTTCTTATTATACACTCCCTAAATTCATTCATATTCATGTATGTGGATTTATTATCAACTTTTCAAAAGATTTGTCTCAGAAATATTCATCCACCTGAAATACTTATTTGTTTCCTAGTACTGAAAACTAACTTCTGGGGATCATATGATGGCTGCGAAGGGAGTGCATCACCCCCATATACCGCATCACTGTGCGGGAGAATGACGAGTTAGAATGGCTAAAACCTATCTTGTTAGGAATTTCCAGCAAAATTGTGGTTCTCCAAAACCTAGTGTACATATTTCCATCTCACGAGGATCAGCTACGGGAACTCAAATGCGAGTGATTTGTCCTCACAGAAGGTCATGTGGCTTATTCAGGAAATCGCTCTGTGGCTAGAGTCTGTGGTGCGTGCTGGGAAACGACGAGATAGCAATGCAAATATACAGCGGTGCAGATACTGTGGGCTCCTGTCAGGTATGCAATCACTGTGCTCAGTGCTGAATTCTGGGTTTGAGACGGGGAAGCATGGAGTCCAACTCGTTTCTCCGCACCAGTCAGACCACAGAGGAACCCAGCGGCCACCATCTTGGAGAGGTGACGTCACCATCCCTGTTTTCGACTGATCGCAGCTTATTCACCTATAGAACCGGTAATTTCAGGATGCCATTCACCTTTGTCTTGCAGACAAATTACTCAGGCTCAGTGCTAAAGAACCCGCAGAAACTGCGTCTTGGAGCCTGCTTCTATTAGAACATACACCGAGCCCAGAGCGGCCGAATTCCGCCTCCCGGAACTGATCTGGCCCTGGGCTAAAGAACCCGCGGAAACTGCTTCTCGGTCCGGGTCTTGCTGAATACTGTGGAGGTAAATATCAACCGAGCCTTCATAGGGAGTGCAACAGGATTGAGACGTAGCTTGTGAGTGCCGGTCAGAACTCACCCATTGCTTTAGTCACCCAGCAAAGGGAACAAAATGCTGCCTTTTGCATGGGATACCAACATGGCAGAGATCTGATGTCATCAGAAAGCAGCAGAGGAGATAACTTCATTGATACCAGCGGTGACAGAAACAGTTGGTCTCCTGGTAAAGAAAGTGAGTCACAAACACCCGGGTCTCTCTCACTTTGTCATCAAGCCAGAGGGGCAGAGCAGAGCCGCCGCCCACGCCCGGAACAGGCCCAGCGACACACCTGCATGGTAGTCACGTCACCGCAATTGGAATAGAGGCAGAGCAGAGCCGCCGCCCTTGCCCAGAACAGGCCCAGTGACCCGCAGGCGTGGTAGTCAAATCACCTGAATTGGAATAGTTGCAGAGCAGAGCCTTCTCCCGCACCTAGTACAATCCCAGTGGCCCACCGGCATGGTAGTCAGGTCACCCCAATATTAGTAGGGGCAGAGCAGAGCCTTCGCCCGCACCCAGAACAGGCCCAACAACCTGCCGGCATGGTAGTCACGACCCCCCAAATGGAGTAGTGGCAGAGCAGAGCTATCACCCGCACCCGCAAGGTAGGCACACCTGCACCTGACTGGCAGAAGAGGCCCATCGCCCTGCCGGCGCGGCAGACACTTCACCCCATTTGGAATAGGAGCAGAGCAGATCCATTGCCCGTGCCCGCAAGGTAGGCAGACCTGCGACAAACTGGCGGAACAGGCCCAGCAACACACCTGCATGGTAGTCACGTCACCCCAATTGGAGTAGGGGCAGAGCAGAGCGGCCGCCAGCACCTACAAGTTAGGCAGACCTGCGACTGATCGGCAGAACACCCCAGGGGTCCACGGGCCTGGTAGACACGTGACACCAATTGGAGGAGGGGCAGAGCAGAGCTGCCTCCCGCGCCTGCATGGTAGGCAGACCTGCAACCGATCAGGAAAACAAGCCCAGCGGCCCGTCAGCAAAGTAGTTAGATCACGCTAATTGGAGGAGCAGCACAGCCACCCTGTGCCCATGCAAGAGAGACTTTGCAACTATACAAGAGCAATATAAATATATAGGAGGAAAATTTCAAAATCACAACAGTTTCACCAAGCAGAAAGAAAAGCGAGCAGTATGATAAGACAAGGAAAAAAGGACCACAAGCAATGCAGGTCAGCACAACTTTAGAAGAGGTAATAGCTACAGTAGATGGAATGTCAGATAAAGAACTCAGGATATACATGCTTCAGATGATCTGGAGTCTCAAGGAAGACATTAGACAGCAAAATCAGACAATGAAAAATCACTTCAACAATGAATTACATAAACAAATCCAAGAAGCAAAAGATCAGCTACACAGGGAGATAGAGTTGTAAAAAATAACAAACAGAAATCCTAGAAATGCAGAAAGCAATAAACCAACTTAAAAACTCAATTGAGAATACTACCAGCAGAGTAGAACACTTAGAAGATAGAACATCAGACAATGAAGACAAAGTATTCCAACTTGAAAAGAACATAGACAGCTCAGCAAGACTGTTAAGAAACCATGAACAGAATATCCAAGAAATACGGGATAACATAAAGAGACCAAACTTAAGAGTCATTGGAATACAGGAAGGTATAGAGGTCCAAACCAAAGCAATGAGCAATGTATTCAATGAAATAATACGAGAAAACTTCCCAGACTTGAAGAATCAGACTGACTCCCAAGTCCTAGAAGCCTACAGGACGCCGAATGTGCAAAATCATAAGAGATCCACACCTAGACACATTATAATGAAGATGCCCAACGTACACAATAAGGAGAGAATTTTAAATGCTACAAGAGAAAAAAAAGCAGATTACATTTAGGGGTAAACCAATCAGGATAACAGCTGATCTTTCAACACAGACTCTGAAAGCTAGAAGATCCTGGATTAACATTTTTCAAACACTGAAAGAAAATGGATTCCAACCAAGAATTGTGTATCCAGCGAAATTAAGCTTCAGGATGGAAGATAAAATCATAACCTTCCATGTTAAAAAAAAGTTAAAATAACTTGTAGCTAGAAAACCATCTCTTCAAAACATCATCGGCAAAATATTACAGGAAGAGGAAATGGAAAATAACAATAAAAACCAACAGTGGGAGGTAGTACAGTAAAAGGGGGAAATAATCAATGTAGAAAACAATCCATGTTTAATAACATTAATAAACAAATAGGGCTGGAAGAACAACCATTATCTCAATAATAACCGTAAATGTTAATGGCTTAAACTCACCAATTAAGAGACACAGGCTAGTAGAATGGATCACAACACAAGACCCAATAATATGCTGCCTACAGGAGACGCATTTGATAGGAAAAGACATACATAGACTGAAGGTGAAAGGTTGGGAAAAATCATATCACTTAAATGGACTTCGGAAACAAGCAGGAGTGTCCATACTCATATCAAATAAAATAGATTTCAAGCCAAAGTTAATCAAAAGGGATAAAGAGGGACACTACATACTGCTCAAGAGAACCATACACCAACAAGACATAACCATTATAAATATATATATGCCCCAAACAATGGTGCAGCTATGTCCATCAAACAAACTTTGCTCAAGATCAAGAGTCTAATAGACCACCATACAATAATCATGGGAGACTTCAACACACCTCTCTCACCACTGGACAGGTCTTCCAAACAAAAGTTGAAATAGAAAACAATAGAACTCAATAACACAATTAATAACCTAGACTTAAATGACATATATAGAATATACTCCTCAACATCAAGCAGTTACATTTTTCCTCAGCAGCACATGGATCCTTCTCAAAAATAGATCATATATTATGTCACAGGGCAATTCTTAGACAATATAAAGAAGTAGAGATAATACCATGCATCTTATCTGATCATAATCTAATATAAACTAAAAATCAATGATAAACGAAGGAAGGAAAAATCATGCATCACTTGGAGAATGAACAATAGGTTACTGAATGATCAATGGGTCATAGAAGACATCAAGGAGGAATTTAAAAAATTCTTAGAGATAAATGAAAACACAGGCACAACATATCAGAATCTATGGGACACACTGAAATCCGTTCTAAGAGGAAAATTCATTGCTTGGATTTCATTCCTTAAAAAAAGAAAAAAAAAAAAACAAAACAAATAAATGATCTCATACTTCATCTCAGAATCCTAGAAAAAGAAGAGGAAAACAACAGCAAAATAAGTAGAAGGTAAGATTTAATTAAAATCAAAGCTTAAATTAATGAAATCGAAACAAAAGAAACAATTGAAAAAATTGAGAAAACTAAAAGTTGGTTCTTTGAAAAAATAAATAAAATCGACAGACCCTTAGCCATGCTAATGAAGAGAAGAAGAGAGAAAACTCAAATTACTAGCATACGGGATGAAAAGGGCAACATCACATGTTAAGGTCTATAAACAAGTCAGGATGGCACCTGGTATTTTGCCAGAGAAATGTTAGGGTCTGTAAACAAGTCTGGATGGCGCCTGGCCAAATGCCATAGGGAGTGGTTTGTGAAGTAACAAAAGCAAGCCATTAAGTGTGGAGATTCCTTATTGGTTGACTGCTGGATCTATTTTATGCTAATTAGATAAGCTATATAAAATGTATAAATATCGCTCAGATGCTACAATAAACGGCTTCCACTCCTGCTGTATCAATCTACACAAGTTATTTGTCACCTTCTGGCAATCACAGCAGATATTTCTGAAATACAGAAGATAATCAGAAATTAATTTGATTCGTTATACTCCAATATAATTGAAGATAGTGAAAGCATCGAAAAATTTCTTAAGTCATATGATCTGTCCAGATTGAGTCAGGAGGATATAGACAACCTAAACAGACCAGTATCAATTGAGGAAATAGAAGAAACCATCCAAAGATTACCAACTAAGAAAAGACCAGGACAGTATGGGTATACAGCAGAGTTTTACAAACCCTTTAAATATGAACTAATACCAATACTTTTCAAGCTATTTCAGGAAATTGAAAAAGAGGGAGATCTTCCAAATTCATTCTACCAGGCCAATATCACCCTGATTTCTACACCAGACATAAACCCTTCAAACAAAGAAAACTACAGACCAATATCCCTAAGGAATCTAAATGCAAAAATCCCTAATTAAATTCTGGCGAATCAGATACAAAAACATATTAAAAAAATTGTGCACCATGATCAAGTAGGATTCATCCATGGAATGCAAGGCTTGTTCAATATACGAAAATCAATAAATGTTATTCACCACATCAATAGACTTAAAAATAAGAACCATATGATCATCTCGATAGATGCACAAAAAGCATTCGACAAAGTACAGCATCCCTTTATCTTCAAAACTCTAGAAAAACTAGGAATAACAGAATCATACCTCAATATTGTAAAAGCAATCTATGCTAATCCTCAAGCTAGCATCATTCTGAATCTAGAAAAATTGAAGGCATTCCCTCTAAAATCTGGAACAAGAATGGGATGACCTCTCTCACTACTTCTGTTCAATACAGTTCTCGAAACACTGGCCAGAGCAATTAGACAGACGGAAGAAATTAAAGGCATAAAAATAGCAAAAGAACAACTTAAATTATTACTATTGCAGATGACATGATTCTATACCTAGCAGACCCAAAAGGGTCTACAAAGAAACTAATAGAGCTAATAAATGAATGCAGCAAAGTGGCAGGATATAAAATCAACACGCATAAATCAAAGGCATTCCTAATTATCAGGGAAAAATCCTCTGAAATGGAAATGAGAACAACCACTCCATTCACAATATCCTAAAAAAAAAAAAAGATGGGAATCAACCTAACAAAAGAGGGGAAATGCAATGCCAATCAAATCCCAAAGGCATTTCTTGTAGAAATAAAGAAAGCAATCATGAAATACATATGGAAAAATAAAAGTCCCAGAATAGCAAAAATAATGCTAGGCAGGAAGTGTGAATCAGGTGGTAGAGCGATACCAGACTTCAAACTATACTACAGAGCAATAGTAACAACAATAGCATGGTACTGGTACCAAAACAGGCTTGTGGACCAATGGTACTGAATAGAGGACACAGAAACCAATCCACAAAACTACAACTATCTTATATTTGATAAAGGGGCTAAAAGCATGCAATGGAGGAAGAATAGCATCTTCAACAAATGGTGTTGGGAAAACTGGAAATCCATATGTAACAAATTGAAACTGAATCCCTTTCTCTTGCCATGCACAAAAGTTAACTCAAAATGGATCAAGGAGCTTGATATCAAATCAGAGACACAGTGTCTGATAGAAGAAAAATTTGCTTACGATGTACATACTGTGGGGTCGGGCTCCAAATTCCACAATACGACACCCATAGCACAAGAGTTAATAACTAGAATCAACAAATGGGACTTACTCAAACTAAAAAGTTTTTTCTCAGCAAAAGAAACAATAAGAGAGGTAAATAGGGAGCCTACATCCTGGGAAGAAATCTTTACTCCTCACACTTCAGATAGAGCCCTAATATCCAGAGTATACAAAAAACTCAAAAAATTAGACAATAAGATAACAAATAACCCAATCAACAAATGGGCTGAGGACCTCAACAGACACTTATCAGATGAGGACTTACAATCAATCAACAAGTACATGAAAAAATGCTCACCATCTCCAGCAGTCAGAGAAATGCAAATCAAAACCACTCTAAGATACCATCTCACTCCAGTAAGATTGGCAGCCATTATGAAGTCAAAGAACAAGTTCTGGCAAGGATGTGGGGAAACAGGTACACTTCTACATTGCTGGTGGGACTGCAAATTGGTGCAGCCAATTTGGAAAGCAGTATGAAAATTTCTTGGAAAGCTGGGAATGGAACCACCATTTGACCCAGCTATTCCCCTACTCAGTCTATTCACTAAAGACCTAAAAACAGCATGCTACAGGGACACTGCTACATCGATGTTCATAGCAGAACAATTCACAACAGCAAGACTGTGAAACCAACTTAGATAAACTTCAATGAAAGAATGGATAAAATACTGTGGCATTTATACACAATGGAGTATTACTCTGCATTGAAAAATAAAAGAAATCATAGAATTTGGAGGGAAATGGATGGCATTAGAGCAGATTATGCTAAGTGAAGCTAACCAATCCTTAAAAAACAAATGCCAAATGTCATCTTTGATATACGGAGAGTAACTAAGAACAGAGGAGAGACGAAGAGCATGACAAGATGATTAACATTAAAGCGGGATGAGAGGTGGAAAGGAAAGGGAGAGAGAAGGAAAATTGCATGGAATTGGAAGGAGACCCTCAGGGTTATACAAAATTACATACAAGAGAAAGTGAGGAGAAAAAGAAAAATAATACAAGGGGGACAAATTTATTACAGTAGAGGGGGTAGAGAGAGAAGAGGGGAGGGGCGGGGAGGGGAGGGGGGATAGTAGAGGATAGGAAAGGCAGCAGAATTCAATAGACACTAGTATGGCAATATGTGAATCAATAGATGTGTAACTGACGTGATTCTGCAATCTGTACATGGGGTAAAAATGGGAGTTTATAACGCACTTGAATCAAAGTGTGAAATATGTTATAACAACAACTATGTAATGTTTTGAACAACCATGAATAAAAATGAAATAAAACTAACTACGGTGAATAATGCATGCAATCCTAATATTTCTACAGTAACTGACCCAGTTTAACATCAATGCAAGTAGATTCCTATGGGACATGATGTGTACTTTGACCTTCATTTTTATTCAACACTGGTACATTACTATTTCATCAGTTTATGCACATCACAGGATATATATTTCATCCACAATTTAGGAAAGTTATAGGCATTTGTTTCACTTTCAATCAATTCCAGCTTCAGAACACATGGATTCCTCCATATTTCTTGACTGGTCTTTTCATGAGACTTCTTTCCAAACACATTACTTTCGATTTCCATAAACACTTTTGAAACAAAACTCACACACACTTCATGATAAACAATAACCCTAAGATTACCATTATATATGTAACTGGTTGGAGTGAATGATTGTATGTCAATATATGATTTCCTATATATTTTAAGATATCAATTCAATCCATTATTTAAAGAGAAAAAAGTTATATTATTTATTCACACTATGGTCTATTCATGCATTATCTCTATATTCATTGACACAGGGTACACCACTTGGTACCCACAATACTAATTTATGTGTCCTCAAATATTGCTTCCAGAAATGGTGGAAGAAATACACATATCATATGATCTACATATATATTTGATCACAATAATTTTCTGGGCACAAAATGCAAAGGTCACACTTATGATTGTACCAAATCCTAAATTGAAAGTGAACATGGCTTACTAAAAACATCCATGTCCAGGTTGCCTAATGC
This sequence comes from Callospermophilus lateralis, assembly GCF_048772815.1. NCBI lineage: Eukaryota > Metazoa > Chordata > Mammalia > Rodentia > Sciuridae > Callospermophilus > Callospermophilus lateralis. The sequence continues at coordinate 773,511 of NW_027514413.1, forward strand.
TTTCAAATGTCATTCCTATTGGTGACTACATATTTGTTTCTTCCTAAGATTATGTATTCAATATCAACCCTGTTGAAAATGTCTAATCCTATCACTCACTATATAATTGCCTCATTTCGTAATTTCTCTATTGATATTTTCCTTCCTACATATTTTCCCCAGTTAATCATTGTGACTGACTCTTCACATGTGCTGACATTTATATTCACTCTATAACCGAAACCCAAATGCTACAGAACTTTTTGTCCAATTTTTATACTCACTCTTTTTTTATAAACCTACCGACTATCTTCCTAATCCCACCGACTATCTCAATTTGAGTGGATGTTCTCTTCTAAAATCAAACATCCAAGGTATAAGGTCCTATGCCATTGATTATCAATTTATCTGAGACATTTGTGTAGAACGTAATTAAAAGCTAAGTATCCCAATCAAGGGCCTAATGCCCTTCTGGGCTTCAAATCTTACCAACATTTCTGTTTTCATACTTATATTTCACCTCTATAATCTTATAAATATCGCAGGTTCCCAATACTATTAATCATCCTGCAGAAGGATTCGTAATCCAAATCAAACATGTTAATTACCCTAACCATACACTCTTCCCTCAACCTAACTTTACAGAAGAGCAGGGACAGAGTTCATCTTACAATACAGGAATGTAGGGGATCTGCCTCCTGCTGAGAACCTCAAAGGTCCATGCAGGTTTGATCCCTGGAGAAGATTAGGCAGCTATGAAGGACCTGAGAGAGCAAAAGTTATCTTCCATCTCAAACAACCTTTCCAGGATGAAGGGTTTTGTCTGAATAAGCCTCTCTCTTCTTAATGTAGAGAAGATGGACCATACCAGGCATGTGTGGAGAGCTGTTCCTGGGTGCCTATGGTTGATATACCATTCTAACTTTTGAAAGTGTCACAGGAAGTAAGGGCTGCCTCCATCTCATAGGACTATTGGAAGCAACTGTTAGGACAAAGTGGTTGCCAAGGCAGTGACCTCATTAAATTCCTGAAGAGATTAATCTCACCTCACTTCCTTGGTGATGAAACTCTCTGAACTTGGGATCCGGGAAGCCAGGCACACAGAGCCAGTCCCATTCCCAGTCCCAGTGGTCTCACTTGTTTGGATTCAACAAGGACAGAGTCAGTCTTTCTTAGTACCTACTGATGTGAGGATGGACAAATGTCAGGAAAGCTCTGAAGAGAGGCCTTTCCTGAGAAAGCAGGTAGTGGCTCACAGCTGGCTAGTGACAACTTCACAGATTGGGCCAATGAGACCATATCTGACACAGGACAGGCGATTTCATCAGAACATAGTATGGCCACCAGTCAGAGGACACTCCTGATAGTCACAGACCTACTTGGGGGAAGGAGCTGCCTTTGTGTGTGTGGGTGTAGGTTTGAGGTTTTGTCTCATGTTCTGAGAATAGGTAGGAAAGGCGGTTTATTTGTTTTGGAGTGAACTGTTTCTGGTAAGTCGTTTGACTAGGCCAGTGTCTCTATGTCTGTGTATCCCACTGTGTCCGTGGTTTTAGACATTAGAAAAGAGAATGAATCATTGTATGTGTCCTGACTAGTAGAAAGCTTCCCAAGATTCATCTTGCCCAATTTATGAATGGACTGTGGCTTGACTTATGGGTGGGCAACTCCTACAATCTTGCTAAGTTCCTGTTTTCTTCCTGAATCCTGGCCAATTTCCAGAATAGGCTCATTTTTTTGTGTCCAAAATATGTACCACCTCCAAGCTCTGAGACTTGGCCATGTACTGGATAGCTGAAGGGAATGGGAGCATCTCAGAAAACTCAGATATGAGTGTGACCAGAAAATTCTAATGGAGAAACCCTGCTTTGGGCCTTTTGCTTACCAATTGTTCTGTTGCCCTGAATGTCCGGAACATCTTTGCCTCAGGCCACACCTTTGTAGAGCCAAAAGAAATAGTTTTCAAACAGAAATGAAAGGGCATCACCTCTGGCTCTTTGCTTAATTGCTTTGGAAAGGGATGTGTCTGAATCAGCTTTTTGGCCCTGTGTGAGGCTGCGGCTTAGATTTTTAGCACCTGATGGATCTAAAGAAAGATCCCATGTGTGCATCCAAAACCAAAATGGACAAAAGAGCATTTATTTTGGATGAAGTCTCTCACATTCCTCTGTAAGGTTCCTGACCTTCATCAAGTGAGAATAGTGATCATTTGGTTCAAATGTGTTCCTCAAAACCCTGTAGAGGATAGCCCATAAGTGCTTGATTTTTCTCATGACTCCAAATCACATAAAGACTCTAAGCCCCACAGTCAGTAGGCTTCAAATTGGAGAAGCAGTGCCATCTTAATGGCCGGCCAATTTGATCACTCCTGTTCACTGGAAGGATGTCCAGGCCACCCTGATTTTAGGCAAATGAGGGGCAAGGGTGGTTATTTTGGACACTGTCTTGGGCCGCACCCCTCATGGAAACCTCCAGCCAGAGGTTATGATGAGTGTGTATTTAGAAAAGATGAGTGACATGTGGGAGTGTTTTGATTTAATTGTGGATATTTGTGTGGCAGTTGGAAGACATAACTGGGTCTACCTGGGCTTGAACTTTGGTGTGATTCCCCTTAGAGACTGAGTTCAGAATCTGACCTCAGAAAAGTATTGCCATGTATTGTGTTGGGATTAAAGAGGCCATGTATGAGAGTCACCCTTGGAAACTGAGATCTAGCGCCAGAGTGGCTTTGCACAGAGAACTGAGAATCTCAGCCAAGGTATCACATGATTTCATTTGAAAGACTTGGCAGCCATATTTGAGAGTCAAAACACACATGGACCTCACATTGTAGACCTCAATGGGCCTGGCTAAATGTCACCTTTTGTCCACTCTTTGAAAAGCCTTGCCTGTGAGGGTTCTCCAGAGCTTTCATTGAAATAATCTTCCTCTCCATTTAATGGTTCCTGAATAAATTGAAACCCACAGTGCCTCCAACTTTATCCTTGAAAAATTTCTAGATAAATACCGTGAATTTTTTGAAATTCCCACGACTAGGTTGCACTAGAGAACCTTTGGATGTCCTGCTGCTGATCATGGATGTACCTGACAGTGCCTTGCTTGACTGGGTTTTATGAAAATGGTGTAGAACAGAGGTCCCAGTAAGTTGCAGCCTCCTGAGAAGTGGGCCTAGAGTTGTGGTGGGCAGGAGTGTGATAAAACTTCTGTGTTGGAGCAATTTGGATCTTCCATTGGCTTACAAATGGCTTGTGGCTTACATGGTGCAGCCAGCAGACCCTTATAAGTAAAGGCATCTTGTTATATGGAGAGGATTCAGGGCAATGTTCAGAATCAGGTTGCTATGGACAAGGATGCAATGGGGCAAGCTTTGAGGGATAGAAGATTGGTTGGTGCATTTTTCTGCTGTCCCTGACCCACCACACGTGACAGAACTCCCTCCAGCACTGTGTCCCAGTTGAACTCCTTCTATTTTATGAAGCAAATACCAAACTACCAGTGCAGCAGCAAAAACCCCACAAAAAGTGTAGGAGGGCCAAATGGCTTCACAGTTCAACGGGGAGACACTTAGACCCCAGAGGCCACAGTTTACTTAAAAAGAAAAATATCAGCACTGCTGCCTCATGTTCATTGAAAAATCAGAAACAATGTCTTCCAGGTCTCATAGATGCAGACCCAGCTTTGATGGTCTCACTACAAAGAAAGCCAAATCTCCTGAAAACAACATATATTTCAAGTGCCCTATCTCAGAGGCAGTTTCTCAAAAAGCTTTTAGGCCAGCAGAGCTCCATGTTTGTGGAGTGTTTACCCTATCCCTTGCTTTTGGAAACTCCTCTACAACCTCCAAGGTTGTGAACTCCTGAGCATTTTCCATTCCAGATATGTGTTCACTGATTTTCTAACTCTTCTCCTCTAATTGTGTCTTACTTGGGGTGAAGGTAATGTCAAGGCATTGTTCTGGATGAGAGTGGGAGGATATTTGTGCAGCATATATATGCATACAAATTGGATTCATTTTGCAATTTTCATTTTGAAATATTGAATCCCTGACACTAACCCATACCTACTAGACTCAGACAACTCATCCTAATATGATAGAGAAAAATAAGGCAAACCTATAGAAATACAAGCAGTTCATTGGAGGCATGTTGTATAGTTGGACTTGCGTTTTGCATTATATAAGGTAAAAGTTATAAATCTAGTCAATTTTTAATCGAAGAAGTTCTCCATGAGTTTTTAAACTTAAAAAATACGAGAATTCTTGTTTCCCTTTCTCTTTAGCCTATTCACACTTGTATATTGATATGCACATATAGAATCCTACCAAGTATCACACGTACATTTTTGAGGTGGCTGACTTGGCATATACAAACTGTGAGAAGAGTTCACTCCTCCTAAACGCATTTGGAACTGAAAATTCAACCTATAGGGGAGCTTCCTAGAAGAAGAACATTATGCATAAATTCATGTTCAGTAAAATAAATATTTTTGCATCTGTGGATGATATATATTTACTGATGAATTTCGATTGGCATATATATTGCTACTATTAAATGTATGTGAGTGTTTTTTTTGTGTGTGTGTATAATATATCTGTACACTCTGCAGATGTTTCAAAATATAAAATATATGTGTCTAATGTAAACCCTCTAAATTCATTCATGTTCATGTATGTGGATTTATAATCAACTTTTCACAAGATTATAATCAGAAATATTCATCCACCTGAAATACATAATTGTTTCCTAGTACTGAAAACTAACTTCAGTGAATGGGGCATACAAATCCTCATTATTCTACAGAAACTGACCCAGTCTAACATCAATGCAAGTAGACTCCTATGGGACATGATATGTAATTTGACGTTCATATGTATTCAACAATGGTACATTATTATTTCTTCAGTTTTTGCACATTTTAAGTTATACACTTCATCCACAAGTTCACAAATTTATAGGCATTTGTTTCAACTTTAATCACTTCTTGCTTCAGAACACAAGTATTGTCAGGGTTTCTTGACAGGTCTTTTCATGAGACTTCTTTCCAAACACATTATTTTAGATTTCCATAATCACTTTTGAAGCAAAACTCACACACTCTTCATGATAAACCAAACCACTAATATTTCCATGAGATATATAACTGGTTGGAATGAATGATTGTATATCAATATATGATTTCCTGTAATTTTTCAGATATCAATTCAATTCATTATTTAAAGTTCAAAAAAGTTATATTATTTAGTCACAGTATGTTCTATTCATGCTTTATCTCTATGTTCATAGACACAGGGTACACCTCTTTGTACCCCCATTCTAATTTTAAATATTCAATATATTGCTCCCAGAAATGGTGAAAAAAATACTCATGTCACCTCATTATCACAGTAATATTCTGGACAAAAAATGGAAAGGTCACTCTTATGATTGTACCAAAGCCTAAATGGAAAGTGAACATAGATTACTAAAAACATCCATGTCCAGGTTGCCTAATGCTATCAATTGTCAATCCTGTTGGTGACTACATATTTGTTTCTATCTAATTTATATATTCAAACTCAACCCTGTTGAAAATGACTAATTCTATCACTCACTTTATACTTTGCCTGATTTTGTAATGATTCTATTGATATCTGCTTTTCTACATATTTTCCCCAGTTCATCATAGTGACTGACTCTTCATATGTACTGACATCTACATTGACTCCATAACCAAAACCCTACTGGTAAAGAACTTTTGGTCCAAATCCTATACTCACTCTTCTTCCTAAAGCTATTGACTATCTTCCTAATCCTAACGATTATCACTTTTTGCCTGGATGTTCTCTTCTAAATTCAATCATCATAGGTACAAGGTCCTACTCCCTTGTATATCGAATTATCTGAGACATCTTTGCAGAACATAATTCAAAGCTAAGTATCCCAATCAAGGTTAAAACCCTTCTGGGCTTCAAATCATACCTAGATTTTTGTTTTCATACTTTTATTTCACATCTATATTCTTGTAAATATCACAGGTTCCCAATACCATTATTCATCACACAGAATGATTCATAACCCAAATCAAACCTGTTATTAACCCTAAGCGCACACTGTTCCCTCAATCTCATTTTACAGAAAAGCAGGGACAGAGTGGTTCTTACAATACAGGAAATTATGGGATCTTCCACCTGCTGAGAACCTCAAAGGTCCATGCAGAAATGATACCTGGAGAAGTTGTAGGCAGGTATGAAGGACCTGAGTGAGCAAAAGTCATCTTCCATGGCAAATAACCTGGTCAGGATGAAGGGATGTGTCTGAATGAGCCTCTCTCTTTTTATTGTAGAGAATATGGACCAAACCAGGCCTGTGTGGAGAGCTGTTCCTGGGTGCCTATGGTTGATATACCATTCTACCTTGTGAAAGTGTCACAGGAAGTAGGGGAAGCCTCCATCTCATGGGACCCTTGGAAGCAACAGTTAGGACAAAGTGGTTGCCATGGCAGTGACCTCATTCAGTTCCAAAGAATGTGACATACCTCATTTCCTTGGTGATGGAACTCTCTGAAATTTGTATCCAAGAAGCCAGGCACCCAGAGGCAGTCCCAGTCCCAGTCCCAGTGGGCTCACTTGTTTGGATTTACCAAGGACAGAGTCAGTTTTCTTGGTACCTACTGATGTGAGGATGGCCTAATGCCAGGAGAACTCTAAAGAGGGACCTTTCCTGAGAAAGCAGGTAGTGGATAACCACTTTTTCCTGACAACTACACAGAGTTGAACAAGGAAACAAGATCTGAGAGAAGACAAGCCATTTAGGGGGAACATAGTATGGCCCGCAGTCAGAGGAAACTCCGGATAGTCACAGACCTACTTGGGGTAAGGAGGTGCCTTTGTGGGAGTGGGTGTGGGTTTGTTGTTTTGTCTCATGTTCTGAGAATAGGTAGGAAAGACGGTTTGTTTGGTTTGTAGTGGACAGTTTCTAGTAAGTTGTTTGACAAGGCGAGTGTTTCTGTTTCGGTGTATCCCAATGTGTCCATTGTTGTAGACATTAAAAAGAGAATGCATTAATGGATGTGTCCTGTCTAGTATAAGTCTTCCCATAATTCATCCTGCTCAATACATGAATGGACTGCAGCTTGTCTTATCGATGTGCAACACCTACTATCTTTCTAAGTTGCTGTTTTCTTCCTGAATTCTGGCCACTCTCCAGAATAGGCTCATGGTTTTGTGTCCAAAATATGTACCACCTCCAAGCTCTGTGACATGTCCATGTAATGGATAGCTGAAGAGAATGGCGAGCATTTCAGAAAACTCAGATATCAGTGTGACCAGGAAAGTCTCAGTGCAGAAACCCTGCTTTGGGCAATTTGCTTACTAATTGTTGTGTTGCACTGAATGTCAGGAAGGTCTTTGCCTCAGGCCACCCCTTTGTGAAACCTGAAGAAAACAGTTTTCAAATACAAATGAATGGGAATCACCTGTGGCTTCTGGCTTCATTGCTTTGGGAATGGATGTGTCTGAATTAGCCTCTTGGCCATGTGTGTGGCTGTGACTTAGATTCTCAACACCTGATGAATCTAAAGAATGATCCCATGCGTGCATCCAAAACCATAAGGGCAAAAAATCATTCATAGTGGATGAAGTCTCTTGCCTTCCTCTGTTAGGTTCCTGAACTCCATCTAGTGAGAATAGGGATTCTTTGGGACAAATGAGTTCTTCAAATCTCTGCAGAGGTGTTTGGGTTTTCGAATAACTTTAAATCACATAAAGAATCTATTCCTGAAATCAATAGGCCTCAAATTGGAGAAACACAGAAGAATTAACGGCAGGCTTATTTGATCATTGCTGGTTCACAGAAATGGTGTCCAGGCCACCCTGACTTTAGGCAAATGAGGGGCAAAAGAGCTGATTTTGGACACTGTTTTGGGCTGCGCCCCTCATGGAAACCTCCAGCCAGAGGTTAAGATGAGTTACTATATGGAATAAGATGAGGGCCATGTGGGAGTGTTTCGGTTTTAATTTTGGTCATTTGTGTGGCATTGGAAAAAATGACTGGGTCCACGTGGGCTTGAACTCTGGTGTGATTCCCCTTAGAGACTGGGTTTTAGAACTGAACTCAGAGAAGCATTGCCATGAATTTTGTTAGGATTTCAAGAGGCCACGCATGAAAGTGGCTCTTGGAAACTGAGACCTAGGCCCCGGGTGGATTTCCACAGAGGCCTGGGAATCTCAGCAAGGATATCACATGATTTTATTCTTAAAGACATGGCAGTCATAGTTGAGAGTCAAAACACACATGGACCTCACATTGTACACCTCAATGGGCCTGGCCTAATGTGACCTTTTGACCACTCTTTGGAAAGCCTTGCCTGTGAGAGTTCTCCAGAGATTTCATTGAAATGAGCTTCCTCACCATTTAATGTTTGCTGAATGAATTGAAACCCACAGTGCCTCCAACTTCATGCTTGAAAAATGGCTAGATAAATACCATGAAATTTTTGAAATTTCTATGACCAGGTGGCACTGGAGAAACATTGGATGTCCTGTTGCTGATCATGAGTATACCAGACAGTGCCTTGATTTACGGAGTTTCATGAAAATGGTGTAGAATAGGATGGCAGTAAGTTGGAGCCTGCTGAGTAGTGGGTCTAGAGCAGTGGTGGGGAGGTGTTTGATAAAACATTCGTGGTAGGGCCATGTGGATCTACAATTGGATTCCAAATGGCTTGTAACTGACGTGGTACAGCCAGCAGACCCTTATATGTAAAGGCATCTTGTTATATGCAGAGATTTCAGAGGAAAATTAAGAATCAGGTTGATATGGACAAGGGGGCAATGGGGCAAGCTGTGAGAGATCGAAGCTTATTTGGTGCATTCTCTAGCAGACCCTGACCCACCACACGTGACAGAACTCCCTCCAGCACTCTGTCCCAGATTAGCTCCTAGTATTTCGTGAAACAAATACCAAACTCACAGTGCAGCAGCAAAAAAACCACAAAAAGTGGAGGAGGACCAAATGGCTTTACAGTCCACACGGGGAGAAACTTAGTCCCCAGTGGCCTCAGTTTACCTACAAAGAGTGGATTCAGCACTGCTTCATCTTGTTCATTGGAAAATAAGAAACCATGTCCTCCAGGTCACATAGATGCAGACCCAGCTTTGATGGTCTCACTACAAAGAAAGACAAATCTCCTGAAAACAACATATATTTTAAGAGCGGAAGCTCAGAGGCAGTTTCTCAAAAAGTTTTTAGGCCAGCAGAGCTCCATATTTGTGGAGTGTTTACCCTGTCCCTTAGTTTTGCAAACTCCTCTACCACCTCCAAGGTTGTGAACTCCTGAGCATTTTCCATTCCAGATATGTATTCACTGATTTTGTAACTCTTCTCCTCTAATTGTGTCTTACTTGGGGTGAAGGTAATGTCAAGGCATTCTTCTGGATGAGAGGGGGAGGATATTTGTGCAGCATATATTTACATACACATTGGATTCATTTTCCAATTTTCCATTCGAAATGCTGAATTCCTGACACTAAGCCATACCTAGTAGACTCAGACTATTCATCCTAATATAATGGGGAAAATTAACCCAACACAATAGAAATACAAGCACTTCAGAGGAGACATGTTGTATAGTTGGACTTGACATTTGCATTATATAAGGTAGGAGTTATAAATGTATTCAAATTTTAATGGACATATTCTCCATGTGTTTTTAAACTTAACAAATATGTGAATTCTTGTTTCCCTTTTCTGTAGCCTATTCACACATGTATATATATATATGCATATATAGAATCCTAGCAGGTATCACACGTACATTTTGTGAGGTGGCTGTCTTAGCAGATACAAATTGTGAGAAGAGTGCACTCCTCCTAAATGCTGTTGGAAATAAAAATTCAACCTATAGGAGACCGTCCTAGTCGAACAACGTTATACATAAAGTTATATTCAGTAAAATAAATATTTTTGCATTTCTGGATGACATATATTTACTGATGAATTTCAATTGGCATTTATATTGGTACTTTTTAATGTCTGTGAGTGTTGTATGTGTGTGTGTGTGTGTGTGTGTGTGTATAGATATAGATATAGATATACTCTCCAAATTTTTCAAAATATGAAATATATGTGTCTAATATACACTCTCTAAATTCATTCATGTTCATGTATGTGGATTTATAATCAACTTTTCACAAGATTATAATCAGAAATATTCATGCACCTGAAATACATATTTGTTTCCTAGTACTGAAAACTAACTTCAGTGAATGGTGCATACATATCCTAATTATTCTACAGTAACTGACCCAGTCTAACATCAATGCAAGTAGACTCCTATGGGACATGATATGTAATTTGTCATTCATTTGTATTCGACACTGGTACATTATTGTTTCTTCAGTTTTTGCACATCATAGGACATACATTTCACCCACAAGTTCACAAATTAATAGGCATTTGTTTCAACTTTAATCACTTCTTGCTTCAGAACACATGTATTGTCAGGGTTTCTTGACTGGTCTATTCATGAGACTTCTTACCAAACACATTATTTTGAATTTCCATAATCATTTTGAAGCAAAATTCACAAACTCTTCATGATAAAAGAAAACACTAATATTTCCATTAGATAAATAACTATTTGGAATTAATGATTGTATATCAATATATGATTTCCTTTAATTTTTCAGATATCAGTTCAATGCATTATTTAAAGTTCAAAAAAGTTATATTATTTATTCACAGTATGGTCTATTCATGCTTTTTCTCTATGTTCATACAAACAGGGTACACCTCGTTGTACAACCAATTCTAATTTTACATCTTCAATATATTGCTCCCAGAAATGGTGAAAGAAATACTCATGTCACCTCATTATCACAGTAATATTCTGGTCAAAAAATGGAAAGGTCACACTTATGATTGTACCAAAGCCTAAATAGAAAGTGAACATGGATTTCTAAAAACATCCATGTCCAGGTTGCCTAATGCTGTCAATTGTCAATTCTATTGGTGACTACATATTTGTTTTTTCCTAATTTATATATTCAAACTCAACCCTGTTGAAAATGTCTAATTCTATCACTCACTTTATACTTTGCCTCATTTCGTAATGTTTCCATTGATATCGGCTTTTCTACATATTTTCCCCAGTTCAACATACTGACTGACTCTTCATATGAGTTGACATTTACATTCACTCTATAACCGAAAGTCTATTGCTAAAGAAGTTTTGGTCCAAATCCTATACTCACTCTTCTTCCTAAACCTACCGACTATCTTCCTAATCCTACTGAATATCCCTTTTTGACTGGATGTTCTCTTCTAAATTCAATCATCCAATTTACAAGGTCCTATGCCATTGTATATTGAATTATCTGAGACAACTTTGCAGAACATAATTCAAAGCTAAGTATCCCAATCAAGGGCAAAACATTTCTGGGCTTCAAATCATACCTTGATTTCTGTTTTCATACTTATATTTCACCTCTATATTCTTGTAAATATTGCATGTTTCCAATACCATTATTCATCGCACAGAATCATTCCTAACCCAAATGAAACCTGTTTTTAACCCCAAGTATACACTGTTCCCTCAATCAATTTACAGAAGAGCAGGGACAGAGTGGTTCTTACAATACAGGAAAGTTGGGGGTCTTCCACCTGATGAGAACCTCAAATGTCCATGCACAAATGATACCTGGAGAAGTTGTAGGCAGGTATGAAGCACCAGAGAGAGCAAAAGTCCTCTTCCATGGAAAAAAACCTGGTCAGGATGAAGGGATGTGTCTGAATCTGCCTCTCTCTTCTTATTTTAGAGATGATGGACCAAACCAGGCATGAGTGGAGAGCTGTTCCTGGGTGCCAATGGTTGATATACATTCTACCTTATGAAAGTGTCACAGGAAGTAGGGGCAACCTCCATCTTATGTTACCCTTGGAAGCAACTGTTTGAACAAAGTGGGTGCCAAAGCAGGGACCTCATTCAGTTCCAAAGAATGTGACATACCTCATTTCCTTGGTGATGGAACTCTCTGAACTTGGTATCCAAGAAGCCAGGCACCCAGAGGCAGTCCATGTCCCAGTCCCAGTGGGCTCACTTGTTTGGATTTACCAAGGACACTCAGTTTTCTTGGTACCTAATGATGTGAGGATGGCCAAATGCCAGGAGAGCTGTGAAGATGGATCTTTCCTGAGAAAACAGGTAGTGTCTAACCACTTTTTCCTGACATCTTCACAGAGTTGGTCAATGAAACAAGATCTGAAAGAAGACAGTCCATTTGGGGGGAACATAGTATGGCCCACCAGTCAGAGGACACTCCGGATAGTCACAGACCTACTTGGGGGAAGGAGGTGCCTTTGGGGGAGTGGGTGTGGGTTTGTTGTTTTGTCTCATGTTCTGAGAATAGATAGGAAAGGCGGTTTGTTTGGTTTGGAATGGACAGTTTCTAGTAAGTCATTTGACACGGCGAGTTTATCTGTTTCTGTGTATCCCCCTGTGTTCGCTGTTGTAGACATTAGAAAAGAGAATGCATTAATGGGTGTGTCCTGTCTAGTATAAATCTTCCCATAATTCATCCTGCCCAATATATGAAAGGACTGCAGCTTGTCTTATCGATGTGCAACACCTGCTCTCTTTCTAAGTTGTTGTTTTCTTTTTGAATTCTGGACACTTTCCAGAATAGGCTCATGGATTTGTGTCCAAAATATGTACCACCTCCAAGCTCTGTGAAATGACCATGTACTGGATAGCTGAAGAGAATGGCGAGAATCTCAGAAAACTCAGATATCAGTGTGACCAGGAAAGTCTCAGTGCAGAAACCCTGCTTTGGGCCTTTTGCTTACTTATTGTTGTGTTGCACTCAATGTCAGGAAGGTCTTTGCCTCAGGCCACTCCTTTGTGAAGCCTGAAGAAAACAGTTTTCAAATGGAAATGAATGGGCTTCACCTGTGGCTCTTTGCTTAATTGCTTTGGAAAGGGATGTGTCTTTATCAGCATCTTGGACCTGTGTGTGGCTGTGACTTAGATTCACAGAACCTGATGGATCTTAAGAATGATCCCATGTGAGCTTCCAAAACCAAAATGGCAAAAATATCATTCATTGTGGATGAAGTCTCTTTCCTTCCTCTGTTAGGTTCCTGCACTCCATCAAATGAAAATAGGGATTCTTTGGGTCAAATGAGTTCTTCAAAGCCCTGTAGAGGTGCTTGTGTTTTCGCATGACTCTAAATCACCTAAAGAATCGATACCTAAAATCAGTAGGCATCAAATTGGAGAAACACAGAAGTATTAACGGCAGGCTTATTTGCTCACTCCTGGTTCACAGAAACGGTTTCCAGGCTACCCTGACTTTAGGAAAATGAGGGGCAAACGAGCTGATTTTGGACACTGTCTTTGGCTGCGCCCCTCATGGAAACCTCCACCCAGAGGTTAAGATGATTGACTATATGGAATAAGATGAGGGCCATGTGGGAGTGTTTCGATTTTAATTTTGGTCATTTGTGTGGCATTGGAAAAAATGACTGGGTCCACGTGGGCTTGAACTCTGGTGTGATTCCCCTTAGAGACTGGGATTTGGAACTGAACTCAGAGAAGCATTGGCATGAATTTTGTTGGGATTTTAAAAGGCCACGCATGAAAGTCGCTCTTGGAAACTGAGACCTAGGCCCTGGTGGATTTCCACAGAGGCCTGGGAATCTCAGCAAGGATATCACATGATTTTATTCTTAAAGAAATGGCAGCCATAGTTTAGAGTCAAAACACACATGGACCTCACATATTAGACCTCAATGGGCCTGGCCTAATGTGACCTTTTGTTCACTCTTTGGGAAGCCTTGCCTGTGAGGGTTCTCCAGAGATTTCATTGAAATGAGCTTCCTCACAATTTAATGTTTGCTGAATGAATTGAAACCCACAGTGCCTCCAACTTCATGCTTGAAAATGGCTAAATAAATATCATGAAATTTTTGAATTTCCAATGACCAGGTGGCAATGGAGAAACATTGGATGTCCTGTTGCTGATCATGAGTATACCAGACAGTGCCTTGATTTACTGAGTTTCATAAAAATGGTGTAGAACAGAGATGCCAGTAAGTTGGAGTCTGCTGAGTAGTGGGTCTAGAGCAGTGGTGGAGAGGTGTTTGATAAAACATCCGTGGTAGTGCCATGTGGATCTACCATTGGATTCCAAATGGCTTGTAACTGATATGGTGCAGCCAGCAGACCCTTATATGTAAAGGCATCTTGTTATTGGAGAGTTTTCAGAGGAAAATTAAGAATCAGGTTGATATGGACATGGGGTCAATGGGGCAAGCTGTGAGAGATTGAAGCCTAGTTGGTGCATTCTCTTGCAGACCCTGACCCACCACACGTGACAGAACTCCCTCCAGCACTGTGTCCCAGTTTAGTTCCTAGTATTTCGGGAAACAAATACCAAACTCACAGTGCAGCAGCAAAAACACCACAAAAATGGAGGAGGACCAAATGGCTTCACAGTCCACATGGGGAGACACTTAGTACCCAGTGGTCTCACTTTACCTACAAAGAGAGGATTCAGCACTGCTTCATCTTGTTCATTGGAAAATAAGAAACCATGTCCTCCAGGTCACATAGATGCAGAACCAGCTTTGATGGTCTCACTACAAAGGAAGCCAAATCTCCTGAAAACAACATATATTTCAAGTACAGAAGCTCAGAGGCAGTTTCTCAAAAAGTTTTTAGGCCAGCAGAGCTCCATGTTTGTGGAGTGTTTACCCTGTCCCTTAGTTTTGCAAACTCCTCTACCACCTCGAAGATTGTGAACTCCTGAGCATTTTCCATTCCAGATATGTATTCACTGATTTTGTAACTCTTCTACTCTAATTGTGTCTTACTTGGGGTGAAGGTAATGTCAAGGCATTCTTCTGGATGAGAGCGGGAGGATATTTGTGCAGCATATATTTACATACACATTGGATTCATTTTCCAATTTTCCGTTCGAAATGCTGAATTCCTGACACTAAGCCATACCTAGTAGACTCAGACTATTCATCCTAATACAATGGGGAAAATTAACCCAACACAATAGAAATACAAGCACTTCAGAGGAGACATGTTGTATAGTTGGACTTGACATTTGCATTATATAAGGTAGGAGTTATAAATCTAGTCAAATTTTAATGGAAATATTCTCCATGTGTTTTTAAACTTAACAAATATGTGAATTCTTGTTTCCCTTTTCAGTAGCCTATTCACACATGTATATTTATATGCATATGTAGAATCCTACCAGATATCACAAGTACATTTTTGTGAGATGGCTGTCTTGGCAGATACAAATTGTGAGAAGAGTTCACTCCTCCTAAATGCTGTTGGAAATGAAAATTCAACCTATAGGAGAGCGTCCTAGTAAAACAACATTATACATAAACTCATGTTCAGCAAAATAAATATTTTTGCATCTGTGGATCATATATATTTACTGATCAATTTCGATTGGCATTTATATTGGTATTTTTTAATGTCTGTGAATGTTGTGTGTGTGTGTGTGTGTGTGTGTGTGTGTGTGTGGAAATACATATAGATATAGATATAGATATACTCCCCAAATATTTCAAAATATGAAATATATATGTCTAATATACACTCTCTAAATTCATTCATGTTCATGTATGTGGATTTATAATCAACTTTTCACATGATTATAATCAGAAATATTCATGCACCTGAAATATATATTTGTTTCCTAGTACTGAAAACTAACTTCAGTGAATGGTGCATACATATCCTAATTATTCTACAGTAACCGACCCAGTATAACATCAATGCAAGTAGACTCCTATGGGACATGATATGTAATTTGTCATTCATTTGTATTCGACACTGGTACATTATTGTTTCTTCAGTTTTTGCAAATCATAGGATATACATTTCATCCACAAGTTCACAAATTAATAGGCATTTGTTTCAACTTTAATCACTTCTTGCTTCAGAACACATGTATTGTCAGGGTTTCTTGAATGGTCTTTTCATGAGACTTCTTTCCAAACACATTATTTTGAATTTCCATAGTCATTTTGAAGCAAAACTCACACACTCTTCATGATAAACCAAAACACTAATATTTCGTTTAGATATATAACTGGTTGGAATGAATGATTGTATATCAATATACGATTTCCTTTAATTTTTCAGATATCAGTTCAATTCATTATTTAAAGTTCAAAAAAGTTATATTATTTATTCACAGTATGGTCTATTCATGCTTTTTCTCTATGTTCATAGAAACAGGGTACACCTCTTTGTACCCCCGATTCTGATTTTACATCTTCAATATATTGCTCCCAGAAATGGTGAAAGAATTACTCATGTCACCTCATTATCACAGTAATATTCTGGACAAAAAATGGAAAGGTCACATTTATGATTGTACCAAATCCTAAATGGAAAGTGAACATGGATTTCTAAAAACATCCATGTCCAGGTTGCCTAATGCTGTCAATTGTCAATCCTATTGGTGACTACATTTTTGTTTTTTCCTAGTTTATATATTCAAACTCAATCCTGTTGAAAATGTCTAATTCTATCACTCACTTTATACTTTGCCTGATTTCGTAATGTTTCTATTGATCTCTGCTTTTCTACATATTTTCCCCAGTTCAACATAGTGACTGACTCTTCATATGTGTTGACATTTACATTCACTCTATAACCGAAAGTCTATTGCTAAAGAACTTTTGCTCCAAATCCTATACTCACTCTTCTTCCTAAACCTACCGACTATCTTCCTAATCCTACTGAATATCCCTTTTTGACTGGGTGCTCTCTTCTAAATTCAATCATCCAATGTACAAGGTTCTATGCCATTGTATATCGAATTATCTGAGGCATCTTTGCAGAACATAATTCAAAGCTAAGTATCCCAATCAAGGGCAGAACCCTTATGGGCTTCAAATCATACCTAGATTTCTGTTTTCATACTTATATTTCACATCTATATTTTGTAAGCATTGCAGGTTCCCAATACCATTATTCATTGCACAGAATCATTCGTAACCCGTATCAAACCTGTTTTTAACCCCAATTATACACTGGTCCCTCAATCATCTTACAGAAGAGCAGGGACAGAGTGGTTCTTACAATACAGGAAAGTTGGGGATATTCCACCTGATGAGAACCTCAAAGGTCCATGCAGAAATGATACCTGGAGAAGTTGTAGGCAGGTATGAAGGACCTGAGAGAGCAAAAGTCATCTTCCATGGCAAATATCTTGGTCAGAAAGAAGGGATGTGTCTGAATCAGCCTCTCTCTTCTTATTGTAGAGAAGATGGACCAAACCAGGCCTGTGTGGAGAGCTGTTCCTGGGTGCCTATGGTTGATATACCATTCTCCCTTGTGAAAGTGTCACAGGAAGTAGGGGAAGCCTCCATCTCATGGGACCCTTGGAAGCAACAGTTAGGACAATGTGGTTGCCAAGGAAGTGACTCATTCAGTTCCAAAGAAAGTGACATACCTCATTTCCTTGGTGATGGAACTCTCTGAAATTTGTATCGAAGAGGCCAGGCACCCAGAGGCAGTCCCAGTCCCAGTCCCAGTGGGCTCACTTGTTTGGATTTACCAAGGACAGAGTCAGTTTTCTTGGTACCTACTGATGTGAGGATGGCCTAATGCCAAGAGAACTCTGAAGATGGACCTTTCCTGAGAAAGCAGGTAGTGGCTCACAACTTTTTCCTGAAAACTACAAAGAGTTGAACAAGGAAACAAGATCTGAGAGAAGACAGGACATTTCGGGGGAACATAGTATGGCCCCCAGTCAGAGGACACGCCGGATAGTCACAGACCTACTTGGGGGAAGGAGGTGCCTTTGTGGGAGTGGGTGTGGGTTTGAGGTTTTGTCTCATGTTCTGAGAATAGGTAGGAAAGGCTGTTTGTTTGGTTTGGAGTGGACAGTTTCTAGTAAGTTGTTCGATCAGGCGAGTGTTTCTGTTTCGGTGTATCCCAATGTGTCCGTTGTTGTAGACATTAAAAAGAGAATGCATTAATGGAGGTGTCCTGTCTAGTATAAATCTTCCCATAATTCATCCTGCCCAATATATGAATGGACTGCAGCTTGTCTTATCGATGTGCAACACCTGCTATCTTTCTACGTTGCTGTTTTCTTCCTGAATTCTAGCCACTCTCCAGAATAGGCTCATGGTTTTGTGTCCAAAATATGTACCACCTCCAAGCTCTGTGACATGGCCATGTACTGGATAGCTGAAGAGAATGGCGAGCATCTCAGAAAACTCAGATATCAGTGTGACCAGGAAAGTCTCAGTGCAGAAACCCTGCTTTGGGCCTTTTGCTGACTTATTGTTGTGTTGCACTGAATGTCAGGAAGGTCTTTTCCTCAGGCCACCCCTTTGTGAAGCCTGAAGAAAACAGTTTTCAAATGGAAATGAATGGGCATCACCTGTGGCTTCTGGCTTCATTGCTTTGGGAAAGGATGTGTCTGAATCAGCCTCTTGGCCATGTGTGTTGCTGTGACTTAGATTCTCAGCACCTGATGAATCTAAAAATGATCCCCTGCGTGCATCCAAAACCATAAGGGCAAAAAATCTTTCATTGTGGATGAATTCTCTTGCCTTCCTCTGTTAAAATCCTGAACTCCATAAGTGAGAATAGGGATTCTTTGGGTCAAATGAGTTCTTCAAATCTCTGCAGAGGTGCTTGGGTTTTCGAATAACGTTAAATCACATAAAGAATGTTTTCCTGAAATCAGTAGGCCTCAAATTGGAGAAACACAGAAGAATTAACGGCAGGCTTATTTGATCATTCCTGGTTCACAGAAACGGTGTCCAGGCCACCCTGACTTTAGGCAAATGAGGGGCAAACGAGCTGATTTTGGACACTGTCTTGGGCTGCGCCCCTCATGGAAACATCCAGCCAGAGGTTAAGATGAGTTACTATATGGAATAAGATGAGGGCCATGTGGGAGTGTTTCGGTTTTAATTTTGGTCATTTGTGTGACAGTTGGAAGAAATGACTGTGTCCACGTGGGCTTGAACTCTGGTGTGATTCCCCTTAGAGACTGGGTTTTGGAACTGAACTCAGAGAAGCATTGCCATGAATTTTGTTGGGATTTTAAGAGGCCACGCATGAAAGTCGCTCTTGGAAACTGAGACCTAGGCCCCGGGTGGATTTCCACAGAGGCCTGGGAAACTCAGCAAGGATATCACATGATTTTATTCTTAAAGAAATGGCAGCCATAGTTGAGAGTCAAAACACACATGGACCTCACATTGTAGATCTCAATGGGCCTGGCCTAATGTGACCTTTTGTCCACTCTTTGGGAAGCCTTGCCTTTTAGAGTTCTCCAGAGATTTTATTGAAATGAGCTTCCTCACCATTTAATGTTTGCTGCATGAATTGAAACCCACAGTGCCTCCAACTTCATGCTTGAGAAATGGCTAGATAAATACCATGAAATTTTTGAAATTCCTATGACCAGGTGGCACTGGAGAAACATTGGATGTCCTGTTGCTGATTATGAGTATACCAGACAGTGCCTTGATTTACTGAGTTTCATGAAAATGGTGTAGATCAGAGATGCCAGTAAGTTGGAGCCTGCTGAGTAGTGGGTCTAGAGCAGTGGTGGGGAGGTGTTTGATAAAACATCCGTGGTAGGGCCATGTAGATCTACCATTGAATTCCAAATGGCTTGTAACTGACATGGTGCAGCCAGCAGACCCTTATATATAAAGGCATCTTGTTATATGGAGAGTCTTCAGAGGAAAATGAAGAATCAGGTTGATATGGACAAGGGGGCAATGGGCCAAGCTGTGAGAGATAGAAGCCTAGTTGGTGCATTCCCTTGCAGACCCTGACCAACCACACGTGACACAACTCCCTCCAGCACTGTATCCCAGTTTAGCTCCTAGTATTTCGTGAAACAAATACCAAACTCACAGTGCAGTAGCAAAAACACCACAAAAAGTGGAGGAGGACCAAATGGCTTCACAGTCCACAAGGGGAGACACTTAGTCTCCAGTGGCCTCAGTTAACCTACAAAGAGAGGATTCAGCACTGCTTCATCTAGTTCTTTGGAAAATAAGAAACCATGTCCTCCAGGTCACATAGATGCAGACCCAGCTCTCATAGTCTCACTACAAAGGAAGCCAAATCTCCTGAAAACAACATATATTTCAAGTGCGGAATCTCAGAGGAGTTTCTCAAAAAGTTTTTAGCCCAGCAGAGCTCCATGTTTGTGGAGTGTTTACCCTGTCCCTTAGTTTTGGAAACTTTTCTACCACCTCCAAGGTTGTGAACTCCTGAGCATTTTCCATTCCAGATATGTATTCACTGATTTTGTAACTCTTCTCCTCTAATTGTGTCTTACTTGGGGTGAAGGTGATGTCAAGGCATTCTTCTGGATGAGAGCGTTAGGAAATTGTGCAGCATATATTTACATACGCATTGGATTCATTTTCAAATTTTCCATTCAAAGTACTGAATCCCTGACACTAACCCATACCTGGTAGACTTAGACAGTTCATCCTAATATAATGGGGAAAATTAACCCAACACAATAGAAATACAAGCACTTCAGAGGAGACATGTTGTATAGGTGGACTTGACATTTGTATTATATAAGGTAGGAGTTATAAATCTAGTCAAATTTTAATTGAAATATTCTCCATGTGTTTTTAAACTTAACAAATATGTGAATTCTTGTTTCCCTTTTCTGTAGCCTATTCACACATGTATATTTATATGCATATATAGAATCCTATCAGGTATCACATGTACATTTTTGTGAGGTGGCTGTCTTGGCAGATACAAATTGTGAGAAGAGTTCACTCATCCTAAATGCTGTTGGAAATGAAAATTCAACCTATAGGAGAGCGTCCTAGTACAACAACATTATACATAAACTCATGTTCAGTAAAATAAATATGTTTGCATCTGTGGATGATATATATTTACTGATGAATTTCGATTGGCATTTATATTGGTACTTTTTAATGTCTGTGAGTGTTGTGTGTGTGTGCGTGTGTGTGTGTGTGTATATATATATATATATATATATATATATATATATATATATATAGATATAGATATAGATATAGATATATAGATATAGATATAGATATAGATATACTCTCCAAATTTTTCAAAATATGGAATATATGTGTCTAATATACACTCTCTAAATTCATTCATGTTCATGTATGTGGATTTGTAATCAACTTTTCACAAGATTAGAATCAGAAATATTCATCCACTTGAAATACATATTTGTTTCCTAGTACTGAAAACTAACTTCTGTGAATTGTGCATACAAATCCTAATTATTCTACAGTAACTGACCCAGTCTAACATCAATGCAAGTAGACTCCTATGGGACATGATATGTAATTTGTCATTCATTTGTATTCAACACTGCTACATTATTGTTTCCTCAGTTTTTGCACATCATAGGATATACATTTCATCCACAAGTTCACAAATTAATAGGCATTTGTTTCAACTTTAATCACTTCTTGCTTCAGAACACATGTATTGTCAGGGTTTCTTGAATGGTCTTTTCATGAGACTTCTTTCCAAACACATTATTTTGAATTTCCATAATCATTTTGAAGCAAAACTCACACACTCTTTATGATAAACCAAAACATTAATATTTTCATTAGATATATAACTGGTTGGAATGAATGATTGTATATCAATATACCACTTCCTTTAATTTTTCAGATATCAGTTCAATTCATTTTTTAAAGTTCAAAAAAGTTATATTATTTATTCACAGTATGGTCTATTCATGCTTTTTCTCTATGTTCATAGAAACAGGGTACACCGCTTTCTACCCCCGATTCTATTTTACATCTTCAATATATTGCTCCCAGAAATGGTGAAAGAAATACTCATGTCACCTCATTATCACAGTAATATTCTGGACAAAAAATGGAAAGGTCACACTTATGATTGTACCAAAGCCTAAATGGAAAGTGAACATGGATTTCTAAAAACATCCATTTCCAGGTTGCCTAATGCTGTCAATTGTCAATCCTATTGGTGACTACATTTTTGTTTTTTCCTAGTTTATATATTCAAACTCAACCCTGTTGAAAATGTCTAATTCTATCACTCACTTTATACTTTGCCTGATTTCGTAATGTTTCTATTGATATCTGCTTTTCTACATATTTTCCCCAGTTCAACATAGTGACTGACTCTTCATATGTGCTGAAATATATATTCACTCTATAACTGAAAGTCTATTGCTAAAGAACTTTTGGTCCAAATCCTATACTCACTCTTCTTACGAAACCTACTGACTATCTTCCTAATCCTACTGAATATCCCTTTTTGACTAGATGTTCTCTTCTAAATTCAATCATCCAATGTACAAGGTCCTATGCCATTGTATATCGAATTATCTGAGACAAATTTGCAGAACATAATTCAAAGTTCAGTATCCCAATCAAGGGCAGAACCCTTCTGGGCTTCAAATCATACCTAGATTTCTGTTTTCATACTTATATTTCACCTCAATATTCTTGTAAATATTTCAGGTTCCCAATACCATTATTCATCGCACAGAGTCATACGTAACCAAAATCAAACCTGTTTTTAACCCCCAGTATACACTGTTCCCTCAATCATTTTACAGAAGAGCAGGGACAGAGTGGTTCTTACAATACAGGAGAGTTGGGGACCTTCCACATGAAGAGAACCTCAAATGTCCATGCACAAATGATACCTGGAGAAGTTGTAAGCAGGTATGAAGCACCTGAGAGAGCAAAAGTCATCTTCCATGGCAAACAACCTGGTAAGGATGAAGGGATGTGTCTGAATAGGCCTCTCTCTTCTTATTGTAGAGAACATGGACCAAACCGGGCCTGGGTGGAGAGCTGTTCCCGGGTGCCAATGGTTGATATACATTCTACCTTATGAAAGTGTCACAGGAAGTAGGGGCAAACTCCATCTTATGTTACCCTTGGAAGCAACTGTTAGGACAAAGTGGTTGCCAAGGCAGTGACCTCATTCAGTTCCAAAGAATGTGACATACCTCAGTTCCTTGGTGATGGAACTCTCTGAACTTGGTATCCAAGAAGCCAGGCAGCCAGAGGCAGTCCCAGTCCCAGTCCCAGTGGGCTCACTTGTTTGGATTTACAAAGGACAGAGTCAGTTTTCTTGGTACCTAATGATGTGAGGAAGGCCAAATGCCAGGAGAGCTCTGAAGATGGACCTTTCTTGAGAAACAGGTAGTGGCTAACCACTTTTTCCTGACTTCTTCACAGAGTTGTTCAAGGAAACAAGATCGGAGAGAAGACAGGACATTTAGGGGGAACATAGTATGGCCCACCAGTCAGAGGACACTCCAGATAGTCACAGACCTACTTTGGGGAAGGAGGTGCCTTTGTGGGAGTGGGTGTGGGTTTGTTGTTTTGTCTCATGTTCTGAGAATAGATAGGAAAGTAGGTTTGTTTGGTTTGGTGTGGACAGTTTCTAGTAAGTCATTTGACACGGCGAGTGTTTCTGTTTCTGTGTATTCCACTGTGTCCATTGTTGTAGACATTAGAAAAGAGAATGCATTAATGGATGTGTCCTGTCTAGTATAAATCTTCCCATAATTCATCCTGCCAATATATAAATGGACTGCAGCTTGTCTTATCGATGTGCAACATCTGCTATCTTTCTAAGTTGTTGTTTTCTTCCCGAATTCTGGCCACTCTCCAGAATAGGCTCATGGATTTGTGTCCAAAATGGTACCACCTCCAAGCTCTGTGACATGGCCACGTACTGGATAGCTGAAGAGAATGGCGAGCATCTCAGAAAACTCAGATATCAGTGTGACCAGGAAAGTCTCAGTGCAGAAAACCTGCTCTGGGCCTTTTGCTTACTTATTGTTGTGTTGGACTGAATGTCAGGAAGGTCTTTGCCTCAGGCCACCCCTTTGTGAAGCCTGAAGAAAACAGTTTTCAAATGGAAATGAATGGGCCTCCCCTGTGGCTCTTTCCTTAATTGCTTTGGAAAGGGATGTGTCTTTATCAGACTCTTGGACCTGTGTGTGGCTGTGACTTAGATTCTCAGCACCTGATGGATCTTAAGAATGATCCCATGTGAGCTTCCAAACCCAAAATGACAAAAAATATCATTCATTGTGAATGAATTCTCTTGCTTTCCTCTGTTAGTTTCCTGCACTCCATCAAATGAGAATAGGGATTCTTTGGGACAAATGAGTTCTTCAAAGCCCTGCAGAGGTGCTTGTGTTTTCGCATGACTCGAAATCACCTAAAGAATCGATACCTAAATTCAGTAGGCCTCAAATTGGAGAAACACAGAAGTATTAACGGCAGGCTTATTTGTTCACTCCTCATTCACAGAAACGGTTTCCAGGCTACCCTGACTTTAGGCAAATGAGGGGCAAACGAGCTGATTTTGGACACTGTCTTGGGCTGCGCCCCTAATGGAAACCTCAAGCCAGAGGTTAAGATGATTGACTATATGGAATAAGATGAGGGCCATGTGGGAGTGTTTTGCTTTTAATTTTGGTCATTTCTGTGGCATTGGAAAAAATGACTGGGTGTACGTGGGCTTGAAATCTGGTGTCATTCCCCTTAGAGACTGGGTTTTGGAATTGAACTCAGAGAAGCATTGCCATGAATTTTGTTGGGATTTTAAGGGGCCATGCATGAAAGTCACTCTTGGAAACTGAGACCTAGGCCCCGGGTGGATTTCCACAGAGGCCTGGGAATGTCAGCAAGGATATCACATGATTTTATTCTTAAAAAAATGGCAGCCATAGTTGAGAGTCAAAACACACATGGACCTCACATTGTAGACCTCAATGGTCCTGGCCTAATGTGACCTTTTTCCACTCTTTGGGAAGCCTTGCCTGTGAGAGTTCTCCAGAGAATTCATTGAAATGAGCTTCCTCACCATTTAATGTTTGCTGAATGAATGGAAACCCCCATTGCCTCCAACTTCATGCTTGAAAAATGGCTAGATAAATACCATGAAATTTTTGAAATTCCTATGACCAGGTGGCACTGGAGAAATATTGGATGTCCTGTTACTGTTCATGAGTATACCAGACAGTGCCTTGATTTACTGAGTTTCATGAAAATGGTGTAGAACAGAGATGCCAGTAAGTTGGAGCCTGCTGAGTAGTGGGTCTAGAGCAGTGGTGGGGAGGTGTTTGATACAACATCCGTGGTAGGGCCATGTGGATCTACCATTGGATTCCAAATGGCTTGTAACTGACGTGGTGCAGCCAGCAGACCCTTATATGTAAAGGCATCTTGTTATATGGAGAGTTTTCAGAGGAAAATTAAGAATCAGGTTGATATGGACAAGGGGGCATTGGGGCAAGCAGTGAGAGATAGGAGCCTAGTAGTTGCATTCTCTTGCAGACCTTGACCCACCACACGTGACAGAACTCCCTCCAGCACTGTGTCCCAGGTTAGCTCCTAGTATTTCGTGAAACAAATACCAAACTCACAGTGCAGCAGGAGAAACACCACAAAAAGTGGAGGAGGACCAAATGGCTTCACAGTCCACACGGGGAGACACTTAGTCCCGAGTGGCCTCAGTTTACCTACAAAGAGAGGATTCAGCACTGCTTCATCTTGTTCATTGGAAAATAAGAAACCATGTCCTCCAGGTCACATAGATGCAGACCCAGCTTTGATGGTCTCACTACAAAGGAAGCCAAATCATCTGAAAACAACATATATTTCAATTGCGGAAGCTCAGACGCAGTTTCTCAAAAAGTTTTTAGGCCAGCAGAGCTCCATGTTTGTGGAGTGTTTACCCTGTCCCTTAGTTTTGGAAACTCCTCTACCACCTCAAAGGTTGTGAACTCCTGAGCATTTTCCATTCCAGATATGTATTCACTGATTTTGTAACTCTTCTCCTCTAATTGCGTCTTACTTGGGGTGAAGGTAATATCAAGGCATTGTTCTGGATGAGAGCGGGAGGATATTTGTGCAGCATATATTTACATACACATTGGATTCCTTTTCCAATTTTCCATTCGAAATGCTGAATTCCTGAAACTAACCCATACCTAGTAGACTCAGACTATTCATCCTATTATAATGGGAAAAATTAACCCAACACAATAGAAATACAAGCACTTCAGAGGAGACATGTTGTATAGTTGGACTTGACATTTGCATTATATAAGGTAGGTGTTATAAATCTAGTCAAATTTTAATGGAAATATTCTCCATGTGTTTTTAAATTTAACAAATATGTGAATTCTTGTTTCCCTTTTCTGTAGCCTATTCACACATGTATATTTATATGCATATATAGAATCCTACCAGGTATCACACGTACATTTTTGTGAGGTGGCTGTCTTGGCAGATACAAATTGTGAGAAGAGTTCACTCCTCCTAAAACTGTTTTAAATGAAAATTCAACCTATAGGAGAGCGTCCTAGTAGAACAACATTATACATAAACTCATGTTCAGTAAAATAAATATTTTTGCATCTGTGGATGATATATATTTACTGATGAATTTCTATTGGCGTTTATATTGGTACTTTTTAATGTCTGTGAGTGTTGTGTGTGTGTGTGTGTGTGTGTGTGTGTATAGATATAGATATAGATATAGATATAGATATAGATAGATAGATATATATATACTCTCCAAATTTTTGAAAATATGGAATATTTTTGTCTTATTTTGCACTTCCTAAATTTTCATATTCATGAATGTGTATTTATAATCATCTTTTCTCAAGATTATTCTCAGAAACATTCATATACCCTACTAGACTCTGACTACTAATACTAATATAATGGAGAAAAATATCCCAAACAGAATAGAAATACAAGCATTTCAGAAGGGACATGGTGTATAGTTGGACTTGCCTTTTGCATGATATAAGGTAGGAGTTATAAATCTATTCAATTTGCTGAAATACTTTTCCATGTGTTATTTATTTTTTGACACAAAACAAAATTTAATCTTCGAAAACTAAATAAAATTGACACATCCTTAACCAAGCTAATGAAGAAAAAAAACCTCAAATTACTAAAATTAAGGATCGTAAAAGAACTTTTACAGAGTACACAACTAAAATACAGAGAATAATTGAAAACTAATTTGAAAATTTATACTCTAATAAATTAAAATACAATGATGACATCAATAAAATTTTAGAGATATACCCAAACTGAATTAGTAGGACATGAACAATTTAAAAAAATCAATTTCAAGCAATGAAATAGAAGTTGCTGTCAACAGCCTACCAATCAAGCAAAGCCCAGGAACAGACAGATTCTCAGTCAAGTTCTACAAGACCTTCAAAGAAGCATTCATCACAATACTCCTCAAATTATTCCATAAAATAGAAAAGCATGGAACTCCTCCAAACTCATTTCATGAGGCTAGTATCACTCACATACCAAAATCAGACAAAGACACATCAAGGAAAGAAAACTTCAGAGCAATATTCCTGACAAACCTACATACAAAAATTCTCAATAAAATTCTTTTTTTTAAGCCAAAGTTAATCAAAAGGGATAAAGAGGGATACTACACACTATTCCATGTGTTTTTAAAGTTAAGAAATATATGAATTCCTGTCTCCCTTTCTCTGTAGCCTATTAAGCACATGTATTTTTATATGCACAAATAGAATCCTACCTGGTTTCACACGTACATTCTTGTCAGGTGACTGACTTGGCAGATACTATTTGTGAGAAGAGATCACTCCTCCTAAATGCTGTTGGTACAGAAAATTCAACCCATGGGTGAGCTTCCTAGATGAACAACATTCTACATACATCCATGTTCAGTAAAATGAATATTTTGGGATATGCGGATGAGTTATTTTTCATGATGAATTTCGATTGACATATATATTGTGACATTATAATGTGTGTGTGTTTGTGTGTCTATATATATATATATATATATATATATATATATATATATATATATATAGTCTCCAGATTTTCCAAAATATGAAATATATGTCTTCTTATACACCGCCTGAATTCATTCATATTCATATATGTGGATTTATAATTAACTTTTAACAAGTTTATTCTCAGAAATATACATCCACTGACATACATATTTGTTTCCTAGTACTGAAAACTAACTTCAGGGAAGGGTTCTTACAAATCCTAATATTTCTAGAGTAACTGACCAAGTTTAACATCAATGCAAATACATTCCTATTTGATATGATGTGTTTGTTAAAGTTCATTTTTATTCAAACTTGGTACGTTATTATTTATTCAGTTTATGGACATCATAAAATATATCCCTTCATTCACAAGTTCACAAATTTATAAATATTTGGTTCACTTTCAATCACTTCCTCCTTCTTAACACATATATTCCTTCATGTTTCTTGACGGGTCTTTTCACTGGACTTCTTTCTAAACACGTTATTTTCCATTGAATAATCATTTTTGAAGCAAAACTCACACACTATTCATGATAAACGGTAACCCTAATAATACCATTAGATATATAACTGGTTGGAATTAATGTACGTATATCAATATATGATTTCCTCTATATTTTCAGATATTAAAACAATCCATTATTTAAATTTGGAACCAGTCATATAATTTTTTCACAGTATGGTCTATTAATGCATCATCTCTATATTCATCAACACAGGGTAAACCTATTAGTATCCCCAGTACTAATTCATATGTTTTCAAAATATTGCTCCCAGAAAAGGTGGAAGAAATACTCATGTCACCTGATCTACATATACATATTATCACAGTAATATTCTGGACACAAAATGCAAAGGTCACCGTTATGATTGCAATAAAGCCTCAATGGAATGTGAACATGGATTACTAAAAACATCCATGCCCAGTTTGCCTAATGCTCTCAAATGTCAATCCAATTGGTGACTACATTTTTGTTTCTTTTTAAGATTATGTATTCAACCTCAACCCTGTTGAAAATGTCTAATCCTATCACTCACGTTATACTTTGCCTGATTTCCTAATGTCTCTATTGATGTCTGCTTTCCTACATATTTTTTCCCAGTTCATCATTGTGCCCGACTTTTCACATATGGTGCCATTAATATTCACTCTCTAACCGAAACCTATTGCTAAAGAACTTTTGGTCCAAATCCTAGACTCACTCTTCCTCCTAAACCTACTGACTATCTTTCTAATCCTACACACTATCCCTTTTTCACTGGATGTTCTCTTCTACATTCAATCATCTGAGGTACAGGGTCTTATGCCATTGTATATCGATTTAACTGAGACCTCGGTGCAAAACATTACTCAAGCTAAGGATCCCAATCAAGGGCCCAAATCGTTCTGGGCTTAAAATATTACCTAGATTTCTGTTTTCATACTTATATTTTACCTCTATATTCTTTTAAATATCGCTGGTTCCCAATACCATTATTCATCCAGCAGAATGATTCCTAAGCCAAATGGAACATGCTATTAACCCTAACCATACAATGTTCCCTCAATCTCACTTTACAGAAGAGGAGGGATAAAGTTGATATTACAATACAGGAAGTTAGGAGATCTTCCACCTGCTGAGTACCTCAAAATCCATGCAGAAATAATCCCTGGAGAAGATGTTGGCAGCTATGAAAGACCTGAGAGAACAAAAGTCATATTCCATGGCAAACAACATGGTCAGGATGAAAGGATGTGTCTGAGTCATCCTCTCTATTTTTAATGCAGGGAAGATGGACCAAAGCAGGCCTGTGTGGAGAGCTGTTCCCAGGTGACTATGGTTTCTATACCATTCTAACATGTGAATGTATCACAGGAAGTATAGCAGCCTCCATGTCAGGAGACACTAGGACCCAACTGTTAGGACAAAGTGGTGGCCAAGACAGGGACCTCATTTATTTCCTGAAGGTAGTGACCTCACCTCATTTCCTTGGTGATGGAACTCTCTGAATTTTGTGATCCAGGAAGCCAGGCACCCAGAGCCAGTCCCAGTCCCAGTTGCAGTGGGCTCACTTGTTTGGATTCACTAAGGACAGAGTCAGTCTTTCTTGGTACCTACTGATGTAAGCGTTGCCAAATACCAAGAAAGCTCTGAAGAGGGGTCTTTCCTGAGAGGACAGGAATTGGCTCACCACTGCCTCCTGACAACTTCACAGAGTTGACCAAGGAGACCAGATGTGAGACAGAAAGGCCATTTCTGGGGAACATCATATGGCCTACCAGTCAGAGGACACTCCAGATAGTGACAGACCTACTTGTGGGAAAAAGTTGCATTTGTGGGTGTTGGTTTGTGTTTGTGGTTTTTTTCTCATGTTCTGAGAATAGGTAAAAAAGGAGGTTTGTTTGGTTTGGAGTGGACTGTTTCCAGTAAGTCATTTGACAAGGAGACTGTTTCTATGTCTGTGTATCCCACTGTATTTTTCTTTGTAGATATTAGAAAAAAAAATAGCACATTGGTTGTGTCCTGTCTAGTAGAAAGCTTCCCAGCATGCATCCTTTCCAATTAATGAATGGACTGAGGCTTGCCTTATCCATGGGCAACACCGGCTATCTACCTAATTTTCCATTTTTTCATGAATTCTGGCCACTCTCAAGATTAGTATCATGTATTTTTGTACAAGATATGTACCACCTCCAAGCTCTGTGACATGGCCATGTACTAGATAGCTGAAGGGAATGGCGAGCATCTCAGAAAACTCATATATCAGAGTAACCAGGAAAGTCTCCGTGGAGAAACCCTGCTTGGGACCTTTTGATTACCTATTGTTCTGTTGCTCTGAATGTCAGAAAGGTCTTTGCCTCAGGCCACCCCTTTGTGAAGCCTGAAGAAAACAGTTTTAAAATGGAAATGAATGGGCATCACCTGTGGCTCTTTGCTTCATAGCTTTGGAAATGGATGTGTCTGAATCAGCCTCTTGGCCCTGTGTGAGCCTGTGGTTTAGATTTTCAGCACCTGATGAATCTAAAGAAAGATCCCATGTGGGCATCCAAAACCTAAATGGAAAAAAGATCAGTGATTGTGGATGATGCCTCTCGCCTTCCTCTGTAAGATTCCTGACCTCCATCAAGTGAGAATAGGGATCATTTGTGTCAAATAAGTTCTTCAAGGGGCTGCAGAGGGGAGACAATAGGTGCTTGGGTTTTGTTATAACTCCAATTCACACTAAAAATCTATACCCCACAGTCAGTATGCCTCAAATTTGAGAAGTGGAGTAATATTAATGGCAGGCCTATTTGATCACTTCTGTTTCACACTAACGTTGTCCAGGCCACCCTGACTTTAGGCAAATGAGGGGCAAGGGAGTTTATTTTTGACACTGTCTTGGGCTGTGCCCCTCATGGAAACCTCCAGCTAGAGGTTATGATTAGTGTCTATATAAAAGATGAAGAGGGCCGTGTGAGAGTGTTTTGGTTTTAATTGTCATCATTTGTGTAGCAATTGGAAGAGATGCCTGGGTCCACCTGGGCTTGAACTTTGTTGTGATTCCCCTTAGAGACTGAGTTGTGTAACTGACCTCAGAGAAGTATTGCCATGAATTGTGTTGGGATTTCAGGAGGCCACACATGAGATTCACCATTGGAATCTGAGATCTTGGCCCAGGGTGACTTTACAC
Organism: Callospermophilus lateralis; assembly: GCF_048772815.1. Classification (NCBI taxonomy): domain Eukaryota; kingdom Metazoa; phylum Chordata; class Mammalia; order Rodentia; family Sciuridae; genus Callospermophilus; species Callospermophilus lateralis. The sequence continues at coordinate 805,012 of NW_027514413.1, forward strand.
AGAGCACTGGGAATCTAAGCCAGGATATCACAAGATTTTATTCTGAAAGATTCCAGCCATAGTTGAGAGTCAAAACACACATGCAACTCACATTGTAGACCTCAATGGGCCTGGCTTCATGAGACCTTTTGCCCACTCTTTGTGAAGCCTTGCCTGTGAGAGTTCACCAGAGCTTTCATTGAAATGAGATTCCTAACCATTTATTGGTTCCTGTATAAATTGAATCCCACAGTGCCTCCAACTTCATTATTGAAAAATATCTAGATATATACCATGAATTTTTTGAAATTACCATGACCAGGTGGCACTGGAGAACATTTGGATGTCCTGTTGCTAATCATGATTGTACCAGACAGTGCCTTAATTGACTGTGTTTCATGAAAATGCTGTAGAACATAGATGCCAGTAAGTTGGAGCCTGCAGACTAGTGGGCATAAAGCAGTGGAGTGTAGGTGTGTGAAAAAACATCAGTTGTGGGTCCACGTGGATCTGGCATTGGCTTAGAAATGACTTGTCACTGACATGGTACATCCAGCAGACCCTTCTATGTAAAGGCATCTTGTTATATGGAGAGGATTTCTGCCAATGATCAGAATAAGGGGGCTATTGTCGAGTTGAAAAGCTATGTGGGATTTAAGCCTCATTGGTGCATTTTACTGCAGACCCTCACCCACCACATATGAGAGTACATCCTCCAGAACTGTGTCCCAGTGGAACTCCTTGTATTTCGTGAAGCCAATACCAAACTCACAGTGCAGCAGTAAGAAACACCACGAAAGTGGAGCATGAACAAATGGCTTTACAGACAACAGGGTTAGATACTTAGACCCCAGTGGCCAAAGTTTACCTACAAATAGAGAATTCAGCACTGCTGCCTCATGTCCACTAGAAAATAAGGAACCATGTCATCCAGGTCACATAGATGGAGACCCAGCATTGATGGTCTCACTACAAAGGAAGCAAAAGCTCCTGACAAAAACATATTTCAACTGCCCAACCTCAGAGGCAGTTTCTCAAAAAGTCATTAGGCCAGCAGAGCTCCATGTTTGTGAAGTGTTTACCCTCTCCCTTTTTGTAAACTGTTCTACCTCCTACAAGTTTGTGAAGTTCTGAGCATTTTCCTTTCCACATATGTATTCACAGATTTTCTAACTCTTCTCCACTAATTGTGTCTTATTTGGGGCGAAGGTAATGTCAAAGCATTGTTCTGGCTGAGAGTGGGAAGATTTTTGTGTAGCACATATTTGCATACATATTAGATTCATTTTCCTATTTTCCATTTGAAATACTGAATCCCTGACACTAACCCATACCCTACTAGACTCTGACTACTAAACCTAATATGATGGAGAAAAAGAAACCTAACAGAATAGAAATACAGGCCTTTCATAGGAGGCATGGTGTATACTTGGACTTGACTTCTGCTTTATCAATGGTATGTGTTATAAATCTAGTCAACTTTTCATTGTAATACTTCTCCATGAGTTTTTAAAGTTAACACATATGTAAATTTCTGTCTCCCTTTCTCTGTAGCCTATTCATCAAATGTATTTTTTATGCATTTTTAGAATTCTAACTGGTATCACATGTACATTCTTGTGAGATCTCTTATTTTCGAAGATACAAATTGTGAGAAGAGATCGCTCCCTCTAAATACAGATGGAACTGGAATTTCCACCTATGGGTGAATTTCCTAGATGAACAATATTATGTATAAATAAATGTTCAGTAAAATGAATATTTTTGGATACGTGGATGATATATATTTCATGATGAATTTCGAATGCCATATATTTTGCTACATTTTAATGTCTGTGTATGTGTGTATCTATCTATTTATCTATCTATATAGATATATACTCTTAAGATTTTCAAAATATTAAATATATGTGTCTTATTATACACTCCCTAAATAAACTCATGTGTGTGTATGTAGATTTATAATCAACTTTTCACAAAATTATTCTTAGAAATATTCATCCACCTTAAATACGTATTTTTTCCTAGTACTGAAAAGTAAATTAAGTGAATGGTGTATACAATTCGTAATATTTCTACAGTGACTGAACCAGTTTCACATCAATGTAAGTAGACACCTATGGGACCATGATGTGTATTTTGAAGTTCATTTTTATTCTGACACTGGTACATTACTATTTCTGCAGTTTATGGACATTATAGGATATATCCTTTCATCCACAATTTCACAAAATTATAGGCATTTGGTTCACTTTCAATCACTTCCTACTTCAGAACACATGTATTCCTCCATGTTTCTTGACTGTTCTTTTCATGAGATTCTTTCCAAACACAGTATTATTGATTTCCATAATCACTTTTGAAGCCAAACTCACACACTCTTCATGATAAACCATAACGCTAATATTACCATTAGATGTATAACTGTTTGGAATGAATGTATGTATATCAATATAAGATTTCCTATATATTTTCAGATATCAATTCAATCCATTATTTAACGTTTGAACCAGTTATATTATTTATTCACAGTATGGTCTATTAAGGCATCATCTCTATATTCGTAGACCGATGGTATACCTATTTGTATCCCCAATACTAATTTTTAAGTCTTTAAAATATTGCTTTCAGAAATGGTGGAAGAAATACTGTATTCACCTGATATACATATACATTTCATCACAGTAATATTCCTGAAACAAAATGCAAGGGTCACACTTATGATTGTATCAAAGCCTATATTGAAAGTGAGCATGTATTACTAACAACATCCATGCCCTGATTAACTAATGATCTCAAATACCATTCCTATTGGTGACTACATATTTGTTTCTTCCTAAGATTATATATTGAAACTGAACCCTGTTAAAAATGTCTTATCCTATCACTCACTTTGTACTTTGTCTTATTTCCTAATGTCTCTATTGATATCTGCTTTCCTACACATTTTCCCCAGTTTATCACTGTGACTGACTGTTCACATATGCTGACATTTACACTCACTCTCTAATCAAAACTCTATATCTAAAGAACATTTGGTCCAACTCCTCGACTCACTCAAATGGATTCTTCAAAGCCCTGCAGAGGGTAGCCCATAGTTGCTTGAGTTTTCTCATGACCCCAATTCACATAAAGAATCTATACCCCACAGAGAATAGGCCTCAAATTGGAGAAGTAGAGCAGTATTATTGGCAGGCCTATTTGATCACTCCTGCTTCACAGGAAGAGTTTCCATGCCACCTTGACTTTAGGCAAATGAGGGGCATGTGAGCTTATATTGGACACTGTCTTAAGCTGCGCCCTTCATGGAAACCTCCAGCCAGAGGTTATGATGAGTCTCTAAATTGAAGAAGATGAGGGCCATGTGGGAGTGTTTTGGTTTAATTGTGGTCATTTGTGTGGTGGTTGGAAGAGATGACTGGGTCCACCTGTGCTTGAACTCTGGAGTGATTCCCCTTAGAGACTGAGTTCTGGAACAGATCTCAGAGAAGTATTGGCATGAATTGAGGCCACGCATGAGAGTTGCCCTTGGAGACTGAGATCTAGGCCCAGGATAGCTTTCAAAGAGCACTGGGAATCTCAGCCAGGATATCACATGACTTTATTCAGAAAGACTTGGAAGCCATAGTTGAGAGTCAAAACAAACATGGCCCTCAATTGTAGACCTCAATGGGCCTGGCTTAATGTGACCTTTTGGCCACTCTTTGGGAAGCCTTGTCTCTGAGAGTTCTCCCGAGCTTTAATTGAAATGAGCTTCCTCACCATTTCATGGTTCCCGAATGAATTGAATGCCACAGTGCCTCCAAATTTATCTTTGAAAATTGGCTAGATAAATACCATGAAATTCTTTAAATTCTTATGAACAGGTGGCACTGGAGAACCTTTGGATGTCTATTGCTGATCACGAGTGTACCAGACATTGCATTGATTGACTGGGTTTCATGAAAACGGTGAGAACAGAGATGCCAGAATGTTGAGGCCTGCTGACTAGTTGGCCTAGAGCAGTGGTGGGCAGGTGTATGATAAAACATCTGTCGTTGGGCCATGTGGATCTGCCAATGGCTTCAAAATGCCTTGTGACTGACATGGTGCAGCCAGCAGAACCATACAAGTTAAGGGACCTTATTATATGGAGAGGTTTCAGGGCAATATTCAGAATCAGGTTGATATGGACATGGGTGCAAGCTTTTGGGGATAGAAGCCTGGTTGGTGCATTCTCCTGCAGACCCTCACCCACTACACGTGAGAGTACTCTCTATAGCACTGTGTCCCAGTTTTTCTTTTTGTATTTTGTGAACCCAATACCAAACTCCCAGTGCAACAGTAAGAAACACCACGAAAAGTGAAGTATGACCAAATGGCTTCACAGACCACATGGTTAGACACTTAGACCCCAGTGGCCTCAGTTTACCTACAAAGAGAGAATTCAGAACTGCTGCCTCATGTTCTATTGAAAATAAGGAACCATGTCATCCAGGTCACAAAGATGCTGACGCAGCTTTGATGGTCTCACTACAAAGGAAGCGAAAGCTCCTGACAACAACAAATATTTCAAGGGCCCAAACTCAGAGGCAGTTTCTCAGAAATTAATTAGGCCACCAGAGCTCCATGTTTGTGAAGTGCTTACACTTTACCTTACTTTTGGAAATTCCTCTACCACCTCCAAGGTTGTGAACTCCTGAGCATTTTCTTTTCTAGATATATATTCACAGATTTTCAAACTCTTCTCCACTAATTGTGTATTACTTGTGGTGAAGGAAATATCAAGGCATTTTTTTGGATGACAGTAGGAAGATTTTTGTCTAACAAATATTCGCATACACATTAGATTCATTTTCCTATTTTCCATTTGAAATACTGAATCCCTGACACTAACCCATACCCTACTAGACTCTGACTACTAATCCTAATATGATGGAGAAAAAGAAACCTAACAGAATAGAAATACAGGCCATTCATAGGTGGCATGGTGTATACTAGGACTTGCCTTCTGCTTTATCAAGTGTATGTGTTATAAATCTAGTCAACTTTTCATTGTAGTACTTCTCCATGAGTTTTTAAAGTTAACACATATGTAAATTTCTGTCTCCTTTTCTCTGTAGCCTATTCATCTCATGTATTTTATTATGCATATTTAGAATCCTACCTGGTATCACACATGCATTCTTGTGAGCTCACTGTTTTTGGATGATACAAATTGTGAAAAGAGATCACTCCCCCTAAATACTGATGGAACTGAAAATTCAACAAATTGGTGAATTTCCTAGATGAACAACATTATACATAAATCCATGCTCAGTAAAAAGAAGATTTTTGGATATGAGGATGATATATATTTCATGATGAATTTTGATTGGCACATATATTGCTACATTTTAATGTCTGTGTTTTTATCTTTATAAATAAATATATATATATATATATATATATATATATATATATATATATATATATATATATATTTATATATATATACTCTCCATATTTTTCACAATATTAAATATATGTGTCTTATTATTCACTCCCTAAATACATTCATATTCATGTATGTGGATTTGTAATCAAATTTGCACAAGATTATTCTCAGAAAAATTCATCCACATAAAATACATATTTATTTTCCAGTACTGAAAACAAACTTCGGTGAATTGTGCTTACAAATCCTAATATTTGCATGGTAACTGACCCAGTTTAACATTAATGCAAGTATAATCCTATGGGACATGATGTGTATTTTGAAGTTCATTTTTATTCAACAGTGGTACATTACTATTTCTTCAGTTGATGGATATCATAGGATATAACTTTTCATCCACAAGTTCACAAATCTGTAGGCATTTGGTTCACTTTCAATTACTTCCTGCTTCAGAACATATGTATTCCTCCATGTTTCTTGACTGTTCTTTTCATGAGATTCTTTCCAAACACATTATGTTCGATTTCCATAATCATTTTTGAAGGAAAGAGGCGCCTTACTTACCCCCAGAAAGGTTCGTTGAGGTCTCCTTGTCCTGCGCTGCGTGATTCCCGGCCAATGCACCAAATGTAAGGTTCCGGCGAATGTTGGAGGAAGAGACCATCAAGAAACTGTGGCTCATGCAACAGTAAAAGGCGTTTATTGAGGATCCAATCCAGCATGCTGGGGCTACGTGCTCACTCAAGATGGAAGAGCATCCCAGAGCCCCGAGCAGGGGTTGAGCAGTGCTTAAGTACACTTTTTGGGCAGGGCGGGACTTTACATATATTACAGTCTCCTTTAAGAAATCATCATACACCACAGGAAAATCAAACAACAATTCCTAAACATGATTAGTTCATTTATTGGTGGGAACATGTAAGGCGGGAGTGATAGGTCAGTTCTAAAGCGGGGTACACATTCAAAATGATTGGTTTAGGCCCTGCAATGCCTCTGTGCCAGGCCTCACAGGGTCCTAGGTTATTAAAAAACCAGGCAGTCAGGGGGAATATTTACTGGGTACTCCGGGAATTGTCCTACAAGCTACAGGAATTTCAGGTTTTGCGTGTAGCATAGGAACTTAACAATACCTGGTCCTTTACATTTTAACACAAGCCTTGCTGCTTAAAAACTTTACAACACCCGGTCTTTTACACTTTAACTTTTACACTTTAATTTCAATTTCTTTTACCCTTACAGATCACTCCTGGTGCACAAGAAGGGTGTCCAGGCCACCCTGACTTTAGGCAAATGAGGGCCAAGGGAGCTTATTTTGGACACTGTCTTTGGCTGTGCCCCTCATGGAAACCTCCAGCCAGATGTTATGATGAGTGCCTTTATGGAAGAAGAGGAGGGCAATGTGGGATTGTTTTGGTATTAATTGTGGTCATTTGTGTGACGGTTGGAAGAGATGACAGGGTCCACCTGGGCTTGAAGTCTGGTGTGAATCTCCTTAGAGACTGAGTTCTGGAACTGACCTCAGAGAAATATTGCATGAATTGTGTTGAAATTTTAGAAGGCCACGCATGAGAGTCGCTCTTATATACTGAGATCAAGGCCCAGGGTGGCTTTCCACAGAGCACTGGGAATATCAGCCAAGATATCCCATGATTTTATTCTTAAAGACTTGGTAGCCATAGTTGAGAGTCAAAACACACATGGAACTCACAACGTATACCTCAATGGGCCTGACTATATTTGACCTTTTGGCCTCTCTTTTGGAAGCCTTGCCTATGAGAGTTCTCCAGAGTTTCATTGAAATGAGCTTCCTCAACATTTAGTGGTTCTTGAAACCCACAGTGCCTCTAACTTCATCCTTGAAAAATGGCTAGATAAATACCATGAAATTTTTGAAAATCCCATGACCAGGTGGAACTGGAGAATCTTTGGATGTCCTGTTGCTGATCATGAGTATACTAGAGGGTGCCTTGATTGACTGGGTTTCATAAAAATAATGTAGAAAAAAGATGCCAGTAAGTTGGAGCCTGCTGAGTAGTGGGCCTAGAGCAGCGGTGGGCAGGTGTGCAGGTGTGTGATAAAACATCTGTGGTAGGTCCATGTGGTTTGTCCATTGGCTACCAAATGGCTTGTGAAGGACATGGTGCAGCCAGCAGACCCTTATTTGTAAAGGCATTTTGATATATGGAGAGGTTTCAGGGCAATTTTCAGAATCAGGTTGACATGGTCAATGGTGCAAGCTATGTGGGAAAGAAGCCTGGTTGGTGCATTCTCCTGCAGACCGTGACCCACCACAGTGACAGAACTCTCTCCAGCACTGTGTCCCAGTTGAAATTGTTGTATTTCGTGAAGCAAATACCAAAGTCCCAGTGTAGCAGCAGGAACCACAACAGAAAGTGGAAGAGGACCAAATGGCTTCACAGTCCACATGGGGTGACACTTAGCCCCCAGTGGCCACAGTTTACCTACAAAGAGAGAATTCAGCACTGCTGCCTCAGGTTCATTGGAAAATAAGAAACCATGTCCTCCAGGTCACATAGATGCAGACCCAGCTTTGATGGGCTCACTATAAAGGAAGCTAAAGCTCCTGACAACAACATATATTTCAAGTGCCCAACCTCAGAGGCAGTTTCTCAAGAAGTATTTAGGCCAGCAGAGCTCCATTTTTGTGGAGTGTTTACCATGTCCCTTACTTATGGAAACTGCTCTATCACCTCCAAGGTTGGGAACTCCTGAGCGTATTCCATTCCAGATACGTATTCACGTATTTTCTAACTCTTCTCCTCTAATTGTGTCTTACTTGTGGCAAAGGTAATGTCAAGGCATTGTTGTGGATGAAAGTGGGAAGATTTTTGTGTAGCACATATTTGCATACACATTGGATTCATTTTCCAATTTTCCATTCAAAATACTGAATCCCTGACACGAAACTATACCCTACTAGACTCTGACTACTATTCCTAATATGATGGAAAAAAATAACTCAAACAGAATAGAAATACAAGCAGTTCAGAAGAGGCATGGTGTATAGTTGGACTTGCCGTTTGCATTATGTAGGTTAGGTGTTATTAATCTAGTTAATTTTTAATTGAAATAGTTCTCCATGTGTTTTTAAAGTTAATGAATATGTGAATTCCTGTATCCCTTTCTCTGTAGCCTATTCAGCACATGTATTTTTATATGCACATATAGAATCCTACCTGGTATCACATATACATTCTTGTGAGGTGGCTGACTTGGCAGATACAAATTATGAGAAGAGATCACTCCTGCTAAATGCTGTTGGATCTTAAAATTCAACCTATGGGTGACCTTCCTAGTTGAACAACATTATTCATAAATCCATGTTCATTAAAATTAATATTTCGGGATCTATGGATGATATATATTTCACCATGAATTTCGATTGGCATATATATTGCCACTTTATAATGTCTGTGTGTGTTTTGTATATATATATATATATATATATATATATATATATATATATATACTCTCCAGATTTTTCACAATATGAAATATATGTGTCTTATTATTCACTCCCTAAATACATTCATATTCATGTATGTGGATTTGTAATCAACTTTGCACAAGATTATTCTCAGAAATATTCATCCACCTGAAATACTTATTTGTTTCCTAGTACTGAAAACAAACTTCAGTGAAAGGTGCATATAAATCCTAATATTTCTACAGTAACTTACCAAGTTTAACATCAATGCAAGTAGATTCCTATGGGACATGATGTGTATTTTGACGTTCATTTTTATTTAAAACTGGTACAGTACTATTTCTTCAGTTTATGCACATCCATGGATAAATTTTTCACCCAAAATTTCAAAATTAAAGACATTTGTTTCACTTTCAATCACTTCCTGCTTCCGAACACATGTAGTCCTCCAGGTTTTTCGACTGGTCGTTTCATGAGACTTCTTAACAAACACATTATTTTCGATTTCCATAATCACTTTTGAAGGAAAACTCACACACCCTCTTCATGATAAACCGTAACCCTAATATTACCATTAGACTTATAATTGGTTGTAATGAATGTATGTATACCAATATCAATATAAGATTTCCTGCATATTTTCAGATATCAATTTATTCTAATTCCAATTTCTAAAGTTGGATCCAGTTATATTATTTATTCACAGTACAATCTATTCATGCATCATCTCTATATTCATTGACACAGGGTACACCTATTTGTATACCCAATACTAATTTATGGCTTTTAAAAATATTGCTTTCCATAATGGTGGAAGAAATACTCATGTCACCTGATCTACATATACATTTTATCACAGTAATATTCTGGACAAAAATGCAAAGGTCACACTTATGATTGTACCAAACCCTAAATTGAAAGTGAGTATATATTACTAAAAACATCCTTGTCCAGGATGCCTAATTCTCCCAAGTGTCAATATTGTTGGGGACTATATATTTGTTTCTTCCTATGATTATATATTCAACCTCAACCCTGTTGAAAATGTCTAATCCTATCACGCATTTTATAATTTGTCTGATTTCCTAATGTCTCTATTGAGACCTGCTTTCCTACATATTTTCCCCAGTTCATCACTGTGACTGACTCTTCACATGTGCTGACATTTACATTCACTCTCTAAACGAAACCCTATTGCTAAAAAACTATTGGTCCAACTCGAAGACTCACTCTTCTTCCTAAACCTACTATCTTCCAAATCCTACCGACTATCCATTTTTGACTGGATGTTCTCTTCGACATTCAGGCATCTGAGGTGCTAGGTTTTATTCCATTGTGTATAGATTTATCTGAGACTAAAATGCAGAATGTAATTCAAAGCTAAATATCCCAAAGAAGGGCCCAATGCCCTTTCTGGCTTCAAATCGTAACTAGATTTATGTTTTCATACTTATATTTCAAATATATATTCTTATAAATTTTGCAGGTTCCCAATACCATTATTCATCCAGCAGAATGATTCCTAACACAAGTCAAATATGTTATTGACCCTAACCATACACTGTTCCCTCATTCTAAATTTACAGAGAGGAGGGACAGAGTTGGTCTTACAATACAGGAAAGTAGGGGATCTTCCACCTGCTGAGAACCTCAAAGTAAAGTTCCATGCAGAAATGTTGACTGAAGAAGATGTAGGCAGCTATGAAGGACCTGAGAGAACAAAAGTCATGTTCAATGGCAAACAACCTGTTCAGGATGAAGGGTTCTGTCTGAACCAGCCTCTCACATCTTAATTTAGAGAAGATGGACCAAACCAGGCCTGTGTGGGTAGCTGTTTCTGGGTGCCTATGGTTATATACCATTCTAAATTGTGAAAGTGTCACAGGAAGTAGGGGCAACCTCCTTCTCATGTGACACTTGTGGTCTCACTTGTTTGGATTTACCAAGGACAGTGTCAGTCTTTCTTGGTACCTACTAATGTGAGGATGGCCAAATGCCAGGAAAGCTCTAAAGAGGGGTCATTCCTGAGAAAGCAGGTAGTTGCTCACCTCTGGGTCCTGACACCTGCACAGAGTTTGCCAAGGAGACCAGATCTGAGACAGATCAGGCCATTCCATGGGAATATAGTATGGCTCACCAGTCAGAGGACACTCCGGATAGTCACAGAACTTCTTGGGGGAAGGAGGTGCCTTTGTGGGTATGGGGGTGGGTTTCTGGTTTTGTCTCATGTTCAGAGAATAGGTAGGCAAGGCGCTTTTTTTGGTGTGGAATGAACTGTTTCTAGTAAGTCATTTGACAAGGCGAGTGTTTCTATGTCTGTCTATCACACTGTGTCCGTGGTTGCAGATATTAGAAAAGAAAATGCATCAATGGATGTGTCCTGTCTAGTAGAAAGCTTCCCAGCATTCATCCTGTCCAATTTATGAATGGATTTCAGATTGCCTTTTCGATGGATAACACCTGCAATCTTCCTAAGTTTCAGTTTTCTTCTGGACTTCTGCCCCTCTCCAGAATAGGCTCATGGTTTTATGTCTAAGGTATGTACCACTTCCAAGCTCTGTGCCATGACCATGTACTGGATAGCTCAAAGGAATGGCGAGCATCTCTGAAAAATCAGATATTAGTGTGACCATTAAATCTCAGTGGAGAAACCCTGCTTTGGGCCTTTTGCTTACCTATTGTTCTGTTGCCCTGAATGTCAGGAAGTTCTTTGCCTCAGGCCACCCCTTTGTGAAGCCTGAAGAAAACAGTTTTCAAATGGAAATGAATGGGCAACACCTGTGGCTCTTTGCTTAATTGCTTTGGAAAGGGATGTGTCTGAATCAGCCTCTTGGCCCTGTGTTAGGCTGTAGCTTAGATTCTCAGCACCTGATGGATCTAAAGAAAGATCCCATGGGTGCATTAAAAACCAAAATGGCCAAAAGAGCAGTCATTGTTTATGAAGACTCTCGCCTTCCTCTCTAAGGTTCCTGACATCCATCAAGTGAGAATAGGGATCCTTTGTTTCAAAAGAGTTCTTCAAAGCCCTGCAGAGGCTATCCCATAGGTGCTTGGGTTTTCTCATGACCCCAATTTACATGAAGAATCTAAACCCTACAGTCAGTAGGCCTCAAATTGGAGAAGCCAAGCTGTATTAACGGCAGGCCCATTTGATCACTCCTGTTTCACAGTCAGGATTTCCAGGCCACACTGACTTTAGGCAAATGAGGGGCAAGGGAGGTTATTTTGGACACTGTCCTGTCCTGCGCACCTCATGGAAACCTCCATCCAGAGGTTATGATGAGTGTCTATATGGAAGAAGAAAAGGGTTATGTGGGAGCGTTTTGTTTGGAATTGTGGTAATTTGTGTGGCACTTAGAAGAAAAGACTGGGTCCACCTGGGCTTGAACTCTGTTGTGATTCCTATTAGAGAATGAATTCTGGAACTGACCTCAGAGAAGTATTTTCATGAATTGTGTTTGGTTTTTACTAGGCCATGCATGAGAGTCGCCCTTGGAACCTGAGATCTAGGTGCAGGGTGGCTTTCCCCAGAGCACTGGGAATCTCAGCCAGGATATCACATGATTTTATTCTGAAAGACTTTGCAACCACAGTTGAGAGTCAAAACACACATGGACCTCACATTGTAGACCTCAATGGGCCTGGCTTCATGTGACCTTTTGGCCACACTTTGGGAAGTCTTGCCTGTGAGTGTTCTCTAGAGCTTTCATTGAAATGAGCTTCCTCAACATTTAATGGTTCCTGAATAAATTGAAACCCAAAGAGCCTCCAACTTCATCCTTGACAAATGGCTTGATAAATACCATGAAATTTTTGAAATTCCCATGACCAGGTGGCACTGGAGAACTTTTGGATATCCTGTTGCTGACCATCAGTGTACCAGACAGTGCCTTGACTGACTTTGTTTCATGAAAATTGTGTAGAACAGTGATGCCAGTAAGTTGGAGCCTGCTCATTAGTGGGCCTAGAGCAGTGGTGTGAAGGTGTGTGATAAAACATGTGTGGTGGGGCCATGTTGATCTGCCATTGGCTTGCAAATGCCTTGTGACTGACAGGGTACAGCAAGCAGACCCTTATATGTAAAGGCATCTTGTTATATGGATAGGTTTATGGGCAATGTTCAGAATCAGGTTGGCTACCTGGTACCACACGTACATTCTTGTGAGGTGGCTGACTTGGCAGATACAAATTGAGAGAAAAGATCACTCCTACTAAAACCCATTGAAACTGAATATTCAACATATGGGTGAGCTTTCTAGTTGAACAACATTATACATAAATCCATGTTCAGTAAAATGAATATTTTTAGATCTCTGGATAATATATATTATATGATGAATTTTGATTGACATATATATTGCTACTTTTTTGTCTGTGTGTGTTTTGTGTGTGTGTGTGTATATATATATATATATATATATATATATATATATATATATATATACACACTCTCCAGATATTTCAAAAAATGAAATATATGTGTCTCATATACACTCCCTAAATTCATTCATGTTCATGTATCTGGATTTATAATCAACTATTCACAAGATTATTCTCAGAAATATTCATGCACCTGAAATTTGCCTAATGCTCTCAAATATCAATCCTATTGGTGTCTACATATTTGTTTTTTCCTAAGATTATATATTCAAACTCAATCCTTTTCAAAATATCTAGTCCTGTCACTCACTTTGTAATTTCCCTGATTTCATAATGTCTCTATTGATATCTGCTTTCCTACATATTTTCCCCAGTTCATCATTGTGACTGACTCTTCAACTGTGCTCACATTTACATTCACTCTCTAACTGAAACCGTATTGCTAAAGAACTTTTGTTCTAAATTCTATACTCACTCTTCTTCCTAAACCTACTGACTATCTTCCTAATCCTACCAACTATACCTTTTTCACTGAATGTTCTCTTCTACATTCAATCATCCAAGTAAATGTCGGGCAAGCTTCGGAGAAGGAGACGACCAACAGAGTACTCATGATACAGCAAAAGGTTTATTGGGTTTCCAGCATGCTGGGGCTCAGAGCTCACTTTAATAGAGCAGATAGCCCTGAGAATAGCTTAAGTAGAGTTTGTATACTTTCCCTGGAGAAGGCAGGGAGGGAAGTTTATTGATGGGTCACGACGAGTGGGCAGTTTGCATGCAACTGGGTGAGGGAGTACATTCTGTAGTTTGGCAGTTGGGGACAGCACATTTTGGGAACAAGTTTTGCAAGCATTTCTCAAGATTTCAACAGTTTTTTGTTAAGCATAGGGAAATACAGGAAGTGACAAGTACTTATTTTATTAACCTTTCATTCCTCACTTCTTTTTCTGGCTACTTTTAATCATAAAAATTATCATTGGGGGGTTTCACATTCTATGTCTCCTAATGGGGTATTACCATAAGTTTAACTCGTCCAATTTGAGCCTGGAGAAAAGAAATTACACGGTTGAGAAAACAGGGTTTTATAGTTATCAATAATATGAGGATTATTATTGGACCGGCCAGGGTTGATAAAAACGTAGTTAACCAGGGGCACTGTGTGAACCAAGACTCAAACAACCCTTTTTGGGTCTCTCTCTCTCTTGTTGATGCTCTTTAATGTGTCTTTTTAATTTACTCATAGATTTTATTACAACTCCAGTATGTTCGGCATAAAAACAACATTCTTCCCTCAATGCAGCACAAAGGCCCCCTTCTTTAATGAAGAGGAGGTCCAAACCTCAACTGTTCTGTAAAACAACTTCAGAGAGAGAGGTTAAAGTTTCATGCAAAGCTCTGATGGTGGTTTCTAATATCTTAGTTTTGGTCTATTGCTGCTTCTAATTGGGTCATTTATTGTGTCACATGGACAAGGGCAGTGGTTCCTGGGCCCACCCGTGCAGCAAATCCTATTCCTAATATGATGGCTAAAGTGAGGGATATATGCTCCCAGTGGAACCTGGTTGTATGTCCCCCTATTTGATCTTCAAATGAACCTGCTTCATAATATAGCACTCTGGGAAACATCTGCACCATTACACGATTAATCACATCTGTTGACCATTTCATGAAAACATAAACAAGGTTTAAGTATATAGAATTATTCTGTTGTAAGGACGGACAAGGCAAGGCACCTAAGATAGCACTAAAGACAGGGAAACAGTCCTATTTGGTTGCAACCGGATTCAGAGGGCATTGCTTCTGTTGTAATCAATTAATCCCCTGAAACTCAAGTTTAGGTAGTTTCAGAATTTTGTACCCAACATGTAAGGGAAGGTGCTCAGAAGCTCACAGTCTGCAGAAGTTCAAAAACGCAGTATTTGTTCCTGTTTTTCCCCTGTTCTGGGCAAGTTAACTTTTAAAGGACACCTGGGAGGGGGAGAGCTTTTTCTTCCCTTTCTTATTTTACCCCTGCCAGCTGTTACCATGGAGACCAGTTGGTAACTTCTTTATCTTAGAAATGTAGCCATCTCTGTGAATCCCCAGCTCAAGGACAGAGGCCTTGTTCACATATTTTGTGAAAAACTAGTAAAAGGGTGTCTACCTGAGAAGTGCTGATTTTTTTAGCCACTGGCCAAGTAGAACAGGGCAACACGAAAAGAGGAAGTTTATCTACATTGAACTCTTTTATAGGGACTCTTTTGCTGAAAGTCCTAAAGTCAGCTATGGTGAAGACTTCTGGAGAAGGTCAGTTAAGACTTTTCTGTGGGCCTAGTGCAGAGGGGGAAGACGGGGAAGGTGGGCTGAGATCAGCTCCGTGGATTTGAGAATGAGGAAGGAGAGATGTAAAAGAATAATGGGAAACGGGTTTGAGATTTTCCTAGCAACAAAAACTTGAGCAGTAGAACAGGTAGAGCAGAGAGGATGATGGGAGTGAGTATCTCAAAACGCATATGAGGGACGTTTAATTATTAGTAAACTGTTTTCAGTGATGACAAACCAACTTTAAAGGCCATTTTTATTACATCTTAGATAGGGGACTGAGGGCTCTCCTCAGCTGGTTTGAGCTTTGGTTTAGGTGGTAAGAAGACCTGGCGGGACCCGGTGCGGGCACTGACAGGACAAGAGAGGAGTGAGTGGGTGGAGGGGTACTTCAGTAACTGCTGCCTCAGCAAGGAGGCAATGGTCTGAGAACCGGCAGAGGTTTGGGTTTTTGATCTAGTAATTGGAGGGGAGAAATCAGGTTGCTGAGGTGGGAGTGACAGCAGAGTGTCTGGAGCAGAAGGCTGAGGGTGAGGATCTATTGGAGAAGCATAGTTCAGGATGTGAGTGAAGGAGGGAAAAGGTCACGCAGAATTTGAGGATCTAGAGACCCCTCTGGGGGCCATCGGTTCTTCTTATCTAATTGGTAATATGGCCAATGATGTGTACTGAATTTGATGAGGAGTTTGGGTTCCATCAGGCAGCCCCTGTTTGCTCACATCCCCATGACTTACAGAAGAAGTCGGCTTTCCCCCCACACAGCCGTGACTGTGGCTTTGAGAGTCTGCCCGGCAAACATAGTAATCTATGCTAGCCAACCTGCATCTGGCTTGCATGTCCCTTCATCCATAATGTTTGTTTCCATTATCTATGGTACAGAAGTAATTTAATGGAATTTTAGTGGTATCCTCTTCATCAGGGATATCCCAATAGGTAAGACCTATAGCCAGCTGACAAATGTCTGGGAGGAGTGATGGCCACCAGGTCCCTCAGGGGGCTGTATGCGAGATAGATTATACTTCTTTTCCAGTAGGATTTGTGATCAGCCATCACTGCTGAATGGGCTGATGTGGCTTAGGACTACTTGTGGCCAAGGAGAGAGTCCACAGACTTATCCACATGGCGAATACGCAATTTGAAGGTTTTACCAGTCTTTTCCAGTTTCCAGCCAGAGTCTGGACAGGGCGCAGGCTTGAGATGAGAGGCATGGATCCAGAAATTGATTCCGTCTACCTTTACCACTGGAGGTGTTATAAGTAGCACCGGCTATGGTCCTTTCCAGCGGGGTTTCAAGCATGATACCTGATGTCGTCTTACGTAGATGAAGTCTCTTACTTGATATCGATGTGGAGTCCCTTTGTCCCCAGTTTGATAGGCAGTGGCCAGCTGTTTACACAGGTATCACTGAGTTCTTTTTAGAGCTTTAAGTCTGTCAAGCAAGGGGGTGTGGATGGAATGGTTAGGTCTTTGAGTCGGGCTTAGGTCCCTTACTGCAGGAGGGCAACAATAGAGAATTTCACAGGGGCTAAGGTTACTCAAAGAAACAGAGGGAGTATTTCTTGCATGAAACATTGCATAAGGCAGGAGCATAGTCCAATCTTTTATGCTGTTCTCTAAGTTTAATTTTCTTAAGGTCTCTTTAATGGTTCAAATTATTCTATCTGCCTGTCCTGAACTCGGGTATCTATAAGTACAATATAACTTCCAATTAATTCCCTGGTTCCTGGCTAACCCCTGACTTACCTGGGCCATGAACACCGGTCCATTATCAGACCCTATTACCGGCTTAGCTTCCTCCAATGGTAAAGAGGCTGAGTCAGCAGCAGGGAAATCTATTTGAGGGTGTTGTGGGTTAGGGGACAAGGGCAGGGGATTAGTAAGGGAAGAAGAGTCCAGTAGAGTCAAATCTGTGACTCGGGGAGAACAGGGGGTGGAGGAGGAGGAGGTTGAGAGGGTTTGAGAGATCATGGGGGAAGGAGTAGGAGCAGAGGCAGGGGCAAGGAAAGGCTTCACCCATGGAGGAGGAGATTTGCAGATGTTCTGCCAAGTTAAGATATATGGCTGTTGATCCAGATGACTATGTGTCCCCGGCTGAGATAATATCTCTGAATTTTTAAATTAGTGCGAAGTAGAAAGATCCTTCTAGGGGCCATCCGAATTCAAAGGTGGGCCATTCTGAGGCACAGAGATTCTGCCAGGTCCAGCATTTTACTAAAACAAGAAAGATTCTGAGCTCTTAAGCGGACTTTGTTCCAGTGATCAAGGGTCAGGGACAGAGGCATTGAACTGCTCTGTCCCATAATGAAAGGTACACAAACAGCAAAAGCAAGGAGACATGACACAGATAAGACAAGACCATAAACACAGGCAATGGACGTCAAACACTGAAACCAGGAATGAGTAGCCAGCAAAACCCGATGGGATGACAATACCGAATCTGAAACAAAATATCACTGAGTTGAGGAGCCTATTGTTCCTTAATTTCCCGAGTTTTCTGCAGCGTCCCTCAGGGAGGTGCCCTGTGTCTCCGTGACACGTCTCTCAGCCACCTTCGGAGGGAGCTCAGGCTCTTCATCGCCAGAGATTTTGCCAAGCCCTAACATGAAACCTGAAACCAGAAAGAGGCGCCTTACTTGCTCCGAGAGGAGCCCATTGGGGTCTCTCGTCTGCCACTGCCAGAACTCGGTGGAACCTCAATATGTAAAGGTCGGGCGAGTGTCGAAGGAAGAGACCACCAAGAGTCTGTCTCATGCAACAGCAATGGGTTTATTTGGGGTTCAGCATGCTGTGGCTCAGAACTCACTTAAATAGAGCAGAGAGCCCTGAGAACACCTTAAGCACAGCTTATATACTTTCCTTGGAGAGGGAAGAGAGGGAAGTTTACTAATGGGTGAGGGCATGTGGGCGGTTTGCATGACACTGAGTGAGGGAGTACATTCTGCAGTTTGGCAGTTGGGAACAGAACATTCTGGAAACAAGATTAGCAAACATTTCTCAAGATTTCAACAGTGTTTTGTTAAGCATACAGAAAAACAGCAAGTGACAAGTACCTATTTTATTAACCTTTCACTACGGACTATCCCTTTTCGACTAGATGTTCCTTCTACATTAATTCATCCAAGGTACAAGGTCCTATGGCATTGTATATCGATTTAATTGAGACACCTCTGCAGAACGTAATTCAAGCTGCATATCCAAATCAAGAGCCCAATGCCCTTCTGGACTTCAAATCATACTTAGATTTCTGTTTTCATACATATATTTCACCTATATATTCTTATACACATAGCAAGTTCCCAATACCATTATTCATCCAGCAGAATGATTTCTAACCCAAACCGAACATGTTATTAACCATAACCATACACTGTTCCCTCAATCTAACTTTACAGAAGAGCAGGGAAAGAGTTGATCTTACAATACTGAAATGTAGGGAATCTTCCACCTGCTGAGAACCTCAAAGGTCCATGCAGAAATGATCCCTGGAGAAGAGGTAGGCAGCTATGAAGGACCTGAGAGACCAAAAGTCATCTTCCATGGCAAACAACCTGGTCAGGATAAAAGGTTGTGTATGAATCAGCTTCTCTTCTTAACGTAGAGAAGTTGGACCAAACTAGGCCTGTGTGGAGATCTATTCCTGGGTGCCTATTGTTGATATACCATTCTAACTTGTGAAATTGTCACAGAAAGTAGGGGCAGCCTCCGTATCATGGGACCCTTGAAAGCAACAGTTAGGACAAAGTGGTTGCCAAGACAGTGACCTCATTCAATTTCTGAAGGAAGGGACCTCACTTAACTTAGTTGGTGATGGAACTCTCTGAATTTGGGATCCAGGAAGCCAGGCAGCCAGAGCCAGTCCCTGTCCCAGTCCCAGTGGTCTCACTTGTTTGGATTCAGCAAGGACAGAGTCAGTCTTTGTTGGTACCTACATATGTGAGGAAGGCCAAATGAGAGGAAATCTCTGAAGCGGGGCTTTTCCTGAGAAAGCAGGTAGTGGCTCACCGCTGGCTACTGAGAACTTCACAGAGTTGGCCAAGGAGACCAGATCTGAGACAGGACAGGCCAATTTGGGGGAACATATTATGGCCCACAAGTCAGAGGACACTCTGGATATTCACAGACCTACTTGGGGGAAGGAGGTGCCTTTGTGGGTGTGGTTGTGGGTTTGTGGTTTTGTCTCATTTTCCTAGAATAGGTATTAAAGTCGGTTTGTTTGGATTGAAGTTTAGTGTTTCTAGTAAGTCTTTTGACATGGCGAGTGTTTCTATGTCTCAGTATTTCACTGTCCGTGGTTGTATGCATTAGAAAAGAGAATGCATCAATGGATGTGTCCTGTCTAGTAGAAAGCTTCTCAGCATTCAAATTGCCCCATTTATGAATGGACTGTAGCTTGCCCTATTGATGCGCAACACCTGCTATATTCCTAAGTTCCTGTTTTCTTTCTGAATTCTGGCCACTCTACAGAATAGGACCATGGTTTTTTGTTCACGATATGTACCACCTTCAAGCTCTGTGACTGGCCATGTACTGGATAGCTGAAAGAAATGGCAAGCATCTCAGAAAACTCAAGTATCAGTGTGACCAGGAAATTCTCAGTGGAGCAACCCTGCTTTGGACCATTTGCTTACCTATTGTTCTGTTTTCCTGAATTTCAGGAAGGTCTTTGACTCAGGCCACCCTTTTGTGAAGCCTGAAGAAAACAGTTTTCAAATGGAAATTATTGGGCATACATGTGGCTCTTTCCTTAACTGCTTTGAAAAGGGATGTGTCTGAATCAGCCCCTTGGCTCTGTATGAGGCAGTGGCTTAGATTCTCAGCACCTGAGGGATCTAAAGAAATTTCCCATGCGTGCATTCAAAACCAAAATGGCCAAAAGAGCAGTCATTGGCATGAAGTCTCTCGCCTTCCTCTGTAAGGTTCCTGACTTCCATCAAGTGAGAATAGGAATCCTTTGGGTCAAACGAGTTCTTCAAAACCTGCAGAGGCTAGCCCATAGGTGCTTGGGTTTTCTCATGACTCCAATTCACATAAAGAATCAATATCTGACAGTCAGTAGGCCTCAAATTGGACAAGCAGAACAGTATTAACATCAGGCCTATTTGATCACTCCTGGTTAACAGGAAGCGTGTCCAGGCCACCCTGACTTTAGGCAAATGAGGGGCAAGGTAGATTATTGTGGATACTGTCTTGGTCTGTGCCCCTCATGGAAACCTCCAGCCAGAGGTTATGATGAGTGTCTATATGGAAGGAGATGAGGGCCATATGGGAGTGTTTTGGTTTTAATTGTGGTCAATTGTGTGGTAGTTGGAAGAGATGACTGTGTCCACCGGAGCTTGAACTCTGGTGTGATTACCCTTAGAGACTGAGTTCTGGAACTGACCTCAGAGAAGTATTGCAAAAAATAGTGTTGGGATTTTAGGAGGTCACGCATGAGAATCACCCTTGTAATCTGAGATCTAGGCCCAGGATGGCTTTCCACAGTGCTCGGGGATTCTGAGACAGGATATCACATGATTTAATTCTTAAAGACTTGGGACCCTTAGTTGAGAATACAAACACACATGGATCTCACTTTGTATACCTCAATGGGCCTGGATTCATGTGACCTTTTGGCCACTCTTTGGGAAGCCTTCCCCGTGAGTGATCTCCAGAGCTTTCATTGAAATGAGCTTCCTCACCATTTAATGGTTCCTGAATTAATTGAAACCCACAGTGCCTCCAACTTCATCCTTGAAAAATGGCTAGATAAATACCATGAAATTTTTGAAATTTCCATGACCAGGTGGCACTGGATAAACTTTGAATGTCCTGTTGCTGATCATGATGGTACCAAACTGTGCCTTGATTGACTGGGTTTCGTGAAAATGTTGTAGAACAGAGATGCCAGTAAGTTGGAGCCTGCTGAGTAGTGGGCATAGAGCAGTGGACTGTAGGTGTGTAAATAAATATTTTTGGTAGGATCACCTGGATCTTCCATTGGCTTCCAAAAGACTTGCGACTGACATGGTGCAGGCAGCCGACCCTTATATGTAAAGGCATCTTTTTATATGGAGAGGTTTCAGGGCAATGTTCAGAATCAGGTTGCTATAGTCAAGTGGAAAAGCTATGTGGGATTAAAGCCTGGTTCGTACATTCTCTTGTCGACCATGACAAACCACACGTGACAGAACTCCCTCTATCATTGTGTCCCAGTTGAACTCCTTATATTTCATGAATCTAATACGAAACTCCCAGTTCAGGAGTAAGAAACACCCTGAAAATTGGAGCATGACCTAATGGGGGAAGACACTTAGCTCCCAGTGGCCACAGTTTACCTACAAAGAGAGAATTCAGAACTGCTGCCTCATTTTCATTAGAAAATAAGGAACCATGTCCTCCAGGTCACATAGATGCAGACCCAGATTTCATGGTGTCACTACAAACGAAACTAAATTTCCTGACAATTACAAATATTTCATGTGCCCAACCACAGAGGAAGTTTCTCAAGAAGTCTTTAGGCCAGCAGAGCTCCATGTTTGTGAAGTGTTTACCCTCTCCCTTACTTTTGGAAACTGTTCTTCTACTTCCAGTGTTGTGAACTTCTGAGCATTTTACATTTCTCATATGTATTCACATTTTCTAACTCCTCTCCTCTAATTGTGTCTTACTTGGAGTGATGGTTATGTCAAGCCATTGTTCTGGAAGAGAGTGGGAAGTTGTTCCTGTAGTACATGTTTGCATACACATTAGATTAATTTTTCTATTTTCCATTTGAAATACTGAATCCCTGACACCAACCCATACCCTACTAGAATCTGACTACTAATCCTAATATGATGGAGAAAAAGAAACCTAACTGAATAGAAATACAGTCCTTTCATAGGAATCATGGTGTATACTTGTATTTGCCTTCTGCTTTATCAAGAGTATGTGTTTTAAATCTAGTCAACTTTTTATTATAATATTTCTTCATGAGTTTTTAAAGTTATCACATATGTAAATTCCTGTCTCCCTTTCTCTGTATCCTATTCAGCACATGTATTTTTTATGCACATATACTATCCTACCTGATATCCCACGTACATTCTTGTGAGCTCACTGACATTGGAATATAAAAATTGTGTAAAGAGATGACTCCCCCTAAATACTGATTGAACTGAAAATTCAACCTATGGGTGACCTTCCTAGTAAAAAACATTATACATAAATCCATGTTAAGTAAAATGAATATTTTTGGATATGTGGATGAATTATATTTTATGATGAATTTCAATTGGCATATATATTTCTACATATTAATTTGTGTGTGTGTGTGTTTGTGTGTGTATTTGTGTATATATATATATATATATATATATATATATATATATATATATTCTCCAGAATTTCCAAAATATGAAATATATGTATCTTATTATACACTCCCTAAATTCATTCGTATTCATGTATTTGGGTGTATAATCAACTTTACACAAGATTATTCTAAGAAATACTCAACCACCTGAAATACATATTGGTTTCCTACTACTGAAAACTAAGTTCAGTGAATGGTGCTTACAAATCCTAATATTTCTACTGTAACTGACCCAGTTTAACATCAATGCAAATAGATTTCTATGGGACATGATGTGTATTTTGAAGTTCATTTTTATTAAACACTGGTATATTAAAATTTCTTCAGTTTATGTACATCATAGGATATATTTTTTTCATTCACAACTTCACAAATTTATAGGCATTTGGTTCACTTTCAATTACTTACTATTTCAGAACACATGTATTCCTCCATATTTCTCTACTGGTCTTTTCACTTGACTTCATTCTAAACACATTATTTTCGATTCCATTATCATTGTTCAAGCAAAACTCACTCTTCATGATAAACTGTAACCCTAATATTACCATTAGATATATAACAGGTTGGAATGAATGTATGTATATCAATATAAGATTTCATATATTTTTTTTCAGATGCAAATTCAATCCATTATTTAAAGTTGGAACCAGTTATATACTTTATTCACAATATGGTCTATTCATGCATCATCTGAATAATCATCAACACAGGGTACACCTTTTCGTATCCCCAGTACTAATTTATAAGTTTTCAGGATATTGCTCCCCATAATGGTGGAAGAAAGACTCATGTCACCTGATCTACATATACATTTATCACAGTAGTATTCTGGACACAAAATTCAAAGGTCACACTTATGATTGTACCAAAGCCTAAATGGAAAGTGAGCATGGATTATTAAAATCATCTGTCCAGGTTGAGTAATGCTCTCAAATGTCAATCCTCTTTGTTACTACATATTTGTTTTTTCCTAAGATTATATATTCAACCTCAAGCCTTTTGAAAATATCTAATCCTATCACTCACTTTATACTATGCCTGATTTCTTAATGTCCCTATTGATATCTGCTTTTCTACATATTGTCCCCAGTTCATCATTGTGACTGTAACTTCAAATGTGCTGACATTTACATTCACTCTCTATCTGAAACCCTATTTCTAAAGAACTTTTGGTCCAACTCCTATACTCACTATTCTTCCTAAACCTACTGACTATCTTCCTAATCCTACAGACTATCCCTTTTTGACTGCATGTTCAATTCTACATTCAAACATCCGAGGTACACGGACCTATGCCATTGTATATCGATTTATCTGAGACCTCGGTGCAGAACATAATTCAAGCTAAGTATACCAATCGTGGTTTCAATTCCTATCTGGGCTTCAAATCTTTCCTAGATCTCTGTTCTCATACATATATTTCACGTCTATATTCTTATAAATATCACAGGTTCCCAATACCATTATTCATCCAGCATAATTATTCCTAACCCAAATCGAACATGCTATTAACCCTAACCATACACTGTTCCCTCAATCTCATTTACAGAAGAGCAGGAACACAGTTGGTCTTACAATACAGGAAGGTAGGGGATCTTCCACCAGCTGACAACATCAAAAGTCCATGCAGAAATAATCCCTGGAGAAGATGTAGGCAGCTATGAGGGACCTGAGAGAGCAAAAGTCATCTTACATGGAAAACATCCTGGTCATGATGAAAGGATGTGTCTGAATCAGCCTCTCTTTTCTTAATGTAGTGAAGATGGACCAAACCAGGCCTGTGTGGAGAGTTGATCCCGGGTGCCTATGGTTGATATACCATTCTAACTTGTGAAAATGTCAGAGCAAGTAGGTGCAGCCTCCATCTGATGGGACCCTCGGAAGGAACTGTTAGGAAAATGTGGTTGCCAGCGTAGTGACCTCATTCAGTTCCTGAAGGAAATGAACTCAACTTACTTCCTTGGTGATGAAACTCTCTGAACATGGGATCCAGGAAGCCAGGCACCCAAAGCCAGTCCCAGTGCAAGTCCCAGTGGTCAAACTTGTTTGGATTTACCAAGGACAGAGTCAGTCTTTCTTGGTACATACTGATGTGAGGTTGGCCAAATGCCAGGAAGATCTGAAGAGGGGCCTTTCCTGAGAAAGCAGGTAGTGGCTCATCGCTGGCTTCTGACAGCATCACAGAGTTGGCCACGGAGACCAGATCAGAGACAGGACACCCCAATATGGGGGAATATATCATGGCCCACCAGTCAGAGGACACTCTGGATAGCCAGAGACCTACTGGGGGAAGGAGGTGCCTTTGTGGGTGTGGTTGTGAGTTTGTTGTTTTGTCTCCTGTTCTCAGAATAGGTAGGAAAGGTGGTTTGTTAGTTTTGGAGTGGACTGTTTCTAGTAAGTCATTTGACAAGGCGAGTGTTTCTGTGTCTATATATCCCATTGTGTCCGTGGTTGTAGACATTAGAAAAGAAAATGCATCAAGGGATTTGTCCAGTCTACTAGAAAGCTTCCCAGCATTCATCCTGTGCAATTTATGAATGAACTGCAGCTTGCCTTATAAATGGGCAACACTCGCCATCTTCCTAAGTTCCTGTTTTCTTCCTGAATTCTGGCCACTCTCTAGAATACGCTCATGGTTTTGTGTCCAAGATATGTACCACCCCAAGCACTGTGACATGGCAATGTACTGGATAGCTGAAGGGAATGGCGAGTATCTCAGAAAACTCAGATATCAGTGTGACCAAGAAAGTCTCAGTGGAGAAACCCTGCTTTGGGTCTTTTGCTTCCCTGTCTGTTGCCCTGAATGTCAGGAAGGTCTTTGCCTCCGGCAACCCCTTTGTGAAGACTGAAGAAAACAGTTTTCAAATGGAAATAAATGGGCATCACCTGTGGCTCTTTGCTTAATTGCTTTGGAAAGGGATGTTTCTGAATCTGCATCTAGGCCCTGTGTGAGCCTGTGGCTTAGATTCTCAGCACCTGATGGATCTAAAGAAAGATCCCATGTGTGCATCCAAAACTAAAATTGCAAAAAGGGCAGTCATAGTGGATGAAGTCTCTTGCCTTCCTCCAGACAAAAGCTGAATAAAGATACTATAGAACTCAATAGCACAATCAATAACCTAGACGTAACCAACATACGTAACCAACATATATAAAATATATCAACCATCATCAAGTGGATACACGTTCTTCTCAGCAGCACATTGATCCTACTCCAATATAGACCATATATTATGCAATAGGGAAACTCTTAGTAAATATAAAGGTATGGAGATAATACCATGCACCATATCTGATCATAATGGATTGAAACTTTAAATCAATGAAAAAAAAAGGAAGGAAAAATTCTACATCACATGGAAAATGCACAATATGTTACTGAATGATCAGTGGATTACAGAAGACATAAAGGAGGAGATAAAAAAATTCTTAGAGACAAATGACAATAGAGACACAACATACCGGATTGTATGGGACACAATGAAAGCCGTTTTAAGAGGGAAATTCATTTCTTGTAATTCTTTCCTCAAAAAAAGAAAAAAACAACAACAAATAAATGAACTCATACTACACCTCAAAAACCTAGAAAAGGAAGAGCAAAACAACATCAAATGTAGTAGAAGACAAGAAATAATTGAAATTAGAGGAGAAATCAATGAAATTGAAACAAAAAATCTACATTGTAAAAATTGAAATAAATAAGAGTTGGTTCTTTGAAAAAATAAATATGTTCGACAGGCCCTTAGCCATGCTAACGAAGAGAAGAAGAGAGAGAACTCAAATTACTAACATATGGAATAAAGATGGAAATATCACAACACACACTACAGAAACACAGAAGATAATTAGAAAGTATTTTGAAACCCTATATTCCAATAAAATAGAAGATAAAGAAGATATCGATAAATTTCTTAAGTCATATGATCTGCCCAGATTGAGTCAGGAAGACACCCACAATTTCAATAGACCAATAACAAAGGAAGAAAAATAAGAAACCATCAAAAGACAACCAACCAAAAAGAGCCCTGGAACGGATAGGTATACAGTGGAGTTCTACAAAACCCTCAAAGAAGAATTAATACCAATACTTTTCAAGCAATTTCAAAAAATAGAAAAAGAAGGAGTTCCTCCAAATTCATTCTATGAGGCCAACATCACCCTGACTCCAAAACCAGACAAAGACACTTCAAAGAAAGAAAACTACAGACCAATACCTCTAATAAACTTGGATGCAAAAATTCTCAATAAAATCATGGTGAATTGAATACAAAAGCATATCAAAATAATTGTGCTTCATGATCAAGTAGGATTCATCCCTGGGATGCAAGCCTGGATCAATTTATGGAAATCAATAAATGTAATCCACCACATCAATAGACTTAAAGACAAAAACCATATGATCATCTCGATAGATGTAGATAAAGCGTTTGACAAAGTACAGCATTCCTTTATGTTCAAAACACTATAAAAATTAGGCATAACAACAACTTACCTCAACATGGTAAAAACTATATATGCTAAACCTCAGGCTAGCATCATCCTAAATGGAGAAAAACTGAAGGCATTCCCTCTAAAATCTGGAACAAGACAGAGATGCCCTCTATCACCACTTCTATTCAGTTTAGTTCTTGAAATACTAGCCAGAGCAATTAGACAGACAAAAGAAATTAAAGGCATAAAAATAGAAAAAGAAGAACTTAAATATTCGCTATTTGAGGATGACATGATAATATATTTAACAAACCCTAAAGGGTATGCAAAGAAACTGCTAGAGTTAATAAATGAATTCAGCAAAGTGCCAGTATATAAAATCAACAAGAAAAAATCAAAGGCATTCCTGTATATCAGCAACAAAACTTCTGAAATTGAAATGAGGAAAACCACTCCATTCACAATATCCGCATAGAAAATAAGATACTTGGGAATCAACCTAAAAAAAGAGGTGAAAGATTTATACAATGAAAGTTACATAACTCTAAAGAAAGAGATAGAAGAAGATGTTAGAAAAGGAAAAATGTACCCTGTTCATGTATATGCAGAACTAACATCATCAAAATTGCGATATTACCCAAAGTTCTCTACAGGTTTAATGCAATGCCAATCAAAATCCCAATGGCATTTCTTGTAGAAATATATAAAGCAATCATGAATTTCATATGGAAAAACAATAGACACAGAATAGCAATAGCAATTCTAAGCAGGAAGTGTGAATCAGGATGTATAGCGATAACAGAGTTCAAACTGTACTACAAAGCAATAGTAACAAAAACAGCGTGGTACTGGTATCACAAAAGTCAGCTGGACCAATGGTACAGAATAGAGGACACAGAAACCAATCCACAAAAGTACAACTTTCTTATATTTGAAAAAGGGCCTAAAAGCATGCAATGGAGGAAGGATAGCATCTTCAACAAGTGGTCCAGGGAAAATTGGAAATCCATATGCAACAAAATGAAAATGAATCCCTTTCTCTCGCCATGCACAAAAGTTAACTCTAAATGGATCAAGGAGCAAGATATAAAATCAGAGACACTGCATCTAATAGAAGAAAAATTTGGCTACGATGTACATACTGTGGGGTTGGGCTCCAAATTTTTTAATAGGACAGCCATAGCACAAGAGTTAATAACAAGAATCAACAAATGGGACTTACTTAAACTAAAAAGTTTTTTTCGAAACAAGAGAAACAATAAGAGAGGTAAATAGAGAGCCTACATCTTGGGAACAAATTTTTATCCCTCACACTTCAGATAGAGCCCTAATATCTAGAATATACAAAGAACTCAAAAATTAAACAATAAGATAACAAATAAACCAATCCACAAATGGGCCAAGGACCTGAACAGAAACTTCACAGAGGAGGACATACAATCCATCAACAAGAACATGAAAAAATGCCCACCATCTCTAGCAGTTAGGGAAATTCAAGTCAAAACCACCCTAAGATACCATCTCACTCCAGTAAGATTGGCAGCCATTATGAAATCAAACAACAATAAGTGTTGGCGAGGATGTGGGGAAAAGGGTACACTTGTACACTGCTGGTGGGACTGCAAAATGTTGAGGCCAATTAGGAAAGCAGTATGGAGATACCTGGGAAAGCAGGGAAAGGATCCACCATTTGACCCAGCTATCTCACTTCTCGGACTATTCCCTGAGGATCTTAAAAGAGCGCACTATAGGGATACTGCCACATCACTGATCATAGCGGCACAATTCATAATAGCTAAACTGTGGAACCAAACTAGATGACCTTCAATAGGCGAATGGATAAAAAAAGGGGCATCTATACACAATGGAGTATTATGCAGCATTAAAAAATGACAAAAATCATTGAATTTGAAGGGAAATGGATGGCATTAGAACATATAATGCTAAGCAAAGCTAGCCAATCCTTAAAAAACAAATGCCAAATGTTTTCTTTGATATAAAGAGAGCAAATAAGAACAGAACAGGGAAGAAGAGCATGAGGAAAATATTAACACTAAATGGAGATGAGTGGGGGGAGAGAAAGGGAGAGAGAATGGAAAGCATATGGAAATGGTAGGAGACATTAAATGTTACACAAAATTCCATATAAGAGGTTGTGAGGGGAAAGGGGGGGAAACAAGGGAGAGAATTGAACAATAGCAGATGAGGTATAGAGGGTAGATGGTTGGGGAGGGGAGGGGGATAGTAGGGGATAGGAAAGGTAGCAGAATACAACAATCACTAATATGCCATTATGTAAAAACGTGAGTGTGTAACTGATGTGATTCTGAGATTTGTATTGGGGTAAAAATGGGAGTTCATAACCCAAATGAGTCAAATGTATGAAAGATGATATAGCATGAGCTTTCGAACAACCAAAAAAAAAAGAAAAAAAAAAGGAATTTAATTTCCAATATTTGAGACATTTTACAACTTTATTTTTTAATAAAATTGGCTTTTATTTGTTATCTTACTTGTTGTTATCTGCCTTTCAGTTTGAAAAAACGATGTGCTGTAGCCATTCATCCATGTAGTATGTAACAGAAAATTTTCAGTGTCTCCATATAACCAGATTGGCAAGGCATCAAGGTTTCCCTCACAAACAAGATAAAGGCTTTTGCATAAGAAATTTAATATTCTGCAATACAATTTTTTTTTAACTTTCCAATTAAATTTCAATTTTTTTTTAAAAAAAGAAGAAACTAAACCCCACAGTAAGAAGGCCTCAAAGTGGAGAAGTGGAGCAGTATTAATGGCAGGCCTATTTAATCACTC
The DNA here is from genome assembly GCF_048772815.1 of Callospermophilus lateralis. Taxonomy (NCBI): domain Eukaryota; kingdom Metazoa; phylum Chordata; class Mammalia; order Rodentia; family Sciuridae; genus Callospermophilus; species Callospermophilus lateralis. Next base: position 835,117 of record NW_027514413.1, read on the forward strand.
CTGGTTCACAGGAAGGGTGTCCAGGCCACCCTGACTTTAGGCAAATGAGGGGCAAGAAAGCTTATTTGGGCCACTGTCTTGGGCTGTGCCCCTCATGAAAAACTCCAGCCAGAGGTTATGAGGAGTGTCTATGTGGAAGAAGATGAGGACAATGTGGGAGTGTTTTGGTTTTAATTGTGGTCATTTGTGTGGCAGATGGAAGAGATGACTGGGTCCAACTGGGCTTGAACACTGGTGTGATTCCCCTTAGAGAATGAGTTCTGGAACTGACCTCAGATAAGTATTGCCATGAATTGTGTTGCGATTTCAGGAGGCCACACATGAGAGTCGCCCTTTGAAACTGAGATCTAGGCCCAGGGTGGCTTTCCCAAGAGTACTGAGAATCTCAGCTAGGATATCACATGATTTTATTCTGAAAGACTTGGCACCCATAGTTGAGAGTCAAAACACACATGGACCTCACATTGTAGACCTCAATGGGCCTGGCTTCATGTGACCTTTTGGCCACTCTTTGGGAAGCCTTTCCTGTGAGTGTTCTCCAGATCTTTCATTGAAATGAGCTTCCTCAACATTTAATGGTCCCTGAATGAATTGAAACCCACAGTGCCTCCACCTTCATCCTTGAAATTTGTCTAGATCAATACCATGAATGTTTAGAAATTTTCATGACCAGATGGCACTGGAGAACCTTTTGATGTACTTTTGCTGATCATGAGTATACCAGACAGTGCCTTGATTGACTGGGCTTCATGAAAATGTTTAGAACAGAGATGCCAGAAAGTTGGAGACTGCAGAGTAGTGGGCCTAGAGCAGTGGTGGGAAGGTGTGTGATAAAACATCTGTGGTGGGGCCATGTGGATCTGCCATTGACTTTCAATTGTCTTGAGACAGACATGGTGCAGCCATCAGACCATTGTATATAAAGGCATCTTGTTATATGGAGAAGTTTCAGAGTAATGTTTAGAATCAGGTTGCTATGATCAAGGGGGCAAGCTATGTGGGATAGAAGCCTGGTTGGTGCATTCTACTGTAGACCAGGGTACACGTACCACACGTGACAGAACTCCCTCCAGCACTGTGTCCCAGTTGAAGTCCTTGTATTTCGTGATGCCAATACCAAACTACCAGTGCAGCAGCAAGAAACACCACGAAAAGTGGAAGATGACCAAATGGTTTCACAGTCCACACGGGGAGACACTTAGCCCCCAGTGGCAATAGTTTACCTACAAAGAGAGAATTCAGCATTGCTGCCTCATGTTCATTGAAAAATAAGATGCCATGTCCTCCAGGTCACATAGATGCAGACCCAGCTTATATGGTTTCACTATAAAGGAAGCGAAAGCTCCTGAAAACAACATATATTTCAAGTGTCCAACCTCAAAGGCAGTTTCTCAAGAAGTGTTTAGGCCAGCAGATCTTCATGTCTGTGGAGTATTTCCCATGTCACTTACTTTTGGAAACTCCTCTACCACCTCCAAGGTTGTGCACTCCTGAGCATTTTCATTGCAGATATATATTTACAGATTTTCTAACTCTTCTCCTCTAATTGTGACTTACTTGGGGCAATGGTAATGTCAAGTCATTGTTCTATATGAGAGAAGGAAGATTTTTTTGTAGCACATATTTGCATACACATTGGATTCATTTTTCAATTTTTCATTCGAAATACTGAATCCTTGACACTAGCCCATACCCTTATAGACTCTGACTACTAATACTAATATGATGAGAAAAATAACCAAAACAGAATAGAAATACAAGCAGTTCAGAAGAGGCATGGTGTGTAGTTGTACTTGCCTTTTGCATGATATAAGGTATGAGTTATAAATCTAGTCAATTATTTGTTGAAATAATTCTCCATGTGTTTTTAAAGTTAAGAAATATGTGAATTTCTGTCTCTCTTTCTCTTTAGCCTATTAAGCACATGTATTTTTATATGCACAAATAGAATCCTACCTGGTTTCACACGTACATTCTTGTGAGGTGGCTGACTTGGCAGATACAAATTGTGAGAAGAGATCACTTCTCCTAAAGGCTGTTGGAACTAAAAATTCAACCCATGGGTGACCTTCCTAGATGAACAACATTATACATAATCCATGTTCAGTATAATGAATATTTTTTGATATGCAGATGAGTTATTTTTCATGATGAATTTCAATTGGCATATATATTGCTACATTATAATGTGTGTGTGTTTGTGTCTATATATATATAGTCTCCAGATTTTCAAAATATAAAATATAAGTGTCTTACTATACACTGCCTAAATTCATTCATGTTCCTGTATGGGGATATATAATCAATTTTTCACAAGATTTTTCTTAGAAATATACATCCACTGAAATACATATTTGTTTCCTAGTACTGAAAACTAACTTCAGGGAATGGTGCTAAGAAATCCTAATATTTCTACAGTGACTCACCCAGTTTAACATCAATGCAAGTAGACACCTATGGGACATGATGTGTATTTTGAAGTTCATTTTTATTCAACACTGGTACATTACTATTTCTGCAGTTTATGGGCAATATAGGATATATCATTTCATCCACAATTTTACAAATTTATAGGCATTTGGTTCAATTTCAATCACTTCCTACTTGAGAAGACATGTATTCCTCCATGTTTCTTGACTGTTCTTTTCATGAGATTCTTTCAAAACACATTATTTTCGATTTCCATAATCACTTTTGAAACAAAACTCACACACTCTTCATAATAAACCGTAACACTAATATTATCATTAGATGTATAACTGTTCGGAATGAATGTATGTATATCAATGTAAGATTTCTTGTATATTTTCAGATATCAATTCAATCCATTATTTAAATTTTGAACCAGTTATATTATTTATTCACAGTATGGTCTATTAAAGAATCATCTCTATATTCATAGACCCAGGGTATACCTATTTGTATCCGCAATACTAATTTATAAGCCTTTAAAATATTGCTTTCAAAAATGGTGGAAGAAATATTCTAGTCACCTGATATACATATGCATTTCATCACAGTAATATTCCTGACAAAAAATGCAAGTGTCACACTTATGATTGTACCAAAGCCTATATTGAAAGTGAGCATGTATTACTAACAACATCCATGTCCTGATTCACTAATGATCTCGAATATCATTCCTATTGGTGACTACATATTTGTTTCTTCCTAAGATTGTATATTCAAACTCAACCCTGTTAAAAATGTCTTATCCTATCACTCTCTTTGTACTTTGCCTGATTTCCTAATATCTCTATTGATATCTGCTTTCCTACACATTTTCCCCAGTTCATCACTGTGGCTGACTCTTCACATATGCTGAAATTTACATTCACTCTCTAACCAAAACCCTATATCTAAAGTCTTTTGATCCAACTCCTTGGTTCACTCAAATGGGTTCTTCAAATCCCTTCAGAGGGTAGCCCATAGGTGCTTGGGTTTTCTCATGACCCCAAATCTCATAAAGAATCTATACCCCACAGAGAGTAGGCCTCAAATTGGAGAAGTAGAGCAGTATTTATGGCAGGCCTATTTGATCACCCCTCGTTCACAGGAAGGGTTTCCATGCCACCCTGACTTTAGGCAAATGAGTGGCAAGTGAGCTTATTTTGAACACTGTCTTGGGCTGCGCCCCTCATGGAAACCTCCAACCAGAGTTTATTATGACTGTCTATATGGAAGAAGATGAGGGCCATGTTGGAGTGTTTTGGTTTAATTGTGGTCATTTGTGTTACGGTTGGAAAAGATTCCAGGGTCAACCTGGGCTTTAACTCTTGTGTGATTCCCTTTAGAGACTGAGTTCTGGAACAGATCTCAGCGACGTATTGGCATGAATTGTGTTTGGAATTTAGGAGGCCACACATGAGAGTTGCCCTTGGAGACGGAGATCTAGGCCCAGGTTGGCTTTCCAAAGAGCACTGGGATTCTCAGCCAGGATATCACATGACTTTATTCAGAAAGACTTAGCAGCCATAGTTGAGAGTCAAAACACACATGGACCTCAATTGTAAACCTCAATGGGCCTGGCTTCATGTGACCTTTTGGCCACTCCTTGGGAAGCCTTGCCTGTGAGAGTTGTCCCGAGCTTTCATTGAAATGAGCTTCCTCACTATTTCATGGTTCCTGAATGAATTGAAACCCACAGTGCCTCCAACTTCATCCTTGAAAATTGGCTAGATAAACACCATAAAATTTTTGATATTCCTATGAACAGGTGGCACTAGAGAATCTTTGGATGTCTGTTGCTGATCACGAGTATACCAGACAGTGCCCTGATTGACTGGGTTTCATGAAAATGTTGTAGAACAGAGATGCCAGAAAGTTGGAGCCTGCTGAGTAGTGGGCCTAGAGCAGTGGTTGGCAGGTGTATGATAAAACATCTGTCGTGGGGCCACATGGATCTTCCCTTGGCTTCCAAATGGATTGTGACTGACATGGTGCAGCCAGCAGACCCTTACAAATAAAGGGATCTTGTTATATGGAGAGGTTTCATGGCAATGTTCAGAATCAGGTTGCTATGGACATGGGTGCAAGCTTTTTGGGATAGAAGCCTGGTTGGTGCATTCTCCTGAGGACCCTCACTCACCACACATGAGAGTACTCCCTCTAGGACTGTGTCCCAGTTTATCTCCTTGTACTTCATGAAGCCAATACCAAACTCAGAGTACTGCAGTAAATAACACCACAAAAATTCGAGTATGACCAAATGGCTTCACAGACCACACGGTTAGACACTTAGACCCCAGTGGCCTCAGTTTACCTACAAAGAGAGAATTCAGAACTGCTGCCTCATGTTCAATAGAAAATAAGGAACCATGTCATCCAGGTCACATAGATGCTGACCCAGATTTGATGGTCTCACTACAAAGGAAGCTAAAGCTCCTGACAACAACAAATATTTCAAGGGCCCAAACTCAGAGGCAGTTTCTCAAAAATTTATTAGGCCACCAGAGCTCCATGTTTGTGGAGTGTTTATCCTTTCTTTTACATTTGGAAATTCCTCTACCACCTCCAAGGTTGTGAACTCCATTCATTTTTTTTCCAGATATATATTCACAGATTTTCAAACTATTCTCCACTAATTGTGTCTTACTTGTGGTGAAGGAAATATCAAGGCATTGTTGTAGAGGACAGTGGGAAGATTTTTGTCTAGCATATATTTGTATACACATTAGATTCATTTTCCTATTTTCTATTTGAAATACTGAATTCCTGACAGTAAGCCATACCCTAGTAGACTCTGACTGTTCCCGGGTGCCTATGGTTGGTATACCATTCTAACTTGTGAATGTGACACAGGAAGTAGGGGCAGCCTCCATGTCATGGAGCCATTGGAAGCAAATGTTAGAACAAAGTGGTTGCCAAGGCAGTGACCTCATTCAGTTCCTGAAGGAAGTGACCTACCTCACTTCCTTGGTGATGGAACCCTCTGAACTTGGGATCCAGGAAGCCAGGCACCAAGAGCCAGTCCCAGTCCCTTTCCCAGTGGGTTCACTTGTTTGGATTTACCAAGGACAGAGTCAGTCTTTCTTGTGGATCACTAAATGCCAGGAAAGCTCTGAAGAGGGGCCTTTCCTGAGAAAGCAGGTAGTGACTCACCGATGGCTCCTGAAAACTTTAGAGAGTTGGTAAAGGAGACCAGATCTGAGACAGGACAGGCCATTTCGGGGGAACATACTATGGCCTATCAGTCTGAGGACACTCTGGTTACTCACAGACCTATGTGGGTAAAAGATATGCCTTTGTGGGTGTAGATGTGAGTTTATGGTTTTGTCTCATGTTCTGAGAATAGGTAGGAAAGGCAGTTTGTTTGGTTTGGAGTGGACTGTTTTTAATAAGTCATTTGACATGGTGAGTGATTCTATGTCTGTGTATCCCACTTTGTCGGTGGTTGTAGATATGAGATAAATGAATGCATCAATGCATGTGTCCTGACAAGTAGAAAGCATTCCAGCACACATCCTGCCCAATTTATGAATGGACTGTTGCTTGCCTTATCGATGGGCAACACCTACTATTTTCCTTAGTTCCTGTTTTCTTCCTGAATTCTGGCCATTCTCCAGAATAGGCTCATTTTTTTTTTGTCCAAGATATGTACCACCTCCCAGCTCTGTGACATGGCCATTTACTGGATACCTGAAATGAATGGGGAGGATCTCAGAAAACTCAGATATCAGTGTGACCAGTAAAGTCTCAGTAGAGAAACCCTGCTTTGTGCCTTTTGCTTACCTACTGTTCTGTTGACCTGAATGTCAGGTAGGTATTTGCCTCAGACCACCAGTTTGTGAAGCCTGAAGAAACTGCTTTCAAATGGAAATGAATGAGCATCACCCGTGGCTCTTAGATTAATTGCTTTAGAAAAGGATGTGTCTAAATCATCCTCTCGGCTCTGTGTGAGGCTGTGGCTTAGAATCTCAGCACCTGATGGATCTAAAGAAAGATCCCATGTGTGCATCCAAAACCAAAATGGCAAAAAGATCAGACATTGTGGATGAACTCTCTTGCTTCCTCTGTTAGGCTCCTCACCTCCATCAAGTATGAATAGGGATCCTTTGGGTCTAATGAGTTCTTCAAAGACGAGAAAAGGTGCTTGGGTTTCACATGACTCCAAATCACATAAAGAATCAATACCTCACGTTCAGTAGGCCTCAAAAAGGAGAAAAAGAGCATTATTAATGGCAGGCCTATTTGATCAATCCTGGTTCACAGGAAGGGTGTCCAGGAAACCCAGACTTTAGGCAAATGAGGGGCAAGGGAACTTATATTGGACACTGTCTTGGGCTTCGCCCCTTGTGGAAACCTCCAGCCAGAGGTAATGATGAGTGTCTATATGGAAGAATATAAGGGCCATGTGGTAGTGTTTTGGTTTTAATTGAACATGTTAATAACACTAACCATACATTGTTCCATCAATTTAAGTATTCAGAAGAGCAGGGACAGATTTGTTCTTACAATACAGGAATGTAGGGGATCTTCAACCTGCTGAAAACCTCAAAGGTCAATGCAGAAATTATCCCTGGAGAAGATGTAGGCAGCTATGAAGGACCGGAGAGAGCAAAAGTAATCTTCCATGGAAAACAACCTGGTCAGGATGAAGGGTTGAGTCTGAATCAGACTCTCTATCCTTAACGTAGAGGAGATGGAGCAAACCGGGCCTGTGTGGAGAGCTGTTCCTGGGTACCTATGGTTGGTATACCATTCTAACTTTTGAAAGTGTCTCAGGAATTAGGGGCAGCCTCCATCTCATGGGACCCTTGGAAGCAAGTGTTAGGACAAAGTGGTTGCCACGGCAGTGACCTCATTCAGTTCCCGAAGAAATGACCTTCTTAACTTCCTTGGTGATGGAACTCTCTGAACTTGTGATCCAAGTAGCCAGGCACCCAGAGCCAGTCCCAGTCACAGTTCCAGTGGGCTCACTTGTTGGATTTACCAAGGACAGAGTCAGTCATTCTTGGTACCTACTGATGTGAGGATGGCCAAATGCCAGGAGTGCTCTGAAGAGGGGCCTTTCCTGTGAAAGCAGGTAGTGGCTCAACACTGGCTCCTGACAACTTCACAGAGTTGGCCAAGGTGACCAGATCTGAGGCAGGACAGGCCATTTCGGGAGAACACAGTATGGCCCAGAAGTCAGAGGACATTCCGGATAGTCACAGACCTACTTGGGAGAAGAAGTTGAATTTGTGAGTTTGGGTGGGGTTTGTGGTTTTGTCTCATGTTCTCAGAATAGGTAGGAAAGGAGGTTTGTTTGGTTTGGAATTATCTGATTCTTCTAAGTCCTTTGACAATGCGAGTTTTTCTATGTCTGTGTATCCCACTGTGTTAGTGGTTGTAGACATTAGAAAAGAGAATGCATCAATGGATGTGTCCTGTCTAGTAGAAAGCTTCCCAGCATCCATCCTGCCCAATTTATGAATGGACTGCGGCTTGCCTTATGGATGGGCAACACCTGCAATCTTCCTAAGTTCCTGATTTCTTACTCAATTCTGGTCACTCTCAAGAATAGACTCATGGCTGTGTGTCCAAGATATGTACCACCTCCAAGGTCTGTGAAATGGCCATGTACTGGATAGCTGAATGGAATGGCCGAGTATCTCAGAAAACTCAGATAGCAGTGTGACCAGGAATATCTCAGTGGAGAAACCCTGCTTTGGGCCTTATGCATACATATTTTTCTGTTGCCCTGAATGTCAGGAAGGTGTTTTCCTCAGGCCAACACTTTTGGAAGCCTTAACAAAAGACTTTTCAATTGGAAATAAATGTGCATCTCCTGTGGCTCTTTCCTTAATTGCTTTGGAAAGGGATGTGTCTGAATCAGCCTCTTGGCCCTGTGTGAGGCTGTGGCTTAGATTCTATGCACCTTATGGATCTAAAGAAAGATTCCATATGTGCATCCAAAACCAAAATGGCTAAAAGTAGAGTCATTGTGGATGAAGTCTCTTGCCTTCCTCTGGTAGGGCACTTACTTCCATCAAGGAAGAATAGGGATCCTTTGTGTCAAATGGGTTCTTCAAAGCTCTGCAGTGGCTTGCTCATAGTTCTTGTGTTTTCTCATGCGTCCAATTCCCAAAAAGAATTTAAACCCCTCAGTCAGTAGGCCTCAAATTGGAGAAGTGGAGCAGTATAAATGTCAGGCCTATTTGATCACTCCTGGTTCATAGGAAGGGTGTCCAGGCAAACGTGACTTTAGGAAAATGAGGGACAAGGAAGCTTATTTTGGACACTGTCTTGGGCTGTGCCCTCATGGAAACCTCCAGCCAGAGGTTATGATGAGTGTCTATATGGAAGAAGATGAGGGTCATGTGGGAGGGTTTAGGTTTTAATTGTGAGAGATTATTGGTTCAACCTGGGTTGAATTCTGGTGTGATTCCCCTTAGAGACTCAGTTCTTGAACTGACCTCAGAGAAAAATTGCCATGAATTGTGTTAAGATTTTCGGAGGCAACGCATGAGAGTCGCCATTGGAAGCTGAGATCTAGTTCCAGGGGGACTTTCCACAGTTCACTGGGAATCTCAGCCAGAGAATCACATAATTTTATTCTGAAAGACTTGGCAGCCACAATTGAGAGTCAAAACACACATGGACCTCACATTTTAGACCTCAATGGGCCTGGCTTCAAGTGACGTTTTGGCCACTATTTGGGAAGCCTTGCCTGTGAGAGTTCTCCAGAGCTTTCATTAAAATGAGATTCCTCACCATTTAATGGTTTCTGAATAATTGAAACCCACAATGCCTCCAACTTCATCCTTGAAAATGGTTACATAAATATCATGAAATTTTTAAAATTACCATGACCAGGTGGCACTGGAGAACCTTTGGATGTCCTGTTGCTGATCATGAGTATACCAGAGAGTGCCTAGATTGACTGGGTTTCTTTAACATGGTGTAGAACACAGATGCCAGTAAGTTGGAGTCTGCTGAGAAGTGGACCTAGAGCAGTGGTGGGCAGGTGTGTGATAAAACATCAGTGGTACGGCCATGAAGATCTACCATTGGATTCCAAATGCCTTGTGACTGACATGGTGCAGGCAGCAGACCCTTCTATGTAAAGGCATCTTGTTATATGCAGAGGTTTCAGGGCAATGTTCAGAATCAGGTTGCTATGGTCAGGGGGAAAGCTATGTGGATAGAAGCCTGGTTGGTGCATTCTCCTGCAGACACTGACCCACCACACGTGACAGAACTCCCTCCAGCACTGTGTCCCAGATAAACTCCTTGTATTTCATGAAGCAAACACCAAACTCCCAGTGCAGCAGCAAGAAACACAACGAAAAGTGGATCATAACCAAATTGCTTCACAGTCCAAACGGGGAGACACTTAGCTCCCAGTGGCCACAGTTTACCTGCAAAGAGAGAAACCAGCACTGCTGCCTCATGTTCATTGAAAAATAAGATGCCATGTCCTCCAGGTCACATAGATGCAGACCCAGCTTTGATGGTCTCACTAGAAAGAAGCTAAAGCTCCTGAAAACAACATATATTTCAAGTGCCCAAACTCAGAGGCATTTCTCAAGAAGTCTTTAGGCCAGCAGAGCTCCATGTTTGTGGAGTGTTTATCCTGTCCCTTACTTTTGGAAACTCCTCGACCACCTCCAAGGTTGTGAACTTCTGAGGATTTTTCATTGAATATATGTATTCACACATTTTCTAATTCTTCTCCTCTAATTGTGTCTTTCTTGGTGCGAAGGTAATGTCAAGGCATTTTTCTGGATGAGAGTGGGAAGATTTTTGTGTAGCATATATTTACATACACATTGGATTCATTTTCCAAATTTCCATTAGAAATACTGAATCCATGACACTAACCACTACATTACTAGATTCTGACTACTAATCCTAATATGATGGAGAATAAAAACCCAAACAGAATAGAAATATAAGCAGTTCAGAGGATGCATGTTGTATAGTGGGACTTGCCTTTTGCATTATATAGGGTAGGAGTTATAAATCTAGTCAATTTTCTGTTGAAATATTTCTCCATGTATTTCTAAAGTTAACAAATATGTGAATACCTGACTCCCTTTCTCTGCAGCCTATTCAGCACATGTAATTTTATATGCACATATAGAATCCTACCTGGAATCACACGTACATTCTTGTGAGATGGCTCACTTGGCAGATACAAATTGTTAGAATAGTTCACTCTTCCTAAATGATGCTGGAACTGAAAATTCAACCAATGGGTGAGCTTCCTGGTTGAACAACTTTACACAAAAACCCATGTTCAGTAAAATAAATATTTCTGATCTATGGATGATATATATTTCATGGTGAATTTCAATTGGCATATATATTCCTACTTTTTAAAGTCTGTTTGTGTGTGTGTGTGTATACATACTCTCCAGATTTTTCAAAATATGAAATATGTGTCTTATTATACACTCCCTAAAATAATTCATATTCATGTATGTGGATTTTTAATCAACTTTTCAAGAGATTATTCCCAGGAATATTCACACACCTGAAAAACATATTTGTTTCCTCGTACTGAGAACTATCTTCAGTGAATGGTACATACAAATCCTTGTATTTCTGCAGTAACTTACCCAGTTTAACATCAATGCAAATAGATTTCTATGGGACATGATGTGTATTTTGAAATTCATTTTTATTCAACACTGGTACATTGCAATTTCTTCCGTTTATGCACATCATAAAATATATATTTCATCTAGAAATTCGAAAATTAATAGGCATTTGTTTCATTTTCAATCACTTCCTGCTTCAGAACACATGTATAACTCCATGTTTCTTGACTGATCTTTTCATGAGGTTTTTTTTTCGATTTTCTTAATCATTTTTGAAGCAAAACTCACACACTCTTCATGATGAACCATAACCCTAATATTACCATTAGATGTATATTTGGTTTTAATGAATGTATATATATCAATATAAGATTTCCTCTATATTTTCATTTATCAATTCAATCCATTATTCAAAGTTGGAACCAGTAATACTATTTATTCACAGTATGGTCTATTCATGCATTATCTCTATATTCATAGACACAGGGTACACCTATTTGTACCCCCAGTACTAACTTATACGTCTTCACAATATTGCTCCCAGAAATGGTGGAAGAAATACTCATGTCACCTGATCTACATGTACATGTTATCACAGTAATATTCTGGAAACAAAATGCAAAGGTCACAGTTATGATTGTACCAAAACCTAAATGAAAAGTGAGCATGGATTACTAAAAATATTCCTGTCCAGGTTGCTACCGCTCTTAAATGTCAATCCTATTGGTGACTATATATTTGTTTCCTCCTAAGATTATATATTCAACCTCAAGCCTGTTGAAAATGTGTAATCCTATCACTCACTTTATACTTTGCCTGATATCCTAATGTCTCTATTGATTTCTGCTTTCCTAAATATTTTCCCAGTTTATCATTTTGACTGACTCTTCACATGTGCTGACATTTAAATTCACTTTCTAACCGAAACCCAATTGCTAAAAACATTTCCTCCAAAACCTATAATCACTATTCTTTCTAAACCTACCGACACTTTTCCTAATCCTACCGACTATAGCTTTTTGACTGGATATTCTCGTGACATTCAATCATCCAAGGTACAAGGTCCTATGACATTGTATATGGATTTATTTAAGACATCTGTGCAGAACGTAAGTCAAAGCTAAGTATCCCAATTAAAGGCCCAATGCCCTTCTGGGCTTCAAATTTTACCTAGATTTCTGTTTTCATACTTATATTTCACCTAAATATTCTTGTAAATATCGCACATTCCCAATACCATTATTCATCGCTCAGAATGATTCTTAATCCAAATCGAACCTGTTATTAAGCCTAACCAAACACTGTTCCCTCAATCTAACTTTACAGAAGAGCAGCGACAGAGTTGTTCTTACAATACAGGAATGTAGGGGATCTTCCAGATGCTGAGATCCTCAAAGTTTTAAGCAGAAACGATCCCTGGAGAAGACATAGGCAGCTATGAAGGACCTGAGAGAGCAAAAGTCATCTTCCATGGCAAACAACGTACTCAGGATGAAGCATTGTGTCTGAATCAGCCTCTCTTTTCTTAATGTAGAGAAGAGGGACCAAACCAGGCCTGTGTGGAGAGCTGTTCCCGGAATCCTATGGTTGATATACCATTCTAACTGTTGAAACTCTCTCGGGAAGTAGGGGCAGCCTCCACCTCATGGGAACCTTGCAATCACCTGTTAGGACAAAGTGTTTGCAAAGGCAGTAAACTCACTCAGTTCCTGAATGAAGCGACCTACCTCACTTCCTTGGTGAAGAAACTCCCTGACCTTGGGCTCCAGGAAGACAGAGAATACCAAGACCTTGTCACAGTTCCAGTCCCAGTGGGCTCCATTGTTTGGAAAAACCAAGGATAGACTAAGTATTCCTTGGTACCTACTGATATGAGGATTTCAAATGCCAGGAGAGCTCTGAAGAGGGGCCTTTCCTGAGAAAGCAGGTAGTGGTTCACCGCGACCAGATCTGAGACAGGACAGGCCTTTTGGGGGAACATAGTATGGCCCACCAGTCAGAGGACACTCCAGATAGTCACAGACCTACTTGAATGAAGGAGGTGCGTTTGCGCGTGTGTGTGTGATTTTGTGGTTTAGTCTCTTCTTATGAGAATAGGTAGGAAAGGCGGTTTGTTTGGTTTGGAGTGGACTGCTTCTAGTAAGTCGTTTGACAAGGTGATTTTTTGCATGTCTTTGTAACCCACTGTGTTCGTGGTTGTAGACCTTAGAAAAAAGAATGCATCAATGTGTCCTGTCTAGTAGAAATCTTCCCAGCATTCATCCTGCCCAATTTAGGAGTGGACTGCCCCTTGCCTTATGGATGGGCAACACCTGCAATCTTCCTAAGTTCCTGATTTCTTCCTCAATTCTGGTCACTCTCAAGAATAGGCTCATTGTTTTGTGTCCAAGATATGTACCACCTCCAATCTGAGTGACATGGCCATGTACAAGATAGATGAAGGGAATGGCGAGCATCTCAGAAAACTCTAATATCAGTGTGTCCAGGAAAGTCTCAGTGGATAAACCCTGCTTTGGGCCTTTTGCTATTCTTCTGTTGCCCTGAATGTCAGGAAAGTCTTTGCCTCAGGCCATCCCTTTGTGAATCCTGAAGAAAACAGTTTTCAAATGGAAATAAATGGGCATCAACTGTGGCTCTGTGCTTAATTGCTTTGGAAAGGGATGCGTCTGAATCAGCCTCTTGGTCCTATGTGAGGCTATAGCTTAGATTCTCAGCACCTGATGGATCTAAAGAAAGATCCCATGTGTGCATTCAAAACCAAAATGGCAAAAACATCAGTAATTGTGGATGAAGTCTCTTGCCTTCCTCTGTAAGGTTCCTGACCTCCATCAAGTGAGATTAGGCATTCTTTGCGTCAAATGAGTTCTTCAAAGCCCTGTGGAGGCCATTAACAGGTGGCACTGGAGAACTCTTAAATTGTCTGTTGCTGATCATGAGTATACTAGCCAGGGCCTTTAATGACTGAGTTTCATAAAAATTATCTAGAACAGCGATGCCAATAAGTTGGAGCCTGCTGAGTAGTGGACCTAGAGTAGTAGTGTGTGATAAAATATCTGTGGTGGGACCATGTGGATCTGCTATTGACTTCCAAATGGCTTGTGACTGACATGGTGCAGCCAGCAGACCCTTCTATGTAAAGGCATCTTGTTATATGGAGAGGTTTCAGGGTAATGTTAAGAATCAGGTTGCTGAGGTTAAGGGGACAAGCTATCTGGTATTGAAGCCTGGTTGGTACATTCTCCTGCAGAACGTGACCCACAACACGTTACAGAACTTCCTCCAGCACTGTGTTCCAGTTGAACTCATTGTATTTCGTGAAGCAAATACCAATGTCCCAGTTCAGCAGCAAGAAACACCACAAAAGTTGGAGGATGAACAAATGGCTTCAGAGTCCACATGGGGTGACACTTAGCCCCCAGTGGCCACAGTTTACATACAAAGAGAGAAATCAGCACTGCTGCCTCAGGATCATTGGAAAATAAGAAACCAAGATCTTCATGTCACATAGATACAGACCCAGCTTTGATGGTCTCACTAGAAAGGAAGCTAAAGCTTCTGACAAACACATATATTTCAAGTGCCCACCCTCAGAGGCAGTTTCTCAAGAAATCTTTTGGCCAACAGAGCTACATGTTTGTGGAGTGTTTACCCTGTCCCTTACTTTTGGAAACTGCTCTACAACCTCCAAAATGGTGAACTCCTGAGCATATTCCACTACAGGTATATATTCACAGATTTTCTACCTCTTCTCTCCTAATTGTGTCTTAATTGGGGTGAAGGTAATTTCAAGGCATTGTTGTGGATGAGAGTTGGAAGATTTTTTTGTAGCACATATTTGCATACACATTGGATTCATTTTCCAATTTTCCATTCGAAATACTGAATTACTGACACTAACCCATAACCTACTAGAATCTGACTACTAATCCTAATATGATGGAGAACAATAACCCAAACAGAATAGAAATCCAAGAAGTTCAGAGGAGGCATGGTGTATAGTTGAACTTGCCTTTTGCATTATATAGTGTAGGAGTTGTAAATCTAATCAATATTTTGTTGACATAGTTGTCCATGTGTTTTTAAATTTAACAAGTATTTGAATTCCTGTCTCCGTTTGTCTGTAGCCTATTCAGCACATGCATTTTTATATGCACATATAGAATCCTACCTGGTATCAAATGTACATTCTTGTGAGGTGGCTGACTTGGCAGATACAAATTATGAGAAGAGATCACTCCTCCTAAACGCTGTTGGAACTGAAAATTTAACCTAAGGGGGAGCTTCCTAGTTGAACAACATTATACACAAATCCATGTTCAGTAAATTAAATATTTTTGGATCTTTGGACGTATGTATTTCTACATCAATTTCAATTGGCATATATATTGCTACATTTCAATGTCTCTGTGTGTATATGTGTTTGTTTGTTTGTGTGTGTGTGTGTGTGTGTGTGTGTGTGTATATATATATATATATATATATATATATATATATATATATATATACATATACACTCTCCAAATTTTTAAAAATATGAAATACTTCTGTCTTCTTTTACACACCCTAAATTCATTCATATTCATGTATGTGGATTTATAATAAACTTTTCACAAGATTATTCTCAGAATTATTTATCCACCTGAAATACATATTTGTTTTCTAGTACTGACAAGTAACATCAGTGAATGGTGCATACAAATCCTAATATTTCTACAGTAACTGACCCAGTTTAACATCAATCCAAGTAGATTACTATGGGACATGATGTACATTTTGACGTTCATTTTTATTCAACACTGGTACTTTACTATTTCTTCAGTTTATTCACATCATAGGATATGTATTTCATCCACAAGTTAGCAAAATTATTTGCATTTGTGTCACTTTCAATCACTTTCTACTTCAGAACACATGCATTCCTCTATGTTTCTTGACTGGTCTTTTCATGAGACTTCTTTCCAAACACATTATTTTCCTTTTCCATTCTCACTTTTGAAGCAGATCTCACACACCTTTCATCATAGAATATAACCCTAATATTACCATTAGATGTATAACTCATTGGAATTAATGATTCTATATCAATATAAGATTTCTTATATATTTTCAGATATCAATTCTATCAATCCATTATTTGAAGTGGAATCAGTTATATTATTTATTCACAGTATTGTCAATTCATGAATTACTTCTATATTCATAGACACAGAGTACACCTCTTTGTACCCCCAATACTAATTTATTTTTTTTATTTTGCATTCTTTATTAAAGTATTTTTATATTATTTTCAACAACATTTGAAACAACAGGATTTTCTAAATAGACTTGTCTTTAGCATACCCAGATGAAAAAATATAATTCTATTTCATATCCCTTTGTGGGATAATGTGGGTTTTTTGTACTGAAAAAATGCTAGGAATATTAGAATATATGATCCGTTAGCCAACTTTGTTTGTTTGTTTGTTTCCTTTTGAAAAGCTAGGAATTGAACCCTAGTAGTAACTAGTAATTCTACTCATTCAGAAAAGTTAGTGTGTCATTTTATTGAAATAACCATACTGGATATAAAATAGATACACATGTGATACAATAGATTGCATGGTATATAAATTTGTATCTCAGTAAAGCTGTAATTAAAATAAAATTTAAAGTATTGAAATTCAGGCAAAGGATAGGAAAGATATTTGTGTCTGTTTTTCAGAAGTTTATTGTCATCCATTTAAAAAATCTTTTAAAAGAGATTGCATTTGAACAAAAGGTATTGTTTAGTGTGCTTTCTCTGTATTCTTAGTGGTTCTTCACTATTACTATTTTATTCACACCCTCTTAATTTCTTATTGTTGAGCCAATTCTGCATCTAAATGTAGTGGCAAGATATATTCAGGAGTCTGGTGCAATAGTGCATGCCTGAAATCCCAGCTACTAAGACCCTTTCTCAAAACAACAAAAAAGTAGTGGGGGTGGGGAGCATGGATGTAGTTTAGCAGTCAAGTGCTTTCCGAAGCATGTGGAGGCCCTGGGTTCTATCTGCAGCACCGCAAAAGCAAAACAAACAAAAGACGTATTCCAGAGATTTTGATTATTTCTGCAGGAGACATGCAGTCAAGACTAAATAATTTGAAACACGAGTGGCACAAGAAGTGGAAGATAAAGTATCAATTTTTTTTCTTTTTTTTTTTTTTGGTTAGAATTAGTTCACTTTGCATTCCTTGCGTATGCGCCTCTACCTTTGGAACCACATTGGTAAAAGTTTGTGTAAGAATTGTTTGTTGACATATCCTAGAGTCCTCAATTTATACGTCTTCAAAATATTGCTCCCAGAAATTTTGGAAGAAATACTCATGTCACCTGATCTACATATACATTTTATCACAGTAATATTCGGAACACAAAATGCAAAAGTCACACTTATGATTGTACCAAAGGCTAAATAGAAAGTGAACCTGTATTATTAAAAACATTCATGTCCAGGTTGCCTAATACTCTCAAATGTCAATCCTATTGGTGACTACATATTTGTTTCTTCCTAAGATTATATATTGAAACTCAACCCTGTTGATAATGTCTAATCCTATCACTCACTTTATACTTTGCCTGATTTCCTAATGTCTCTATTGATATCTGCTTTCCTACATATTTTCCCCAGTTCATCATTGTGACTCATTCTTCACATGTGCTGACATTTACATTCATTCTCTAACCGAAACCCTATTACTAAAGAACTTTTGGTCCAAATCCTATACTCACTCTTCTTCCTAAACCTACGGACTATATTCCTAATCCCACTGACTATCCCTTTTTGACTGGATGTTCTCTTCTACATTCAATCATCCAAGTAAAGCTCTGTCGAGTGTCGGAAGAGGAGACCACCAAGAGTCTATCTCATGTAACAGCAAAGGGTTTATTGGGGGTCCAGCATGCTGGGGCTCAGAGTTCACTTGAAAAGAGTAGAGAGCCCTGAGAACAGCTTAAGCAGAGGTTAAATACTTTCCCTTGCGAGTGCAGGGAGGGAAGTTTATTGATGTGTCAGGGCGAGTGGTCAATTTGCATGCAACCTGGTGAAGGAGTACATTCTGCAGTTTGACAGTTGGGGACAGCACATTCTGGGAACAAGATTGGCAAACATTTCTCAAGATTTCAACAGTGTTTTGTTAAGCATACAGAAAAACAGGAAGTGACAACTACATATTTTATTAACCTTTCATTCGACACTTCTTTTTCTGGCTACTTTTAATCATAAAAATGATCATTGGGGGGTGTCACATTCTATGTCTGCTAGTGGGGTATTACCATTAGTTTAACTTGTCCAATTTGAGCTTGGAGAAAATAAATTACATGGTTGAGCAAGCAGGGTTTAATAGTTATCAATAATATGAGGATTATTATTGGACCGGCCAGGGTTGATAAATGCGTAGTTAACCAGGGGAACTTTGTGAACCAAGATTCAAAACACCCTTTTTTGGCCTCTCTCTGTCGTTGACGCTCTTCAAGTCATCTTTTTAATTTACTCATAGATTTTTTTACAACTCCAATATGGTTGGCATAAAAACAACATTCTTCCATCAATGCAAAACAAAGGCCCTCTTCTCACATGAAGAGGAGTTCCAATCCTCGACTGTTCTGTAAAACAACTTCAGAGAGATAGGTTAAAGATTCCTGCAATGCTGTTATGGAGGTTTCTAATATCTTTAAGTTTTGGTCTATAGCTGCTTCTATTTGGGTCATTTGTTTTGTCCCATGGACCAAGGCAGTGGTTCTTGTGCCCACCCTTGCAGCAACATGTATTCCTAATAGGATCGCAAAAGTGAGTGATATATGTTCCCAGTGGAACTAGGTTTTATGCCCCCCCTATTTGATCTTCAAATGAACCTGTGTTGATAGAGCACTCTGGGAAACATTTGCACAACTACACAATTAATTACATCTGTTGACCACTTCATGAAAACATAAACAATGTTTTAAGTATATAGAATTATACTGTTGTAGGGACGGACAAGGCAAGGCACCTAAGATAGTACCAAAGACAGGAAAACAGTCCTATTTGTTTGCAACCAGATTCAGAGGGCATTACTTCTGTTGTAATCAATTAAATCCCCGGAACCCCAAGTTTAGGTACTTTCAGAATTTTGTACCCAACATATAAGGGAAGGGGCTCAGAAGTTCACAGTCTTAAGCAGTTCACAAAAAGGAGTTTGTATTCTGTTTTTTTCCTCTGTTGTGGGAAAGTTAACTTTTCAAGGACACCTGGGTGAGGGAGAGCATTATATTCCCTTTATTTTTTCCCCCTCCCAACTGTTACCATGGAGCCCAGTTGGTAACTTCTTTATCTTACAAATGTAGCCATCTCTGTGAATCCTCAGCTCAAGGCCAAGGCCTTGTTCACATATTTTGTGAAAAACTAGTAAGGTGGTGTCTAGCTTAGGATTGCTGATTTTTTTAGCCAGTGGCCAAGTAGAATAGGGCAACACGAAAAGAGGAAGTTTATGTACTTAGAAATTTTTTATAGGGACTCTTTTTCTGAAAGTCCTAAATTCAGCTATGTTGAAGATTTCTGGAGAAGGTCACTTAAGACATTTCTGTGGGCCTGGTACAGAGGGGGAAGACGGGGAAGGCGTGGCTGTGAGCAGCTCCGTGGATCTGAGAATGAGGTAGGAGAGATGTAAAAGAATAATGGGAAAGGGGTTTTGGATTTTTCTAGGAACAAATCTTGAGCAGTACAACAGGTAGAGCAGAGGGTAAGATGGGAGTTAGTATCCCCAAAAGCCTGTGAGGGACTTTAAATACTTAGTAACCTGTTTTCAGTGATGACAAACCAACTTTAAAGGCCATTTACATTACATCTTCGATAAGGGTCTGAGGGCTCTCCTCAGCTGGTTTGAGCTTTGTGTTAGCTAGTAAGAGGACCTGGTGGGACCCGGTGCAGGCAATGACAAGAGAAGAGAGGAGTGAGTGGGTTAAGGTGTACCTCAGTACCTGCTACCTTAACAAGGGGGCAATGGTCATAGAATGGGTGGAGGTTTGGGTTTTTGATCTAGTAATTGGAGGGGAGAAATCAGGTTGCTTAGGTGAGAGTAAGAGCAGAGAGTATGGAGCAGATGGCTGAGGGTGAGGATCTATTGGAGAAGCATAGTTCAGGATGTGAGCAAAGGAGGGAAAAGGCCTCCACATAGGGGAATCTCCTTTCACACTTTTGAGCACTTGCAAAATTTAAAAAGGTCACGCAGAATTTGAGGATCTAGAGACCCCTCTGGGGGCTATCAATTTTGGTTATCTAATTGGATATGGCCAATGCTGTGTACAGAATTTGATGAGGAGTTTGGGTTCCATCAAGCAGTCCCTGAATGCTCACATCCCCATGACTTACAGAAGAAGTCGGCTTCCCCCCAACACAGCCGTGACTGTTTGTGCCTTTGATAGTCCGCCAGGCAAACATAGTAATCTAGGCTAGCCAAACTGCATCTGGCTCGCGTGTCCCTACATCCATAATATTTGTTTCCATTATCTATGGTAGAGAAGGGATTTAATGGAATTTTAGTGGGATCCACTTCATCAGGGATATCCCAATGGAAAAGACCTATAGCCAGCTGACAAATGTCTCTGTGGAGAGATGGCGACCATGTCCTTAAGTGGGCGGTATGCGAGATAGACCATACTTCTTGTCCAGTAAGATTTGTGATCAGCCATTGCTGCTGAATGGGCTGATGAGGTTTAGGACTACTGGTGGTCAAGGGGAGAGTCTATAGCCTTATTGACAAGGCAAATACACAATTTGAAAGGGTTACCTGTCTTTTACAGTTTCCAGCCAGAGTCTGGACAGGGCACAGGCTTGAGATGAGAGGTATGGATCCAGGAAGTGATTCTGTCTACCTTTACTTCTGTAGGTGTTATAAGTAGCACCTTCTATGGTCCCTTTCAGCGGGGTTCCATGGATGACACCTGATGTCGTCTAATGTAGACAAGTCTCTTTCTTGATATTGATGTTGATTCCCCTCGTCCCCGGGTTGGTAGGCAGTGGCCATCTGTCTTCACAGGTATCTGTGTGGTCCTGGCTGAAAGACAATATCTCTGACTTTTTAAATTAGTGGGAAGTAGAAAGATCCTTCTAGGGTCCATCCAAATCCAATGGTGAGCCATTCTGAGGCACAGAGAGTCTGCCAGGTCCAGCGTTTTACTAAAAAAGAAAGATTCTGATCCCTTAAGCAAACTTTGGTGCAGTGATCAAGGGTCAGAGACAGAGGCATTGAAGTGCTCTGTCCCATAATGAAAGATACACAAACAGTAAAAGCAACAACACACGACACAGACAAGACAAGACAATAAAGACAGGATATGGAAGTCCAACACTGAGACCAGGACTTAGTAGTTGGCAGAACCCGATCGGTTGGCAATAACGAATCTGAAACAAAATATCACTGAGTCATGGAGACTATTGTTCCTCAATTTTCTGAGTCCTCTATGACGTCACCCAGGGACTTGGCCTGTGGCTCTGTGACATGACTGTCAGCCATCGTTGGAGAGAGCTCACGCTCTTCATTGACATCCATTTTGCCAAGCCCTGACCTGAAACCTGACCAGAAAGAGGCACCTTACTTACCCTGAGAGGAGTTCATTGGGGTCTCTTGTCCACCGCTGCCGGATCTCAGTGGAACCTCCATATGTAAAGGTCCGGTGACAATCGGGGGAAGAGACCACCAAGAGACTGTCTCATGCAAAAGCAAAGGGTTTATTGGGGGTCCAGCATGCTGGGGCTCAGAGCTCACTTGAATAGAGCAGAGAGCCCAGAGAACAGCTTAAGCAGAGCTTATATATTTTCCTTGGAGAGGGCAGGGGGGTAAGTTTATTGATGGGTCCGGGCGAGTGAGCGGTTTGCGTGCAACCGGTTGAGGGAGTACATTCTGCAGTTTGGCAATTGGGGACAGCACATTCTGGGAATAAGATTAGCAAACAGTTCTCAGTATTTCAAAAGTGTTTTGTTAAGCATACAGAAAAAAAGGAAGTGACAAGTACTTATTTTATTAACCTTTCACTGCGAACTATACTTTGCCAGAATTCCTAATGTCTCTATTGTGTTTGTTAAAGTTCATTTTTATTCAAACCTGGTACGTTATTATTTCTTCAGTTCATGGACATCATAAGATATTTCCTTTCATTCACAAGTTCACAAATTTATAAACATTTGGTTCACTTTCAATCACTTCCTCCTTCGGAAGACATATGTTCCTCCATGTTTCTTGACTGGTCTTTTTACTAGACTTCTTTCTAAACATATTATTTTCGATTCCATAATCATTTTTGAAGCAAAACTCACACACTATTCATGATAAATGATAACCCTAACATTAGAATTAGATATATAACTGGTTGGAATGAATGTATGTATATCAATATAAGATTTTCTATATATTTTCAGATATCAATACAATCCATTATTTAAATTTGGAACCAGTTATATAATTTATTCACAGTATGGTCTATTAATGCATCATCTCTATATTCATCAAAACAGGGTAAACCTAATAGTATTTCCAGTACTAATTTATAAGTTTTCAAAATACTGCTCACAGAAATGGTGAAAGAAATACTCATGTCACCTTAGCTACATATACATATTATCACACTAATATTCTGGACACAAAATGCAAAGGTCACACAGAACATAATTTAAGCTAAGTATCCCAATCAAGGGCCCAAAGTCCTTCTGGGCTTCAAATATTACCTAGATTTCTGTTTTCATACTTATATTTCACCTCCATGTTCTTGTAAATATCACAGGTTCCCAATATCATTATTCATCCAGCAAAATGATTCATAACCCAAATCGAACATGCTATTAACCCTAACCATTCTGTAAACTGAGATTGTTCACTCAATCTCACTTTGCAGAAGAGCAGGGACAAAGTTAGTATTACAATACAGGAAGTTAGGAGATCTTCCACCTGCTGAGTACCTCAAAATCCATGCAGAAATGATCCCTGGAGAAGACGTAGGCAGCTATGAAGGACCTGAGACAGCAAAAGTCATCTTCCTTTGCAAACAACCCGATCAGGATGAAAGGATGTGTCTGAATCATCCTATCTCTTCTTAATGTAGGGAAGATGTATGAAACCAGGCATGTGTGGAGAGCTGTTCCCAGGTGCCTATGTTTCTATACCATTCTAACTTGTGAAAGTGTCACAGGAAATAGAGGCAGCCTCCTTTTCCTGAGACACTAGGAAGCAACTGTTAGGACAAAGTGGTGGCCAAGACAGTGGCCTCATTCATTTTCTGAAGAAAGTGACCTCACCTCACTTTTTTCATGATGGAACTCTCTGAATTTTGTGATCCAGGAAGCCAGGCACCAAGAGCCAGTACCAGTCCCAGTCCAAGTGGGCTCACTTGTTTGGATTTACCAAGTAAAGAGTCAGTCTTTCTTGGTACCTACTGATGTGAGGGTGGCCAAATGCCAAGAAAGCTTTGAAGAGGGTCCTTTCCTGAGAGGGCAGGAAATGGCTCACCACTGCCTCCTGAAAACTTCACAGAATTGGCCAAGGAGACCAGATCTGAGACAGGACCGGCCATTTCTGGGGAACATTCTATGGCCTACTAGTCAGAGGACACTCCGGATAGTCACAGACATACTTGGGGAAGGAGGTGAATTTGTGTGTGTGGATGTCAGTTTGTGGATTTGTCTCATATTCTGAGAATAGGTAAAAAAGGAGGTTTGTTTGGTTTGGAGTGGACTGTTTCTAGTAAGTCATCTGACAAGGAGACTGTTTCTATGTCTGTGTATCCCACTGTGTCCTTAGTTGTAGATATTAGAAAAGAAAATGGCTCAATGGGTGTGTCCTTTCTAGTAGAAAGCTTCACAGCATTCATCCTGCCCAATTAATGAATGGACTGAGGCTTGACTTATCCATGGGAAACACCTAGTATCATCCTAAGTTCTTGAATTCTTCCTGAATTCTGGCAACTCTCCAGAAAGGCTCATGGTTTTTTGTCCAAGATATGTACCACCTCCAAGCTCTGTGACATGGCCATGTACTAGTTAGCTGAAAGGAATGGCAAGCACACCAGAAAACTCAGATATTGGTGTGACCAGGAAAGTCTCTATGGTGAAACCTGGCTTAGGGCCTTTTGCTTAACTATTGTTCTGTTGCCCTGAATGTCAGGAACCTCTTTGCCTCAGGCCACCCCTTTATAAAGCCAGAAGAAAACGATTTTCAAATGGAAATGAATGGGCATCACCTGTGCCTCTTTGATGAATTGTTTTGGAAATGGTTATGTCTGAATCAGACTCTGGGCCCTGTGTGAGGATGTGGCTTAAATTGTCAGCACCTCTTGCTGATCATGAGTGTACCAGACAGTGCCTTGATTGACTGGGATTTATGAAAATGGTGTAGAACAGAGATGCCATTAAGTTGGACCCTCCTGAGTAGTGGGCCCTGAGCTGTGGTGTGCAGGTGTGTGATAAATCATCTGTGGTTGCGCCATGTGGTTTTGCCATTGATTTCCAAATGGTTTGTCACTGACACGGTGCAGTGACCAGACTTATATGTAAAGGTGTCTTGTTAAATGGATAGTTTTCAGGGCAATGTGCAGAATCAGGTTGCTATGGAGAAGGGGGCAAGTTATGGGGGAATGAAGCCTGGTTGGTGCATTCTCTTGTAGACCCTGAAAAACCACAAATGACAGAACTCCCTCCAGGACTGTGTTCCAGGTGAACTCCTTGTATTTTGGGAGGCAAATACCAAACTCTCAGTGCTGCAACAGGAAACTCTACGAAAATGGAGGATGAACAAAAGGCTTCACAGTCCACACAGGGAGACACTTAGACCCCAGTGGCCACAGTTTACATACGAAGAGAGAATTCAGCACTGCTGCCTCATGTGTATTGGAAAGCAAGAAAGAATGTCCCCCAGGTCACATAGATGCAGACCCATCTTTGATGATCTCACTACAAAGGAAGCTAAAGCTACTGACAACATATATTTCAAGTGCCCATCCTCAGAGGCAGTTTCTCTAGAAGTCTTTAGGCCAGCAGACCTCCATGTTTGTGGAGTGTTTACCTTGTCCCTTACTTTGGGATACTCCTCTACCACCTCCAAGTTTGTGAACTCCTGAATATTTTCCATTCCAGATATGTATTTACAGATTTTCTAACTCTTCTCCTCTAATTGTTTCTTATTTGGCGTGAAGGTAACGTCAAGGCATTGTTCTGGATGAGAGTGGGAAGATTTTTGTGTAGCACATATTTGCATACACATTGGATTCATTTTCCAATTTTCCATTCCAAAGACTGAATCCCTGACACTAACGCATACCCTACCAAACTCTGACTACTAATCCTAATATGATGAAGAAAAATAACCCAAACAGAATAGAAATACTAGCACTTCTGAAGAGGCATGGTGTATAGTTGGACTTGCCTTTTGCATGATAAAGTGTAGGTGTTATAAACCTAGTCAATTTTTCATTGAAATAGTTCTCCATGTGTTTTTTTTTCCTTTAATATTTATTGTTGGTTCAACAAAACATTACATAGTTCTTGACATGTCATATTTCACACTTTGATTCAAGTAGGTTATGAACTTCCATTTTTCTTCGTATACAGATTGCAGTATCTCATCAGTTACACATCCACTATTTTACATATTGCTATACTAGTGTCTGTTGTATTCTGCTGCCTTTCCTGTCCTCTACTATCTCCCATCCCCTCCCCTCCAATCCTCTCTCTCTACCCCATCTATTGTAATTCATTTCTTCCACTTGTTTTTGTCCCGTTTCCCCTCACTTCATCTTGTATTTAATTTTGTATAACCATGAGGGTTTCCTTCCATTTCTATGTAATTTTCCTTCTCTTTCCTTTTCCCTCCCACCTCTCACCCCTGTTTAATATTAATCATCTTCTCATGCTCTTCCTCCCAACTCTGTTCTTAGTTACTCTCCTTATATCAAAGAAAACATTTGGCATTTGTTTTTTAGTGATTGGCTATCTTCACGTAGCATAATACGTTCTAATGCCATCAATTTCTCTGCAGATTGTATGATTTTGTCATTTTTTAATGCAGAGTAATACTCCATTGTGTATAAATGCCACATTTTTTTTTAATCCATTCATCTATTGAAGGGCATCTAGGTTGGTTCCACAGTCTTCCTATTGTGAATTGTGCTGCTATGAACATAGATTTATCAGTGTCCCTGTAGCATGCACTTTTTGGGTCTATAGGGATTAGACCGAGAAGGGGAATTGCTGGGTCAAATGGCGGTTCCATTCCCAAGTTTCCAAGAAATCTCCATACTGCTTTCCAAATTTGCTGCACCAATTTGCAGTCCCACCAGCAATGTACAGGTGTACCCTTTTTCCCACATCCTCACCAGAACTTGTTGTCGTTTGACTTCATAATGGCTGCCAAGCTTACTGCAGTGAGATGGTGGTATCTTAGGGTGGGTTTGTTTTGCATTTCTCTGAATGCTCGAGATGGTGAGAATTTTTTGATGTACTTATTGATTGATTGTATGTCCTCCTCTGAGAAGTGTCTGTTCAGGTCCTTGGCCCATTTGTTGATTGGGTAACTCATTTGCTTATTGTTTAATTTTTTGAGTTCTTTGTATAACTGTGGATATTAGGGCTCTATCTGAAGTGTGAGGAGTAAAGATTTGTTCCCAGGATGTAGGCTCCCTTTTTACCTCTCTTATTGTTTCTTTTTCTGAGAAAAATCTATTTAGTTTGAGTAAGTCCTGTTTGTAGATTCTAATTATTAACTCTTATGCTATGGGTGTCCTATTGAGGAATTTGGAGCCCGACCCCACAGTATGTAGATCATAGCCAAAGTTTTCTTCTATCAGACGCCGTGTCGCTGATTTGATATCAAGCTCCTTGATCCATTTTGAGTTAACTTTTGTGCATGGCGAGAGAAAGAGATTCAGTTTCATTTTCTTACATATGTAATTCCAGTTTTTCCAGCACCATTTGTTGAAGATGCTATCTTTCCTTCAGTTTATGCTTTTAGCTCCTTTATCAAATATAAGATTGCTGTAATTTTGTGGATTGATTTCTGTGTCCTCTATTCTGTACCATTGGTCCACCCGCCAGTTTTGGTACCAGTACCATGCTCTTTTTGTTACTATTGCTCCGTAGTATAGTTTGAGGACATGTATCGCTATACCGCCTGATTCACACTTCCTGCTTAGAGTTGTCTTTGCTATACTGGGTCTTGTATTATTCCATATGAATTTCATAATTGTTTTATCTATTTCTACAGGAAATGCCGTTGGGATTTTGATTGGCATTGCATTAAACCTATAGAGAACTTTTGGTAATATCGCCATTTTGATGATGTTAATTCTGCCTATCCATGAACAGGGTATATTTTTCCATCTTGTAAGATCTTATTCTATTTCTCTCTTTAGGGTTCTGTAGTTTTCATTGTGTAAGTCTTTCACATCTTTTGTTACGTTGATAACCAAATATTTTATTTTATTTTTTTTTGAGGATACTCTCAATGGAGTGGTTGTCCTCATTTCCGTTTCAGAGGATTTGTTGCTGATATTCAGGAATGCTTTTGATTTATGATTGTTGATTTTATATCATGCCACTTTGCTGAATTCATTTATTATCTCTAATAGTTTCTTGTAGACCCTTTTGGGTCTACTAGGTATAGAATCATGTCATCTGCAAATAGTGATAATTTAAGTTCTTCTTTTCCTATTTTTATGCCTTTAATTTCTTTCATTTGTCTAATTGCTCTGGCCAGTGTTCGAGAACTATGTTGAACAGAAATCGTGAGAGAGGGCATCCCTTTCTTGTTCCAGATTTTAGAGGGAATGCCTTCAATTTTTTCTCAATTCAGAATGATACTAGCCTGAGGCTTAGCATAGATTGCTTTTACAATATTGAGGTATGTTCCTGTTATCCCAGTTTTTCTAGAGTTTTAAACATAAAGGGATGCTGTACTTTATTGAATGCTTTTTCTGCATCTATTGGGGTGATCATATGGTTCTTATTTTTAAGTCTATTGATGTGGTGAATAACATTTATTGATTTCCGTATATTGAACCAGCCTTGTATCCCAGGAATGAATCCTACTTGATCATGTTGCACAATTTTTTAAATATGTTTTTGTATCTGATTCGCCAGAATTTTATTGAGGATTTTTGCATCTAGGTTCATTAGAGAGATTGGTCTGTACATTTGTTTCTTTGAAGGGTCTTTGTCTGGTTTAGGAATCAGGGTGATATTGGCCTCCTCTGCTGTATACCCATTCAGTCCTGGGCTTTTCTTAGTTGGTAGTCTTTGGATGGTTTCTTCTATTTTCTCAATTGATATTGGTCTGCTTAGGTTGTCTATATCCTCCTGACTCAATCTGGGCAGATCATATGACTTAAGAAATTTATTGATGCCTTCACTATCTTCTAATATAATTTCTGATTATCTTCTGTATTTCAGAAGTGTCTGTTGTGATATTGCCTTTTTCATCCCTTATGATAGTAATTTGAGTTCCCTCTCTTCTTCTCTTCATTAACATGGCTAAGAGTCTGTCGATTTTATTAATTTTTCAACTTTTAGTATTTTCAATTTTTTCAATTGTTTCTTTTGTTTCGATTTCATTAATTTCAGCTCTGATTTTAATTATTTCTTGCCTTCTACTTCTTTTTCTGTTGTTTTGCTCTTCTTTTTCTAGGATTTTGAAATGAACTATGAGATCATTTATTTGTTGTTGTTTTTTTTTCTTTTTTTAAGGAAAGAACTCCAAGCAATGAATTTTCCACTTAGAACTGCTTTCAATGTGTCCCATAGATTCTGATATGTTCTGTCTGTCTTTTTCATTTATGTCTAAGAATTTTTTTTTTATTTTTCTCCTTGATGTCTTCAATAACCCATTGATCATTCAGTACGTATTGTTCATTCTCCAAGTGATGCATGAATTTTCCTTCCTTCTTTTATTGTTGATTTTCAGTTTCATTCCATTACGATCAGATAAGATGCCTGGTATTATCTATACTCCTTTATATTGTCTAAGAGTTGTTCTGTGACATAATATATGATCTATTTTTGAGAGGTATCCATGTGCTGCTGAGAAAACAGTGTAACTGCTTGATGTTGGGTGGTATATTCTATATATGTTAATTAAGTCTAGGTTATTAATTGTGTTATTGAGTTCTATAGTTTCCTAATTCAACTTTTGTTTGGAATATCTGTCCAGTAGTGAGAGAGGTGTGTTGAAATCTCCCATGATTATTGTATGGTGGTCTACCAGACTCTTGAACTTGAGAAGAGTTTGTTTGATTAACATAGCTGAACCATTGTTTGGGGCACATATATTTATGATTATTATGTCTTGTTGGTGTATGGTTCCCTTGAGCAATATGTAGTGTCCCTCTTTATCCCTTTTGATTAACTTTGTCTTGAAATCTATTTTATTTGATATGAGTATGGACACTTCTGCTTGTTTCCGAAGTCAATATGAGTGATATGATTTCTCCCAACCTTTCACCTTTAGTCTATATATGTCTTTTCCTATCAAATGTGTCTCCTGTAGGCAGAAAATTTTTGGGTCTTCTTTCGTGATCCATTCTACTAGCCTGTGTCTCTTAATTGGTGAGTTTAAGGCATTAACATTTAGGGTTATTTTTGAAATATGGGTTGTTCTTCCAGCCATATTTGTTTATTTATGTTACTAAACATGGTTTGTTTTTCTCTTTGATTATTTTTCACCCCTTTACTGTACTACCTCCCACTGTTGGTTTTCATTGTTATTTTCCATTTCGTCTTCCTATAATGTTTTGCCAAGGATCTTTTGAAGAGATGGTTTTCTAGCTGCAAATTCTTTTAACTTTTGTTTATCATGGAAGGTTTTAATTTCATCTTCCATCCTGAAGCTTAAAATTGCTGGATACACAATTCTTGGCTGGAACCCAATTTCTTTCAGTGATTGAAAAATGTTATTCCAGGATCTTCTAGCTTTCAGAGTCTGTGTTGAAAGATCAGCTGTTATCCTGATTGGTTTACCCCTAAATGTAATCTGCTTCCTTTCTCTTGTAGCTTTTAAAATTCTCTCTTTATTCTGTATGTTTGGCATCTTCATTATAATATGTCTAGGTGTTTATCTCTTATGATTTTGCACATTTGGCGTCCTGTAGGCTTCTAGGATTTGGGATTCTGTCTCATTCTTCATGTCTGGAAAGTTTTCTCATATTATTTCATTGAATAGATTGCTCAATCCTGTGGTTTGGACCTGTATACCTTCCTGTATCCCAATTACTCTTTAGTTTGGTCTCTTCATGTTATCCCATATTTCTTGGATGTTCTGCTCATGGTTTCTTAACAGTCTTGCTGAGCTTTCTATGTTCTTTTCAAGTTGAAATACTTTGTCTTCATTGTCTGATGTTCTATCTTCTAAGTGATCTACTCTGCTGGTAGTATTCTCAATTGAGTTTTTAAGTTGGTTTATTGCTTCCTGCATTTCTATGATTTCTGTTTGTGTGTTTTTTATAACCTCTATCTCCCTGTATAGTTGATCTTTTGCTTCTTGGATTTGTTTATGTAATTCATTGTCAAAGTGATCTTTCATTGTCTGATTTTGCTGTCTAATGTCTCCCTGGAGACTCCAGATCATCTGAAGCAAGTATATCCTCATTCTTTATCTGACATTCCATATGCTGCAGATATTACCTCTTCTAATGTTGAGTTGACCTGCGTTGCTTGTGGTCCTTTCTTTCCTTGTCTTTCCCTACTGTTCACGTTTTTTTCGGCTTGGTGAAACTTTTGTGTTATTGAATTTTACCCCTAAATGTTTATATTGCTATTGTATTCTTGAAAAGTCTCCCTCACAGGCGTAAGCAGCGGCTCTGCCCCTCCTCCAATTGGGGCAATGTGCCTACCACACCAGGACGCCGCTGGGCCTGTTCTGCCTCTTGGTAGCTGGTCCGCCTACCTTGCAGGAGCGGGCAGTTGATCTACCCCTCTGCGGGTGCTGGTCCTGTTCAGCCAGTGGGTAACAGGTCCAGGTACCTTGCAGGCACAGGCGTCGGCTCTGCCCCTCCGCACTCCGCTGGGCCTCTTTGTCTGTGGGTTGCAGGGCTGTCTACATTGCAGGCGTGAGTGGCATCTCTGCCCCCCCCCCCAAACCGGGGTGATGTGTCTACCACGCTGGTAGGTCGCTGGGTCTGTTCTGCCTCTGGGTGAGAGGTCCACCTGCTTTGCAGGCACGGGCAGTGGCTCGGCCCCTCCCCAATCTTGGTTATGTGTCTAGCACCCTGGCGGGGCCTAGCACCTGGTCTGTTGGTGTTCGCAGGTCCACCTACTTCGCAGGCGCTGGGGCTGGCTCTAACCCTCTGAAGGCAGCTGGGCTGCTTCAGCCGGTGGGTCGCAGGTTCACCTATCTTGAAGTCGCAAGGGGTGTCTCTGCCCCTCCGCGGGTGTCTGGGACTGTTCTGCCTGTGGGTCGCATGTCCGCATTCCTTGCAGGCATGCAGTGGCTCTGCCCAACCCCCAACCAGGGTGATGTGTCTTTCACGATGGCGGGCCGCTAGGCCTGTTCTACGGGTGGCTCGCAGGTCCGCCTACCTTACAGGCGTGGTTGGCGGCTCTGCCCCTCCCTTCTCCATGTGTTTTTAAAGTTAACAAATATGAGAATTCCTGTCTCCATTTCTCTGTACCCTATTCAGCACATGCATTTTTATATTCACATATAGAATCCTACCTGGTATCACATGTACATACTTGTGAGGTTGCTGACTTTGCAAATACAAATTGTGAGAAAGGATCACTCCTCCTAAATGCTGTTGGAACTTACAATTCAAACTATGGGTGAGCTCCCTAGTTGAACAACATTATACATAAATCGATGCTCAGAAAAATGAAGATTTTTGGATTTGTGGATGATATATAATTCATGATGTATTTCGATTGGCATATATATTGCTACTTTTTAATGTATACGTGTGTGTGTGTGTGTGTGTGTGCATATATATGTATAAACTCTCCAGATTTTTCAAAATATGAAATGTATGTGTCATTATATACTCCCTAAATTCATTGATGTTCATGAATGTGGATTTATATTCAACTTTTCATAAGAATGTTCTCAGAAATATTAATCCACCTGAAATACATATTTGTTTCCTAATACTGAAAACTAACTTCAGTGAATGGTGCATACAAATCCTAATATTGCTATAGTAAATGACTCAGTTTATTGTCAATGCAAGTAGATTCCTAAGGGACATGATATGTATTTTGACGTTCATTTTTATTCAAAACTGGTACATTAATATTTCTTCAGTTTTTGCACATAATAGAATACATATTTCATTAACAAATTCACAAATTTATAGGCATTTTTTTCACTTTCAATTACTTCCTGCTTCAGAACATATGTATTCCCCCAGGTTTCTTGACTGCTCTTTTAATGAGACTTCTTTCCAAGCACATTATTTTCAATTTCCATAATCATTTTAGAAGCAAAGCTCACACACACTTCATGATAAACCATAACAGTGATATTACCATTAGATGTATAACTGGTTGGAATGATTGTATGAATATCAATATAAGATTTCCAGTATATATTCAGATATCAATTCAATCCATTTTTTAAATTTGGAACCAGTTATATTATTTATTCACAGTATGGTCTATTCATGCATTATCTTTACATTCATATAACACAGAGTATACCTATTTGTACCCACAATACTAAATTATATGTCTTCAAAATATTGCTCCCAGAAATGGTGGAAGAAATACTCATGTCACCTGATCTATATATACATTAATCACAGTAATATTGTGGAAACAAAAAGCAAGGTCACACTTATGATTGTACCAAATCCTAAATGGAAATTGAGCATGGATTAAAAAAAAATCCATGTCCAGGTTGCCTAATGCTCTCAAAAGTGAATCCTATTGGTGACTACATATTTGTTTCTTCCTGAAATTACATATTCAACCTCAACCCTTTTGAAAATGTCTAATCCTATCACTCACTTTATACTTTGCCTGATTTCCTAATGTCTCTATTGAAATCTGATTTCCTGTATTTTTTCCCCAGTTCATCATTATGACTGACTCTTCACATGTGCTGACATTTACTTTCACTCTCTACCCAAAACCCTATTGCTAAAGATCTTTTGGTCCAAATGCTATACACACTCTTCATTCTAAATCTACCGAATATCTTCCTAATCCACCAACTATCCCTTTTGGACTGGATTTTCTCTTCGACATTCAATCATCCAAAAGACAAGGTCCTATGCCATTGTATATCAATTAATCTGAGACACCTGTGCAGAACATAATTCAAAGCTAAGAATCCCAATAGTGGGGCCAATTCCCTTCTGTGCTTCAAAAATTACCTAGATTTCTTTTTTCATACTTATATTTCACCTATATATTCTTGAAAATATCGCAAAATTCCAATACCATTATTCATCCAAGAGAATGATTCCTAACCCAAATGGAAGCTGTTATTAACCTTAACCATACAATGTTTCCTCAATCTAACTTTACAGAAGAGGAGGGACAGAATTAGTCTTCCAATACAGGAGTGTAGGGGATCTTCCACCTGCTGAGAACCTCAAAGTTCCATGCAGAAATGATCCCTGGAGAAGATGTAGGCAGCTATGAAGGACCTGAGAGAGCAAAAGTCATCTTCCATGGCAAACAACCCGGTCAGGATGAAGGGAAGTGTCAGAATAAGCCTCACTCTTCTTAATGTAGAGAAGATGGACCAAACCAGTCCAGTGTAGACAGCTGTTCCCGGCTGCCTATGGTTGATATACAATCCTCAGTTGTGAACGTATCACAGGAAATAGGGGCAGCCTCCATCTCATGGGAACCTTGGAAGCAAATTTTAGGACAAAGTGGTTTCCAAAGCAGTGACCTCATTCAGTTCACAAAGGAGGTGACCTTCCTCACTTCTTTGGTGATAGAACTCTCTGAACTTGGGATCCAGGAAGCCAGGCTACCAGAGGCAGTCCCAGTACCATTCCCAGTGGGCTCAGTTATTTGAATTTACCAAGAACAGAGTCAGTCTTTCTTGGTACCTACTGATGTGAGAATGGCCAAATTTCAGGAGAGCTCAGAAGATGGGCCTTTCCTGAGAAAGCAGGAAGTTGCTCACAGCTGGCTCCTGACCACTTCACAGATTTGGCCAAAAAGACCAGATCTGAGACAGGACAGAACATTTCAGGGAACATAATAAGGCCCACAAGTCAGAGGACAATCCGGATAGTCACAGACCTCTTTGGGGGAAGGAGGTGCCTTTGTGGGTGTGGGTGTGAGTTTGTGGTTTTGTCTCATTTTCTGAGAATAGGTAAAAAAGGCGGTTTGTTTGGTTTGGAGTGGACTGTTCCTAGTAAGTCGTTTCACAAAGTGAGTGTTTCTATGTCTGTGTATCCCACTGTGTCTGTGGTTGTAGACATTTGAAAAGAGAATTCATCAATGGATGTGTCCTGTTTAGTAGAAACCTACCCAGGATTCATTCTGCCCAATTGATGAATGGACTGTGGCTTCCCTTATGGATGGGCAACACCTACTAATTTCCTAAGTTCCTGTTTTCTTCCTGATTCTGGCCACTCTCCAGAATAGGCTCATGGTTTTGTGTCCAAGATATGTACCACCTCCAAGCTCTGTGACAAGGCCATGTAATGGATAGCTAAAGGGAATGGCTAGCATCTCAAAAAACTCAGATATCAGTGTGACCAGGAAAGCCTCAGTGGAGAAACTCTGCTTTGGGTTTTTTGCTAACCAATTCTTCTCTTCCCCTGAATGTGAGGAAGGTCTTGGCCTCAAGACACCGCTTTGTGAAGCCTGAAGAAAACAGTTTTAAAATGGAAATAAATGGGCATCACCTGTGGCTCTTTGTTAATTTCTTTGGAAATGGATGTGTCGGAATCAGTCTCTTGGCCCTGTGTGAGGCTGTGGCTTAGGTTCTCAGCACCTGATGCATCTAAAGAATGATCCCATGTGTGCATCCAAAACCAAAATGGGAAAAAGATCAGTAATTGTTGATGAAGTCTCTCGCCTTCCTCTCTTAGGTTCCTGACCACCATCAAGTGAGAATAGAGATCCTTTGAATGAAATGAGTTCTTCTAAGCCCTGCAAAGGCTATCCCATACATGCTTGTGTTTTCTCATGACTCCAAATCACATAAAGAATCTATACCTGACAGTCAGTAGGCCTCAAATTGGAGAAGCAGAGCAGTATTAAAGGAAGGCATTTTTGATCCCTTGTGGTTCACAGGAAGGGTGTACAGGCCACCCTGCCTTTAGGAAAATGACGGGCAAGCGAGGTTATTTGGACTCTGTGTTGGGCTGCGCCCCTCATGGAAACATCCAGCCAGAGGTTATGAGGAGTGTCTATATGGAAGAAGATGAGGGCCATGTGGGAGTGTTTTGGTTTTAATTGTGGTTATTTGTGTGGAAGTTGGAAGCGATGACTGGGTCCACCTGGGCTTGAACTCTGGTGTGATACCCTATAGAGACTGAGTCCTGGAACTGACCTCAGAGAAGTATTGCCATGAATTGTGTTGGGATATTAGGAGGCCACGCATGAGAGTCATCATTGGAAACTGAGATCTATTCCCAGTGTGGCTTTCCACAGAGCACTGGGAATCTCAGCCAAGGTATCACATAATTTTATTCTGAAACACTTGGCAGCAATAGTTGAGAGTCAAAACACAAATGCACTTCACATTGTAGACCTCAATGGGCCTGGCTTCATGTGGCCTTTTGGCCACTCTTTGGGAAGTCTTGGCAGTGAGAGTTCTCCAGATCTTTCTTTGAATTGAGCTTCTTCACCATTTAATGGTTACCGAATTAAATGAAACACTCAGTGCCTCCAACTTCAACCTTGAAAGATGGGCTCGATAAATACCATGAAATTTTTGAAATTCCCATATCCAGGAGGCACTGGAGAACCATTGGATATCCTGTTGGTGATCCTGAGTGTACCAGACAATGCCTTGATTGGCTGGGTTTCACGAAAATGGTGTAGAACAGAGATTCCAGTAAGTTGGAGCCTGCTGAATAGTGGGCCTAGAGCAAAGGTGGGCATGTGTGAGATAAAACATCTGTGGTGCTTCCATGTGGATTTCCCAAAGGCTTCCAAATGGCTTGTGACTGACATGGTGCAGCCAGCAGACCCTTATATGTAAATGATTCTTGTTATATGGATAAGTTTCAGGGCAATGTTCAGAATCAGGTTCCTATGGTCAAGGGGTCAAGCTATGTTGGACAGAAGCCTGGTTTGTGCATTCTCCTGCAGACCCTGTCCCACCACACGTGACAGAACTCCCTCCAGCACTGTGTCCCAGGTGAACTCCTTGTATTTCATGAAGCAAATACTGAACTCCCAGTGTAGCAGCAAAAAATATCACAAAAATTGGAGGATGATCAAATGGCTTCACAGTCCACATGAGGAGACACTTAGCCCCAAGTGGCCACAGTTGACCCCAAAAGAGAGAATTCAGCAATGCTGCCTCATGATCATTGGTAAATAAGAAAGCATCTCCTCCAGGTCACATAGATGCAGACCCAGCTTTTATGGTCTCACTACAAAAAAAGCTAAAGCTCCTGACAACAACATATATTTCAAGAGCCCAACATCAGAGCCAGTTTTTCCAGAAGCCTTTAGGCTAGCAGAGCTCCATGTTTTTGGAGTGTTTACATTGTCCCTTACTTTTGGAATCTCGCCTTCTACCTGCAAGTTTGTGAACTCCTGAGCATATTAAATTCCAGATATGTATTCACAGATTTTCTTACTCATCTCCTCTACATGTGTTACTTGGGACGAAGTTAAGGTCAAGGCATTGTTGTGGATGAGAGTCGGAAGATTTTTGTGTAGCACATATTTGCATACACGTTGGATTCATTTTCCAATTTTCCTTTCGAAATACTGAATCCCTGAAACTAACCCATACCCTACAAGACTCTGACAACTAATCCTAACGTAATGGAGAAAAATAACCCAAACAGAACAGAAATACAAACATATCAGAGGAGGCATGGTGTACCATTGAATAAACTTTTCCATTATATAGGGAAGGAGTTTTAAATCTAGTCAATTTTTTGTTGAAAGAGTTGTCCATGTATTTTTAAACTTATCAAATATGTGAATTCCTGTCTCCCCCATTTCTTTGTATCCTATTCAGCACATGTATTTTTATATGCACATATAGAATTGTACCTTGTATCACACATATATTCTTGTGAGGTGGCTGACTTGGCAGATACAAATTGTGAGAAAAGTTCACTCCTCCTAAACGCTGTTGGAACTGAAAATTCAACCTATGGGTGAGCTTCCTAGTTGAACAACATTATACATAAATCCATGTTCAGTAAAATGAATATTTTTGGATACGTGGATGATATATATTTCATGATGAATTTCGATTGGCATATATATTGCTAGTTTTTAATGTCTGTGTGTGTTTGTATATATATATATATATATATATACTGTCAAGATTTTTCAAAATATGAAATATATGTGTATTTTGGCCACTCTTTGGGAAGCCTTACCTGTGAGAGTTCTCTAGAGCTTTCATTGAAATGATTTTCCTCAACATTTAATGGTTCCTGAATGAATTGAAACCCACAGTGCCTCCAACTTCATCCTTGAAAAATGGCTCTATAAATACCATGAAATTCCCCTGACCAGGTGGCACTGGAGAACCTTTGGATGTCTTGTTGCTGATCATGAGTGTACCAGACAGTGCCTTGACTGACTCGATTTCATGAAAATTGTGTAGAACAGAGATGCCAGTAAGTTGGAGATTGCTGAGAAGTGGGCCCAGAGCTGTGGTGTGCAGGTGTATGATAAAACATCTGTGGTGGGGCCATTTGGGTCTGCCATTGACTTCCAAATGGCTTGTAGCTTACATGGTGCAGCTAGCCGACCCTTATCTGTAAAGGCATCTTGTTATATGTAAAGGTTTCAGGACAATGTTCAGAATCAGTTTGCTATGGATAATGTTGCAAGTTATGTGGGATAGAAGTCTGGTTGGTGAATTCTCCTGTAGACCCTGACCCTCCACACGTGACAGAACTCGCTCCAGCACTGTGTCCCAGTTGAACTCCTTGTATTTCATGAAGAAAAAACCAAAAGCCCAGTGCAGCAGCAAGAAACACCACGAAAATTGTAGGGTGGCCAATTGGCTTCACAGTCAAGACGGGGAGACACTTACCCCTCCGTGGCCACAGTTTACTTTCAAAGGAATAATTGAGCACTGCTGCCTCATGTTCTTTTGGAAAATAAGAAACCATGTCCTCCAGGTCAGATAAATGAAGACCCATCTTTGATGGTATCACTACAAAGGAAGCTAAAGCTCCTGACAACAACATATATTTCAAGTGCCCAACCTCAGAGGCAGTTTCTCAAGAAGTCTTTAGGCCAGCAGAGTTCCATGAATTTGGACTGTTTATCCTGTCCCTTAAGTTTGAAAACTCCTCTAAAATGCCCAAGCTTGTGAACTCCTGAGCATTTTCCATTCCATATATGTATTCACAGATTTTCTAACTCTTGTCCTCTAATTGTGTCTTACTTGGGTGAAGGTAATGTCAAGGCATTGCTCTGAATGAGAGTGGAAAGTTTTTTTTGTAGCGCATATTTGCATACACAATGGATTCATTTTCCTTTATTTCCATTTGAATTACTGAATCCATGACACTAACGCATACCCTACTAGACTCTGACTACAATGCTAATATGATGGAGGAAAATAACCCAAACAGAATAGAAATACAAGCAGTTCAGAAGAGGCATGGTGTATAGTTGGACTTGCCTTTTGCATGATAAAGGGTAGTTGTTAAAAATCTGGTTAATTTTTAATTGATATAGTTCTCCATGTGTTTTGAAAGGTATCAAATATGTGAATTCCTGTCTCCCTTTCTCTGTTGCCTATTCAGCACATGTATTTTTATATGCACAAATAGAATCCTACCTGGTACCACACGTACATTATTGTGAGGTGGCCTACTTGTATAATTGTGAGAAGAGATCACTCCTCCTAAACGCTGTAGGAACTGAAAATTCAACCTATGCGTGAGCTTCCTAGTTGAACAACATTACACATAAATCCATGTTAAGTAAAATAAATATTTTTGGATCTGTGTATGATATGTATTTCATGATGAATTTTGATTGGCATATATATTGCTACTTTTTAATATCTCTGTATGTGTTTTGTGAAAAATCTGCACTCTATAGATTATTCAAAATATGAAATATATGTGTCTTATTATACACTCCTTAAATTCATTCATGTTCATGTATGAGACCACAGCTCATGCAACAGCAAAAGACATTTATTGAGGATCCAATCCAGTATGCTAGGGCTCCGTGGTCACTCAAGAAGGGAGAGCAGCCCAGATCTCCGAGCTGAGGTTGAGCAGTGCTTAAGTACACTTTTTGGGGAGGGCGAGACTTTACATATATCACAGTATCTTTTAACAAATCATCATACACTGCGGGAAAATCAAACAACAAATCCTAAACATGATTAGTTCATTCATTGGTGGGAACATGTCAGGCATGAGGGATAGGTCAGTTCTACAGCGGGGTACAGATTCAAATTGATTAGATTAGGCCCTGCGATGCATATGTGCCAAGCCACACAGGGTCCTAGGTTATTAAACAACCAGGCGATCAGGGGGAATATTTACTGGGCAGTCCAGAAATTGTCCTACAAGTAACAGGAATTTCAGATTTTTCATGTAGCATAGGAACTTAACAATACCTGGTCCTTTACATTTTAAATCAGGCCTTGAATCTTAGAAACTTTACAAACCCGGTCTTTAACACTTTAACTTTTACACTTTAATTTCAATTTCTTTTACCCTTAAAGATCACTCCTGGTTCACAAGAACGGTGTCCAAGCCACCCTGACTTTAGGCAAATGAGGGGCAAGGGAGCTTATTTTGGACACTGTCTTGGGCTGTGCCTCTCATGGAAACATCCAGCCATATGTTATGATGAGTGTCTTTATGGAAGAAGATGAGGGTCATGTAGGAGTGTTTTGGTTTTAATTGTGGTCATTTGTGTGGCGGTTGGAAGAGATGACTTGGTCCACCAGGGCTTGAACTCTGCTCTGATACTCCTTAGAGACTGAGTTCTGGAACTGACTTGAGAGAAGTATTGCCATGAATTGTTTTGGGATTATAGGAGGCCACACATGAGATTAGCCCTTGGAAACTGAGATCTAGGCCCAGGGTGGCTTTCCACCGAGCACTGGGAATCTCAGCCAGGGTAACACATGACTTTTTTACTGAAAGACTTGGAAGTCATAGTTGAGACTCAAAACACACATGTACCTCATATTGTAGACCTCAATGAGCCTGGCTTCATGTGAACTTTTGGGCACTCATTGGGAAGCCTTGCCTGTGAGAGTTCTTCAGAGCTTTCATTGAAATGAGCTTACTCACCATTTAATGGTTCCTGAATGAATTGAAACCCACAGTGCCTCCAACATCATCCTTGAAAAATGGCTATACAAATACCATGAAATTTTTGAAATTTCCATGACCAGGTGGCACTGGAGAAACTTTGGATGTCCTGTTGCTGATCATGTGTGTACCAGACAGTTCCTTGATTGACTGGTTGTCATGAAAATGGTATAGAACCGAGATGTCAGTAAGTTGGAGCCTGCTGAGTATTGGGGCTAGAGCAGTGGACTGTACGTTTGTGAATCAATATCTGTGGTGGGACGATGTGGATCTGCCTTTGGCTTCCAAAATACTTGTGACTGATATGGTGCAGGCAGCAGACCCTTATATGTAAAGGCATCTTGTTTTATTGAGAGGTTTCAGGGCAATATTCAGAATCTGGTTGCTATAGTCAAGGGGAAAACTATGTGGGATAGACCCATGTTTCGAACATTCTCCTGAAGACCCTGACCAATCACACGTGTCAGAGCTCCCTCCAGAATTGTGTCCCAGTTGAACTCCTTGTATTTCATTAAGCCAATTCCAAACTCCCAGTGCAGCAGTAAGAAACACCACAAAAATGGAGGATGACCAAATGGCTTCACAGACCACACTGGGAGACACTTAACTCCCAGTGGCCACAGTTTACCAAGAAAGAATTCAGAACTGCTGCCTCATGTTCATTAGAAAATAAGGAACCATTTCCTCCAGGTCACATAGATGCAGACCCACATTTGATGGTGTCACAATGAGGAAGCTAAATCTCCTGACAACTTCATATATTTCATGTTCCCAACCTGAGAGGCATTTTCTCAAGAAGTCTTAAGGCCAGCAGAGCTCCAAGTTTGTGGAGTGTTTAACCTCTCCCTTACTTTTGGAAACTGCTCTACCACATCCAATGTTGTGAACTCCTGAACATTTTCAGTTCCACATATGTAATCACAGGTTTTCGAACTCCTCTCCACTAATTGTGTCTTACTTGGAGTGAAGTTAATGTAAAGGAATTGTTCTGGATTAGAGTGGCAAGATTTTTGTGTAGCACATATTTGCATACACATTAGATTTATTTTCCTATTTTCATTTGAAATACTGATCCCCGACACTAACACATACCCTAATAGACTCTGACTACTAATGCTAATATGATGGATAAAAAGAAAACTAACAGAATAGAAATACAGGCCTTTAATAGGAGGCATGGTATATACTTGGAATTGCCTTCTGCTTTATCAAGGGTATGTGTTATAAATCTTGTCAAATTTTCATTGTAATATTTCTCCATGAGTTTTATATGTGTATATATATATATATATATATATATATATATATATATATATACTCTCTAGATTTTTCAAAATATTAAAAACATGTGTCTTATTAAACACTATCTAAATTCATTCATATTCATGTATGTGGATATAAAATCAACTTTTCATAAGATTATTCTCAGAAACATTCAACCACCTGAAATACATATTTGTTTCCTCGTCCTGAGAACTAACTTCAGTGAATCGTGCTTACACACCGTAATATTTTTACAGTAACTGACACAGTTTATCATCAAAGCAAGTAGATTCCTATAGGACATGATGTGTATATTGATGTTCATTTTTATTCAACATTGGGACATTAAAATTTCTTCATTTTATGCACATCGTAGGATATATATTTCCTCCACAGGTTAGCAAATATATAGGCATTTGTTTCACTTTCAATCACTTCCTGCTTCAGAACACATGTATTCCTCCATGTTTCTTGACTGGTCTGTTCATGAGACTTCTATCCAAACACATTATTTTCGATTTCCTTTATCACTTTAGAAGCAAAACGGACACACACTTCATGATAAACCATCACTGTAATATCACCATTAGATGTATTACTGGTTGGAATGAATGATTATATATCAATAAAAGATTTTTTACATATTTTCTGATATCAATTCAATACATTGTTTAAAGTGTAACAAGTTATATTATTTATTCACAGTATGGTCTATTCATGCATTATCTCTATATTCATATACACAGGGTACACCTGGTTGTACCCCCAATACTAATCTATACATATTTGAAATATTGCTCCCAGAAATGGTGGAAGAAATACTCATGCCACCTGATCTACATATGCATGTTATCACTGTAATATTCTGGACACAAAATGCAAAAGCCACACGTATGATTGTACCAAAGCCTAAAGGTAAACTGAACATGGATTACTAAAAACATCCCTGACCAGGTTGCCTAATGCTCTCAAATGTCAATACTATTGCTGGCTACATATTTGTTTCTTCCTAAGATTATATATTCAACCTCAAAACTGTTGAAAATGTTTAATTTTTTCACTCACTTGATACTTTTGCCTGATTTCCTAATGTCTCTATTGATATCTACTTTCCTACATATTTTCCGCAGTTCAACATTGTGACTGACCCTTCACATGTGCTGACATTGACATTCACTCTGTAACGGAAACACTATTGCTAAAGATCTTTGGTCCAAATCCTATACTCGCTCTTCTTCCGAAACATACTGACTATCTTCCTGATCCTATCGACTATCCCTTTTTGAGTAGATGTTCTCTACTACATTCAATCATCCAAGGTACAAGATCCTATGCCATTGTATATCAATTTTTCTGAAACATGTATCTAGAACGTAATTCAAAGCTACGTATCGCAATCAGTTGCCCAATGCATTTCTGAGCTTCAAATCTTACCTAGATTTCTGTTTTCATACTTATATTTTATCTCTATATTCCTATAAATATTGCAGGTTCCCAATACCATTATTCATCCCGCATAATGATTCCTTACCCAAATCGAA
Organism: Callospermophilus lateralis; assembly: GCF_048772815.1. Taxonomy (NCBI): domain Eukaryota; kingdom Metazoa; phylum Chordata; class Mammalia; order Rodentia; family Sciuridae; genus Callospermophilus; species Callospermophilus lateralis. Next base: position 878,372 of record NW_027514413.1, read on the forward strand.
CCTGTTATTAACCCTAACCATACACTGTTGCTTCAATCTAAAATTACAAAAGAGCAGGGACAGAGTTCGCCTTACAATACAGGAATGTAGGGTATCTTCCAACTGCTGAGAACCTCAAAGTTCGATGAAGAAATAATCCCTGGAGAAGATGTCAGCAGCTATGGAGAACATGTGAGAGCAAAAGCCATCTTCAATGGCAAACAATCTAGACAGGAAAAAGGGATGTGTATGCATCAGCCTCTCTCTTTTTAATGTAGAGAAGATTGACCTAACCAGACCTGCATGGAGAGCTGTTCCCAGGTGCCTATTTTGATATACAATTGAAACTAGTCAAATTTTCAAAGGACGTAGGGGCAGCCTCTATCTAATGGAACCCTTGGAAGCAACGGTTAGGGCAAAGTTGTTGCCAAGGCAGTGACCTCTTTCAGTTCCTGAAGGAAGTGACCTACCTAACTTCCTTGGTGATGGAACATTCGGAAATTTTGATGCAAGAAGCCAGGCACCGAGAGCCAGTCCCAGTCCCTGTCCCAGTGGGCTCACTTGTTTGGATTTACCAAGTACAGATCAGACCTTCTTGGTACCTACTGATGTGAGGATGGCCAAATGTCAGTAGAGCTCTGAAGAGAAGCTTTTCCTGAGATAGCAGGTAGTGGCTAACGGTTGGCTCCTCAAAGCATCACAGAGTTGGCCAAGGAGACAAGATCTGAGACAGGAGAGGCCATTTTGTGGGGAACATAGTATGGCCCACCAGTCAGAAGACATTCCGGATAGTTACAGACCTACTTTTGGGAAGGAGGTGCCTTTGTGTGTGGGTGTGAGTTTGCGGTTTTGTCTCATGTTCTGAGAATAGGTAGGAAAGGTGGTTGGTTTGCTTTGGAGTCGACTGTTTCTAGTAAGTCTTTTGACAAGGCGACTTTCTATGTCTGTGTATCCACTGTGTCCATGGTTGTCGACATTAGAAAAGAGAATGCATCAATGGAGGTGTCCTGTCTAGTAGAAAGCTTCCCAGCATTCATCCTGCTCAATTGATGAATGGACTGTGGTTTGCCTTATGGATCTTAAACACCTACTAACATCCTAAGTTACTGTTTTCTTCCTGAATTCTGGCCACTCTCCAGAATAGGCTCATGATTTATTGTGCAAGATATGTACCACCTCCAAGCTCTGTGACATGTCCATGTTCTTGATAGCTGAAGGGAATGGGAACATCTCGGAAAACTCAGACATCAGTGTGAGCAGTAAAGTCTCAGTGGAGAAACCCTGCTTTGGTCCATTTGCTTAACTATGGTTCTATTGCCTTGAATGTCAGGAAGGTCTTTGCCTCAGGCCACCCTTTTGTGAAGCCTGAAGAAACAGTTTTCAAATGAAAATGAATGGGCATCTCTTGTGGCTCTTTGCTTAATTGCTTTGAAAAGGATGGTGTCTTAATCAGACACTAGGCCCTGTTTGAGACTGTGGCTAAGATTCTCAGCTCCTGATAGATGTAAAGAAGATCCCATGTGTGCATCCAAAACCAAAATGGCAAAAAGATCAGTCATTGTAGATGAAGTCTCTTGCCTTCCTCTGATAGGTTCCGGAACTCCATCAAGTGAGAATAGGATTCCTATGGGTCAAATGAGTTATTCAAATCCTGCAGAAGTACTTGGGTTCTCTCATGATGCCAAATCACATAATGAATCTATACCTGACTGTCAGTAGGCCTCAAATTGGAGAAGCAGAGCAGCATTAACAGCAGGCCTATTTGATCACTCCTGGTTCAAAGGAAGGGTGTCCAGGCCACACTGAATTTAGACCAATGAGGGGCAAGGGTGCATATTTTGGACATTGTCTTTGGCTGCGCCCCTCATGGAAACCTCCAGCTAGAGTTTATGATGAGTGTCTATACGGCTGAAGATGAGGGCCATGTGGGAATGTTTTGGTTTTAATTGTGGTCATTTGTGTGGCGGTTGGAAGAGATGACAGGGTCCACATGGTCTTGAACTCAGGTGTGATTCCTCTTAGAGACTGAGTTCTGGAACTGACCTCAGAGAAGTATTGCCATTAATTGTGTTGGCATTGTAGGAGGCCACACATGAGAGTTGCCTTTGAAACCTGAGATCTAGGCCCAGGATGGCTTTCCTCAGAGAACTGAAAATCTCAGCAAGGATATCGCATAATTTTATTCTGAAAAACTTGGCAGCCATAGTTAAGAGTCAAAAGACACATGGACCTCCCGTTGTAGACCTCCATAGGCCTTGCTTCATGTGACCTTTTGGCCAGTGTTTGGGAAGCCTTGCCTGTTAGAGTTCCTCAGAGCTTTCATTGAAATGAGCTTCCTCCCCATGTAATGGTTCCTTGAAGAATGGAAACCCCAAAGTGCCTCCAACTTCATTCTTGAAAAATGGATAGATAAATACCATGATATTTTTGAAATTCCAATGACCAAGTGGCACTGGAGAACCATTGGATGTTCTGTTGCAGACAGTGGCTTGATTGTTGTGTTACAGACAGTGCCTTGATTGACTGGGTTTCATGAAAATGGTGCAGAACAGAGATGCCAGTAAGTTGGAGCCTGCTGAGTAGTGGGCCTAGAGCAGTGGTGGGCCGGTGTGTGATAATACAACTGTGGTGTCGCCATGTGGATCTGCCATTGGCTTCCAAATAGCTTGTGACTGACTTGGTACAGCCAGCAGACCATTATATGAAAAGGCATCTTGTTATATGGAGAGGTTTCAGGGCAATGTTCACAATCAAGTTGCTCTGGTCAAGGGGGCAAGTTATGTGGGATAGAACCCTGGTTGGTGAATTCTCCTGCACACCCTGACCCAACACACGTGACAGAACTCCCTCCAGCCCTATATTCTAGTTGAACTCCTTGTATTTCATGAAGCAAATACCAACCTCCCATTGCAGCATCAAGAAACACCACAACCTCGCCAGCACTTGTTGTTGTTTGATTTCATAATGGCTGCCAATCTTACTGTAGTGAGAAAAGGGTCCTCTTGTACATTGCTGGTGGGGCTGCAAATTGGTGCGGCCAATTTGGAAAGCAGTATGGAGATTCCTGGGAAAGCTGGGAATGGAACCACCATTTGACGCAGCTATTGCCCTTCTCGGACTATTCCCTGAAGACCTTAAAAGAGCGTATTACAGGGGTACTGCCACATCGATGTTCATAGGAGCACAATTTACAATAGCTAGATTGTGGAACCAACCCAGATGCCCTTCAATGCATGAATGGATTAAAAAAATGTGGCATCTATACACCATGGAGTATTACGCAGCACTAAAAAATGACAAAATCTTGGAATTTGCAGGGAAATGGATGGCACTAGAGCAGATTATGCTTAGTGAAGCTAGCCAATCCCTAAAAAACAAATACCAAATGTCATCTTTGATATAATGAGAGCAACTAAGAATAAAGCAGGGAGGAAGAGCAGGAAGAAAAGATTAACATTAAACAGAGACATGAGGTGGGAGGGAAAGGGAGAGAAAAGGGGAATTGCATGGAAACGGAGGGAGACCCTCATTGTTATACTAAATTACATATAAGAGGTTGTAAGTGGAATGGGAAAATAAACAAGGTGAGAAATGAATTACAGTAGAAGGGGTAGAGAGAGAAGATGGGAGGGGAGGGGAGGGGGCATAGTAGAGGATAGGAAAGGTAGCAGAATACAACAGTTACTATTATGGTATTATGTAAAAATGTGGATGTGTAACCCATGTGATTCTGCAATCTGTACTTGGGGCAAAAAAGGGAGTTCATAACTCACTTGAAGCTAATGTATGCTAATGTATGAAATTTGATATGTCAAGAGCTTTGTAGGGTTTTGAACAACCAATAAAAAAATAAAATTAAAAAAAAAAAGAAAGAAACACCACAAAAAGGGCAGGATGACCAAATGGCTTCACAGTCCACTCAGGGAGACAATAAGCTTCCAGTGGCCACAGTTTACCAACAAAGAGAGAAATCAACACTGGTACCACATGTTCAATGGAAAATAAGAAACGATGTCCTCCAGGTCACATAGATGCAGATCCAGGTTTGATGGTCTCACCAGAAATGAAGCTAAAGCTCCAGACAACAAGATATATTTCAAGTGTGCAAACTCAGAGGCAGTTTTACAAGAAGGCTATTAGCCAGCAGAGTTCCATGTTTGTGGAGTGTTTACACAGTCACTTACTTTTGGAAACTCCTCTACCACTTCCAAGGTTGTGAACTCCTGTGCATTTTCCATTCTAGATATGTATTCACAGATTTTCTAACTCTTCTCTTCGAATTGCATCTTACATGGGGTGAAGGTAATGTCAAAGGATTTATCTGGATGAGAGTGGGAAGACTTTTGTGTAGGACATATTTGCATACATATTGGATTCATTTTCCAATTTTCCATTTCAAATACTTTATCTCTGACACTAAACCACACCCTACTAGTCTCTGACTACTAATCCTAATATGAGGCAGAAAAATAACCCAAACATAATAGAAATACAAGCAGTTCAGAGGAGGCATGGTGTATTGTTGCACCTGCCTTTTGCATTTTAAAGGTTAGGGGTTATAAATCTAGACAATTTTTTGTTGCAATTGTTGTCCATGTGGTTTTAAGGATAACAAATATGTGAATTCTTGTCTCTCTTTCTCTGTAGCCTACTCAGCAAATATATTTTTATATACACATAGAGAATCCTACCTGGAACTACACGTACATTCTTGTGAGGTGGCTAACTTGGCAGATACAAATTGAGAGAAAAGATCACTCCTTCTAAATGTCGTTGGAACTGAAAATTCAACCTATGGGTGAGCTTCCTAGTTGAACAAAATTATACACAAATCCATGTTCAGTACAATGAATATTTTTGGATCTGTGGATGATATATATTTCATGGTGAATTTTGATTGGCATATATTGCTATTTTTAATGTTTCTGGGTGTGTATGTGTGTGTGTCTGTGTGTGTATATATATATATATATATATATATATATATATATATATATACACTCTCTCCTTCTATTTTTCAAAATATGAAATATATGTGTCTTATATACACTCCCTAATTTTATTCATGTTCATGAATGTGGATTTATAATCAACTTTTCACAAGATTATTCTCAAAAAATTTCATCCACCTGAAATACATATTTGTTTCCTAGTACTGAAAACTAACTTCAGTGAATGGTGCATACAAATCCTAATATTTCTATAGTAACTGACACAGTTTATCATCAATGCAAGTAGATGCCTATGGGACTTGATGTGTTTATCGATGTTCATTTTTATTCAACACTGGGACATTACAATTTCTTCAGTTTATGCACATCATAGGATATATATTTCCTCCACAGGTTAGCAAATTTATAGGCATTTGTTTCACTTTTAATCACTTCCTGCTTTAGAACACATGGATTCCTCCATGTTTCTTGACTGATCTTTTCATGAGATTTCTTTCCAAACACATTATTTTCGAATTCCTTTATCACTTTTGAAGCAAAACGGACACACACTGCATGATAAATCATAACTATAATATCACTATTAGATGTATAACTGGTTGGAATGAATGATTTTATATTAATATAAGATTTCTTATGTATTTTCAGATATCAATTCAATACATTCTGTAAAGTGGAACCAGTTATATTATCTATTCACAGTATGGTCTATTCATGCATTATCTCTATATTCATAGACACAGGTTACACCTCTTTGTACCCCCAATACTAATTTATACATCTTCAAAATATTGCTCCCAGAAATGGTGGAAGAAATACTCATGTCACCTGATCTACATATGCATGTTATCACAGTAGTATTCTGGACACAAAATGCAAAAGTCACACGTATGACTGTAACAAAGCCTAAACGGAAACTGAACATGGATTACTAAAAACATCCATGTCCAGGTTGCCTAATGCTCTCAAATGATCATCCTGTTGGTGACTACATATTTGTTTCTTCCTAAGATTATATATTCAACCTCAATACCATTGAAAATGTCTAATTTTTTCACTCACTTTGTAATTTGCCTGATTTCCTAATGTCTCTATTGATATCTACTTTCCTACATATTTTCTCCAGTTCAACATTGTGACTGACCCTTCACATGTGCTGACATTGACATTCACTCTCTAACCGAAACCCTATTGCTTATGAACTTTGGTCCAAATCCTATACTCACTCTTCTTCCGAAACATACTGACTATGTTCCTGATCCTATCGACTATCCCTTTTTGAGTAGATGTTCTCTACTACATTCAATCATCCAAGGTACAAGATCCTATGCCATTGTATATAGATTTTTCTGAAACATGTATCTAGAACATAATTCAAAGCTACGTATCACAATCAGTTGCCCAATGCATTTCTGAGCTTCAAATCTTACCTAGATTTCTGTTTTCATACTTATATTTCATCTCTATATTCCTATAAATATTGCAGGTTCCCAATACCATTATTCATCCCGCATAATGATTCCTTGCCCAAATCGAACCTGTTATTAACCCTAACCATACACTGTTGCTTCAATCTAAAATTACAAAAGAGCAGGGACAGAGTTCGCCTTACAATACAGGAATGTAGGGTATCTTCCAACTGCTGAGAACCTCAAAGTTCGATGCAGAAATGATCCCTGGAGAAGATGTAGGCAGCTACGAAGGATCTGAGAGAGCAAAATCCATCTTCATGGCAAACAACCTGAACAGGACTAAGGGATGTGTATGCATCAGCCTTTTTCTTCTTAATGTAGAGAAGATGGACCTAAGCAGGCCTGCGTGGAGAGCCTTTCCCAGGTGCCTATTTTGATATACCATTGTAACAAGTCAAATTGTCACACAAAGTAGGAGCAGCCTCCATCTCATGGAACCCTTGGAAGCAACGGTTAGGACAAAGTTGTTGCCAAGGCAGTGACCTCATTCAGTTCCTGAAGGAAGTGTCCTAGCTAACTTCCTTGGTGATGGAACTCTCTGAAATTGTGATGCAAGAAGCCAGGCACCGAGAGCCAGTCCCAGTCCCAGTCTCAGTGGGCTCACTTGTTTGTATTTACCAAGTACAGATTCAGACCTTCTTGGTACCTACTGATTTGAGGAAGGCCAAATGCCAATTGAGCTCTGAAGAGAGGCTTTTCCTGAGATAGCAGGTAGTGGCTAACTGCAGGCTCCTCAAAGCATCACAGAGTTGGCCAAGGAGACAAAATCTGAGAGAGGAAAGGCCATTTCGAGAGGAACATAGTATGGCCCACCAGTCAGAGGACACTCCAGATAGTCACAGATCCACTTTTGGGAATGAGGTGACTTTATGTGTGTGGGTGTGAGTTTGTGGTTTTGTCTCATATTCTGCGAATAGGTAAAAAAGGTGGTTCGTTTGCTTTGGAGTCTACTGTTGATAGTAACTCTTTTGACAAGGCGAGTGTTTCTATGTCTGTGTATCCACTGTGTCCGTGGTTTTAGACATTAGAAAAGAGAATGCATCAATGGAGGTGTCCTGTCTAGTAGAAAGCTACCCAGCATTCATCGTTCATAAGTGATGAATAGACTGTGGCTTGTCTTATGGATAGGAAACAACTACTAACTTCCTAAGTTCCAGGTTTCTTCCTGAATTCTGGCCACTCTCCAGAATGAGCTCATGATTTATTGTCCAAGATATGTACAACCTCCATGCTCTGTGACATGGTCATGTTCTTGATAGCTGAAGGGAATGGGAACATCTCAGATATTAGTGTGACCAGTAAAGTCTCATTGGAGAAACCCTGCTTTGGGCCATTTGCTCACCTATGGTTCTGTTGCCTTGAATGTCAGGAAGGCCTTTGTTTCAGGCCACCCCTTTTTGAAGCCTGAAGAAACAGTTTTCAAATGGAAATGAATGGGCATCACCTGTGGCTCTTTGCTTAATTTCTTTGGAAAGGGATGTGTCTTAATCAGACACTAGGCCCTGGTTGAGGCTGTGGCTTAGATTCTCAGCTCCTGATAAATCTAAAGAAGATCCCATGTGTGCATCCAAAACCAAAATGGCAAAAGGATCAGTCATTGTGGATGAAGTCTCTTGCCTTCCTCTGTTAGGTTCCTGACGTCCATCAAGTGAGAATAGGATTCCTATAGGTCAAATGAGTTATTCAAAGTCCTGAATAAGTGCTTGGTTTCTCTCATGATGCCAAATCACATAAGCAATCTATACCTGACAGTCAGTAGGCCTCAAATTGGAGAAGCAGAGCAGTATTAACGGCACGCCTATTTGATCACTCTTGGTTCACAGAAAGGGTTTCCAGACCACCCTAAATTTAGACAAATGAGGGGCAATGGTGGATATTTTGGACACTGTCTTGGGCTGCATCCCTCATGGAAACCTCCAGCCAGAGTTTATGATGAGTGCCTATATGGATGAAGATGAGGGCCATGTGGGAATGTTTTGGTTTTAATTGTGGTCATTTGTGTGGCGGTTGGAAGAGATGACAGGGTCCACATGGGCTTGAACTCTGGTGTGATTCTCCTTGGAGACTGAGTTCTGGAACTGACCTCAGAGAAGTATTGCCATTAATTGTGTTGGCATTGTAGGAGGCCACACATGAGAGTTGCCCTTGAAACCTGAGATCTAGGCCCAGGATGGCTTTCCACAGAGAGCTGAAAATCTCAGCAAGGATATCACATGATTTTATTCTGAAAAACTTGGCAGCCATAGTTAGAGTCAAAAGACACATGGACCTCACGTTGTAGACCTCAATGGGCCTGGCTTCATGTGACCTTTTGGCCAGTGTTTGGGAAGCCTTGCCTGTTAGAGTTCCTCAGAGCTTTCATTGAAATGAGCTTCCTCCCCATGTAATGGTTCCTGGATGAATGGAAACCCCAAAGTGCCTCTAACTTCATTCTTGAAAAATGGAAAGATAAACACCATGAAATTTTTGAAATTCCCAATGACCAGATGGCACTGGAGATCCATTGGATGTCCTGTTGCTGATCATGAGTGTAACAGACAGTGCCTTGATTGACTGGGTTTCATGAAAATGGTGTAGAACAGAGATGCCAGTAAGTTGGAGCCTGCTGAGTAGTGGGCCTAGAGCAGTGGTAGCCAGGTGTGTGATAATACATCTGTGATGTGGCCATGTGGATCTGCCATTGGCGTCCAAATGGCTTGTGACTGACTTGATGCAGCCAGGAGACCATTATATGAAAAGGCATCTTGTTATATGCAGAGTTTTCAGGGCAATGTTCAGAATTAGGTTGCTATGGTCAAGGCGGCAAGCAATGTGGGATAGAAGCCCAGTTGGTGCATTCTCCTGCAGAGCCTGACCCACCACACTTTACAAGACTCCCTCATGCACTGTGTCCCAGTTGAACTCCTTGTATGTCATGAATCAAATACCAAACTCCCAGTGCAGCAGCAAAAAACACCACGAAAAGTGGAGGATGACCAAATGGCTTCAAAGTCCAAACGGGGAGTCACTTTGCCCGAAGAGGCCACAGTTTACCTACAAAGAGACTTCAGCACGGCTGCCTCATGTTCATCGGAAAATAAGAAACCATGTCCTCCAGGTCACATAGATACTGACCCAGGTTTGATGGTCTCACTTCAAAGGAAGCTAAAGCTCCTGACAACAACATATATTTCAAATGCCCAAAATCAGAGGCAGTTTCTCAAGAAGTCTTTAGGCCAGCATAGCTCCATGATTGTGGAGTGTTTACACTGTCCCTTACTTTTGGAAACTCCTCTACCACCTCCAAGGTTGTGAACTCCTGAGCATTTTCCATTCCACATATGTATTCACAGATTTTCTAACTCTTCTTTTCTAATTGTGTTTTACCTGGGGCGAAGATAATTTCAAGGCATTTTTCTGGATGAGAGTGGGAATATTTTTTGTGGCACATATTTGCATACACATTGGATTTATTTTCCTATTTTCCATTTGAAATACTGAATCCGTGACACTAACCCATACCCTACTTGTCTCTGACTACTAATCCTAATAAGATGGAGAAAAATAACCCAAACAGAATATAAATACAAGCAGTTCAAAGGAGGCATGGTGTATAGTTGGACATGGCTTTTGCATGACAAAATGTAGGTGCTATAAATCTAGTCGATTTTAATTGAAATATTTCTCCATGTATTTTTAAATTTAACAAATATGTGAATTCCTCTCTCCCATTTTATGTAACCTATTGAGCACATCTATTTTTATATGCACATATAGAATACTACCTGGTATCACACATACGTTCTTGTGAGGTGTCTGACTTGACAGATACAAATGATGAGAAGTGATCACTCCACCTAAACGCTATGGGATTTGAAAATTCATCCTATGTGTGAGCCTCCTAGTTGAACAATATTATACATAAATCCATGTTCAGTAAATTGAATATTTTTCTATCTGTGTAAGATATATATATCACGGTGAATTTCGATTGGCATATATATTGCTACTTTTTAATGTCTCTCTCTCTCTGTGTGTGTATATATACACACTCCAGATTTTTTTAAAATATAAAATATATATGCCTTATTATACACTCCCTAATTTTTTTCATATTCATGTATGTGGATTTATAGTCAACATTTCAAAAGGTTATTCTCTGAAATATTCATCCACCTGAAATACATATTTGCTTCCTAGTAATGAAAACTAACTTCAGTGAATGGTGCATACATATCCTAATATTTCTACAATAATTGACCCAGTTTCTCATTAATGCAAGTAGATTCATATGGGACATGATGTGTATTTTCATGTTCATTCTTATTCGCCACTGGTACATTACTATTTCTTCAGGTAATGCACATAATAGAGTATATATTTCATCCACAAGTTAGCAAAATTATGGGTATGTGTTTCACTTTCAATAATTTTCTGTTTCAGAACACATGTATTCCTCCATGTTTCTTGACTGGTCTTTTCATGAGACTTCTTACCAAACCCATTATTTTCGATTTCCATAATCCCTTTTGAAGCAAAACTCACACACCGTTCATGATAAACCATAACCCTAATATTACCATTAGATGTATAACTGGATGGAATGAATGATTGTATATCAATATAAGATTTCTTATATATTTTCAGATATCAAATCAATCCATTATTTAAAGTGGAACCAGTTATATTATTTATTCACAGTATAGTCTATTCATGCATTGTCTCTATATTCATAGACACAGGGTACACCTCATTGTAAACTCAATACTAATTTATACGTATTCAAATTATGGTTCCCAGAAATGGTGGAAGAAATATTCATGTCACCTGATCTACATATACAATTTAATCCAGTAATATTCTGGACACAAAAATAAAAGGTCACACTTATGTTTCTACCAAAGCCTAAATGTAAAGTGAACATGGATTACTAAAAACATCCATGTCCAGGTTGCCTAATGCTCTCAAAAGTCAATCCTATTTGTGACAATATATTCGTTTCTTCCTAAGATAATATATCCAAAATCAACCCTGTTGAAAATGCCTAATTCTATCACACACTTTATACTTTGCCTGATTTCGCAATGTCTCTATTGATATCTGCTTTCCTACATATTTTCCCCAGTTCATCATTGTGATGGTTCATATGTGCTCACATTTACATTCACTCTCTAACCAAAACCCTATTGCTAAAAAACTTTTGTTCCAAATCCTATACTCACTCTCCTTCCTCAACATACCGACTATCTTCCTAATCCTACCGACTATCCCTTTTTGACTGGATGTTCTCTTCTACATTCAATCATCCAAGTAATGTTCAGGTGAGCGTTGGAGGAAGAGACCACCAAGAGACTGTCTCATGGAACAGCAAAGGGTTTATTGGGGGTCCAGCATGCTGGGGCTCAGAGCTCCCTTGAATCGAGCAGAGAGCCCTGAGGACATCTTAAGGAGAGCTTATGTGTTTTCCTTGTAGAGGGCAGGGAGGGAAGTTTATTGATGGGTCAGGGCGAGTGGGCAGTTTGCATGCAACCAGGAGAGGGAGTACATTATATATTTTGTAAGTTGGAGACAGCACATTCTGGGAACAAGATTAGCAAACAGTTCTCAAGATTTCAACAGTGTTTTGTTAAGCATACAGAAAAAGAGGAAGTGACAAGTACCATTTTATTAACCTTTCATTCCCCACGTCTTCTTCTGGCTACTTTTAATCATAAAAGTGATCATTGGAGTGGTGTCACATTCTATGTCTGCTAGTGGGGTATTACCATAAGTTTAACTTGTCTAATTTGAGCTTGGAGAAATGAAAATACATGGTTGAGCAAACAGGGTTTTATAGTTAGCAAGAATGTGAGTATTATTATTGGACTGGCCAAGGTTGATAAACGTATAGTTAACCAGGGGGACTGTGTGAACCAAGACTCAAACCACCCTTTATGGGCCTCTCTCTTTCGTTGACACTCTTCAAGGCATCCTTTTATTTTACTCATAAATTTTTTACAACTCCAGTATTGTTGCCATAAAAATAACATTCTTCCCTCAATGCAGCACAAAGGCACCATTCTCTCATGAAGAGGAGGTCCAACCCTCGATTGTTGTATGAAACAACATCAGAGAGAGAGGTTAAAGATTCCCACAAAGCTGTGATGGAGGTTTCTAATATCTTTAAGTTTTGGTCTATTGCTGCTTCTAATTGGGTATTTTGCTGTGTACCATAGACCAAGGCAGTGGTTCCTGTGACCTCCCCTGCAGCAACTCGTATTCCTAATAGGATGGCTGAAGTGAGGGATATATGTTCCCTGTGGAACCGGCTTGTATGCCCCCCTGTTTGATCTTCAAATGAACCTGCATCATGATAGAGCACTCTGGGTAACCTCTGCACCATTACACATTTAATCACCACTGTTGACCATTTAATGAAAACATAAAAATGTTTAAGTATATAGAATTATACTGTTGTAGGAACAGTCAAGACAAGGCACCTAAGATAGCACCAAAGCTAGGGAAACAGTCCTATTTGGTTGCAAACGGAATCAGAGGGCATTGCTTCTGTTGTAATCAATTAATCCCATGAACCCCAAGTTTAGGAAGTTTCAGAATTTTGTACCCAACATGTAAGAGAATGTGCTCAGAAGTTCACAGTCAGCAGAAATTCACAAAAAGCAGATTTTTATGTTTTTTTCCTCTGTTCTGAGCAAATTAACTTTTCAAGGACACCTGGGAGGGGGAGAGATATTTCATCCCTTTCTTTTTTCTGCTTGCCAGCTATTGCCATGGAGCAAGTTGGTAACTTCTTTATCATAGAAATGTAGCCATCTCTTTGAAGCCCCAGCTCAAAGTCAGAGGCCTTGTTCACATATTTTGTGAAAAACTAGTAAGGGGGTGTCTAGCTTACAAGTACTGATTGTTTTAGCCAGTGGCCAAGTAGAACAGGGCCACATGAAAACAGGAAGTTTGTCTACACTGAACTCTTTTATAGGGACTCTTTTGCTGAACGTCCTAAAGTCAGCCATGGTGAAGACATCTGGAGAAGATCAGTTAAGACTTTTCTGTGGGTGTGGAACAGAGGGGAAAGAGAGGGAAGGCGGGACTTAGAGCAGTTCCGAGGATCTGAGAATGAGTAAGGAGAGATGTAAAAGAATAATGGGAAAGGGGTTTGGGATTTTCTAGCAACAAAAACTTGAGCAGTAGAACAGGTAGAAAAGAGGGGAAGATGGGAGTGTGTATCCAAAAAGCCTGTGAGGGACTTTAAATTCTTAGTAACCTGTTTTCAGTGATGACAAAGCAACTTTAAAGACCATTTTTATTACATCTTGGATAGGGGTCTTCTCAGCTGTTTTGAGCTTTAGGTTAGCTGGTAAAAGGACCTGGTGAAACCCCGTATGGGTGCTGAAAGGAGAAGAGAGGAGTGAGTGGGTAGAGTGGTAACTAAGTACCTGCTACCTCAGCAAGGGGGCAATGGTCTGAGAACCGGCGGATGTTTGGGTTGTTGATCTAGTAACGGGATGGGAGAAATCAGGTTGTTGAGGTGGGAGTGACAGCAGAGAGACTAGAGCAGAAGGCTGAGGGTGAGGATCTATTGGAGAAGCATAGTTCAGGATGTGAGCGAAGGACGGAAAAGGCCTCCACATAGGGGAATCTCTTTTCACGCCTTTGAGCCCTTCCCAAAGTTAAAAAGGTTCCACAGAATTTGAGGATCTAGAGACCCCTCTGGGGGCCATCGATTTAGGTTATCTTATTGGTAATATGGCCAATGCTGTGTACTGAATTTGATTAGGAGTTTGGGTTCCATCGTGCAGCCCCTGTATGCTCACATCCCCTTGATTACAGAAGAAGTCGGCTTTTCCCACACACAGCCATGGCTGTTTGTGGCTTTGATAGTTCACCGGGCAAACATAGTAATCTAGGCTAGCCGACCTGCATCTGGCTCACGTGTCCCTACATCCATAATGTTTGTTTCCATTACATATGATACGGAAGGGATTTAATGGAATTTTAGTGGGATCCTCTTCTTCAGGGATATCTGAATAGGAAAGACATATAGCCAGCTGACAAATGTCTGGGTGGAGAGATGGCCACCAGGTCCCTAAGGGGGCTGTATGCAAGATTGATTAAACTTCTTGTCCAGTAGGATTTGTGATCAGCCATCGCTGCTGAAAGGGGTGATGAGGGTTAGAAATACTGGTGGTCAAGGGGAGAATCTATAGCCTTATCCACATGGCGAATGTGCAATTTGAAAGGGTTACCAGTCTTTTCCAGTTTCCAGCCAATTCCAGTTTCCAGTCAATGTCTGGACAGGGCGCAGGCTTGAGATGAGAGGCATGGATCCAGGAAGTGATTCCATCTACCTTTACCACTGTAGGTGTTATAAGTAGCACCTGGAATGGTCCTTTCCAGCGGGGTTCCAGCGATGTCACCTAATGTCGTCTTACGAAGACAAAGTCTCTTACTTGATATCGATGTGGAGTCCCCTCGTCCCCAGTTTGGTAGGCAGTGGCCAGCTGTTTTCACAGGTGTCACTGAATTCTTTCAAGAGCTTTAAGTCTGTCAAGCAAGCTGGTGTGGAAGGGATTGTAAGGTCTTAGAGTTGGTGTTAGGTCCCTTACTGGAGGAGGGGCACCATAGAGAATTACATAGGGGGTGAGGTTACACTAAAATCAGAGTGAGTATTTTCTTCATTTAACAGTGCATAAGGCAGGAGCATAGTACAATCTTTTATTCCGGTCTCTAAGCTTAATTTTGTTAAGGTCTGTTTAATGGTTTGGTTCATTCTTTCTACCTGTCCTAAACTCTGGGGTCTATAAGCACAATGTAACTTCCAATTAATCCCCAGGGTCCTGGCTAACCCCTGACTTACCTGGGCCATGAACGCTGGTCCATTATCAGACCCTATTAACTTAGGCAGGCTGTATCTTGGAAAAATATCTTCTAGGATATTCTTGACCAAAATTTGCGCTATTTCTTTTCTTTTTTTTTCTTTTTTTTTTTGTGGGGAAGGCTTCAATGCATCCTGAAAATGTATCTACAAAGACTAGGAGATATTTAAGTCCATACCTTGCTGGCTTTATTTCAGTAATGTCCACTTCCCAGTATTGTCCTGGTTTGGTTCCTCGTATGTGCTTTCATACAGGAAGCTTGGAAGGGTAAGCATTTACCAATTGTTACCCATTCAGTTATTTTCTTCACTGTGAGTCTGTTAGTGGAAAACTCTGTTCTTGATCCTTCAGGAATGCCTGCAGTTTCTTTGAACCAAGGTGAGTGAGTTGATGTACATTTTCTACTGACATAGTTAGAGCCGTGGCTCTTGGAGTTTTTACTGAAAGATTTAGAAATTCCACTTAAGGGCCTTCAGGGTTAAAATTTATTTTGGCCCAGAGCTTGGTGAGCAGATCTCCGCCGATCAATGGGGCCAGGCATTCTGGGACTACTAGGAAGGAGTGATGGATTTTTCCTTTTCCCAGGTCCATGGTCCTCTTAGTTGTCCAAGCCCGATATTTACTGCCATTAGCCCCTTGAAATAGAGATTTTTTATTTGATAGAGGGCCCAATGTGGCCTTATGGGCTCAGTATATTGCCCCTGTATCCACTTCAAAGTTTACTGGGGTCCCCTCCACTTCAAAAGTTACTCTGAGCTCGGGGAGGGGATCTGAGCCCCGACTTTCTTAGTCATCCTCCAGAGTCAGAATGGCTGGCTGGCGTGGCTGTCGCTTTCTATGTCAATTTTGGCCCAGTGTCCTTTTTGTTTGAGTAGGCACATTGATCTGAGGCCAAGGGTGGCCTCTGTCGTGGGCCAACGTATACCTTCTTGTCTCCCTGTTTCTTAATTTTTGGCCTATTTGTTGTTGTGACCTGGACCTTAGTCAACGCCTTACTCTGCCTTTTGTTTCTTTTATCCTCCATTTGCTCCCTTCTCTTCCTCAGTTTCTCTCTTATAGTATACCTTCTCAGCTTCTCTGACTAAATCTCTCAAAGTCATATCTTGTAATCAATCTAAGCTTTGTAACTTTGTTTTAATATCCAGGGCAGTTTGCCCAATAAAGGCCATCGTGACAGATGGCTTTTGATTCTCTGCCTGACGATAAAAAGGATTATAGCTCCTATATGCCTCCATAATTCTCTCTAGAAACATAGAGGGAGATTCATCAGGCCCCTGATAATCTCTCTTACCTTGGCCAAATTAGTTGGTTACTAGCGGCTGCTCGGAGACCCACTATTAGAGCCCGGCGATAAGTGGACAGATGCTCCCTACCTTCAAAGGTGTTGGGGTCCCAGTTGGGTCGGTTCAAGGGAAAGCCGGCTTTGATTATGTTGGTAAGTTGTGTTGGATGCACACCTGGTCCAAGGATTTTTTTTTAGCTTCCTGGAGAATTCCCTTTTTTTCCTCTGTCATGAAGAAAGTCCCTAGCAGTTGTTGGCTGTCATCCGAAGTAGGCTGGTGTGAAAACATCAATGACTCAACCACACCTGAGAGCCGGGTGGGGTCCTCGGAAAAAGGGGGATTGTAATTTTTTAAGTTACATAGGTCTGAAGAGAAGAACGGCCAATACTGGTAGGCTTGAATTTTCCCCCAATGGCCATTGTCAATCATTGGTCCATAGGGTCGAAGGGGAGGCATCCCAAGAGTTCCAGGGTTTTCAATCATTCACCGCCAGCGAGTTCCTTTAGCAGGGCCAGCTTCCTCCATGGGAGGAGGTGCTGTGTGTGCTGCAGGGGAATTACCTGGAGGGCGCTGGGCCGGCTTAGCTTCCTTCAATGGAGGAGAGGCTGAGTCAGCAGCAGGGGTATCACTTAGAGGGTGTTGGGGGTTAGAGGATGAGGGCAGGGGATAAGGAGGGGGAGGAGAGTCCAGTAGACTCAAATCTGGTGACACAGGGAAAACAGAGTGTGGAGGAGGAGGAGGAGCAGAGTGTTTGTGAGTTCCTGGGGGAAGGAGTCATTGCGGGGGCAGGGGCAAGGAAAGGCTTGACCCATTGTGGAGGAAATTTGCAGAGGTCCTGCTGAATTAAAATATATGGCTGTTGATCCAGATGACTATCTGGCCACGGCTGAAAGACAATATCTCTGAATTATAAATTAGTGGGAAGTAGAAAGATCCTTCTAGGGGCCATCCGACTCCAAAGGTGGGCCATTCTGAGGTACAGAGAGTCTGCCACATCCGGGGCTTTACTGAAATAAAGAGATTCTGAGCCCTTAAACGGACTTTGGTATAGTGATCAAGGGTCAGGGACAGAGGCATTGAAGTGCTCTGTTCCATAATGAGAGATACACAAACAGTGAAAGCAAGACACATGACACAGGCAAGACAAGACAATAAAGACAGGCAATGGACGTTCAACACTGAGACCATGACTGAGTAGCCGGCAAAATCCGATGGACTGGCAATACTGAATCCGAAACAAAATATCACTGAGTCAAGGAGACTATTGTTCCTCAATTTCCCGAGTCCTCTCAGGCGTCCTCCAGGGACGTGGCCTGTGGTTCTGTAACACGACTGTCAGCCACCATCAGAGAGAGCTCACACTCTTCATTGACAGCCATTTTGCCAAACCCTAACCTGAAACCTGAAACCAGAAAGAGGCGCCTTACTTATCTGAGGGGGGTCCATTGGGGTCTCTCGTCCACCGCTGCTTGATCTCTGTGGAACCTCCATATGTAAAGGTCGGGCTAGTGTCAGAGGAAGGGACAACCAAGAGACTTTAACATGCAACAGCAAAGGATTTACTGGGGGTCCAGCATGCTGGGGCTCAGAGTTCACTTGAATAGAGCAGAGAGCCCTGAGAACAGCTTCAGCAGAGCTTATATACTTTTCTTGGAGAGGGCAGGGAGGGAAGTTTATTGATGGGTAAGGGTCAGTGGGCGGTTAGCACTTAACCGGGTGAGGGAGTACAATCTGCAGTTTGGCAGATGGGGACAGCACATTCTGGGAACAAGATTAGCAAACAATTCTCAAGATTTCAACAGTGTTTTATTAAGTGTACAGAAACACAGGAAGTGACAAGTACCTATTTTATTAAACTTTCACTACCAACTATCCCTTTTTGACTGGATGTTCGCTTCTACATTCAATCATCCAAGGTACAAGGTCCTATGTCATTGTAAATGGATTTATCTGAGACAAATTTGCAGAAAGTAATTCAAAGCTAAGTAGTCCCAATCAAGGGACCAATGCCCTTCTGGGCTTCAAATCTTACTTAGATTTCTGTTTTCATACATATATTTTACCTATGTATTCTACATATATTCAATATATATATATATATATATATATATATATATATATATATATATATATATATATATATATATATATATATCTCATAGTATATATATTTCATCCAGAGTTTCACAAATTTATAAGATTTTTTTTTCATGTTTAATCAATTCCTTCTTCAGAACACATTTATTCCTCCAGGTCTCTTGACTGGTCTTTTCATGAGACTTCTTGCCAAACACATTATTTTTGACTTCCACAATCACTTTTGAAGCAAAACTCACACACTCTTCATGATAAACCATAACACTCATATTACCATTAGAATGTAACAGGATGGAATGAATGATTGTATAGCAATATAAGATTTTCTGTATATTTTCAGATATCAATTCAAAAAATTATTTAAAGTTGGAACCAGTTATATTATTTATTCTCAGGATGGTCGATTCATGCATTATCTCTATATCCAAAGACTCCAGGTACACCTAATTTTACACCCAACACTTATTTATACGTCTTCAAAATATTGCTCACATAAATGGTGGAAGAAATACTCATGTCACCTGATGTCCATATACATTTTATCACAGTAATATTCTCGACAAAAAAGCAAAGGTCACACTTTGATTGTACGAAAGCCTAAATGGAAAGTGAGCATGGATTACTAAAAACATCTATGTGCAGGTTGCCTAATGCTCTCAAATATCAATCCTATTGTTGAGTACATATTTGTTTCTTCCTTAGATTATATATTCAACAACAACCGTGTTAAAAATGCCTAATCCTATCACTGACTTTATACTTTGCCTGATTTCATAATGTCTGTATTCATATCTGCTTTCCTATATATTTTCCCCAGTTCATCATTGTGACTGACTCTTCACATATACTAACTTTTACATTCACTCTCTATCTGAAACCCAATTGCTAAAGAACTTTTGCTGCCAATCCTATACTCACCCTTCTTCCTAAACCTACCAACTATCTTTCAAATAATACCGACTATCCCTGTTTGACTGGATGTTCTCTTCAACATTCAATCATCCAAGGTACAAGGTCCTATGCCATGGTATATCGATTTATCTGACACATCTGTGCAGAACAAAATTCAAAGCTAAGTATCCCAATCAAGGGCCTAATGCTCTTCTGGGCTTCATATCTTACCTAGATTTCTGTTTTCATACTTATATTTCACTTGTATATTCTTGTAAATATCACAGGTACCCAATACCATTATTCATCAATCAGAATGATTTCTAAGCCAAATCGAACCTGTTATTAAGCCTTACCATACACTTTTCCCTCAATCTAACTATACAGAAGAGCAGGGACAGAGTTTGTCTTACAATACAGAAATAGAGGGGATCTTCCACTGGCAGAGAACCTCAAGGTCCATGCAGAAATGATCCCTGGAGAAGATGTATGCAGCTATTTAGGACCTGAGAGAGCAAAAGTCATCTTCCATGGCAAACAACCTTCTCAGAATGAAGGAATTTGTCTGAATCAGCCACTTTCTTCTTTATGTAGAGAAGACGGACCAAACGAGGCTTGTATGGTGAGCTGTTCCCAGGTGCCTATGGTTGATATACCATTTTAACTTGTGAAACTGTCACAGGAAGTAGAGGCAGCCTCCATCACATGAGACCCTTCGAAGCTACTGTTAAAACAAAGTGGTTGCCAAGGCAGTGTCATAATTCAGTTCCTGAAGGAAGTGAACTTACTAATTTATTGGTGATGGAGCTCTCTGAACTTGGGATCCAAGAAGCCTGGCATCCAGAGACAGTCCCAGTCACAGTCCCAGTGGGCTAACTTATTTGGATTTACCAAGAACAGAGTAAGTCTTTTTTGGTACCTACTGATATGAGGATGGCCAAATGCCAGGAAAGCTCTGGAGAGGGGTCTTTCATGAAAAAGCAGGTAGTGGCTCACCCCTGGCTCCTGACAACTTCACAGTGTTGGCCAAGGAGACCAGATCTGAGACAGGACAGGCCATTTTGGGGGAACAAATAATGGCCAACCAGTCAGAGGACACTCCGGATATTCACAGACCTTCTTGGGTAAAGAAGTTGCCTTTGTGGGTGTGGGTGTGTGTTTGTGGCTTTGTCACATGTTCTGAGAGTTGATAGGAAAAGAAGTTTGTTTGGTTTGGAGTGGACTATTTCTAGTAAGTCATTTGTCAAGGCTAGTGTTTCTAGGTCTGTGTATCCCACTGTGTCCGTGGTTGTCGACATTAGAAAAGAGAATGTATCAATGGATGTGTCCTGTCTAGTAGAAAGCTTCCCAGCATTCATTCTGCCCAATTTGTGAATGGACTGCGGTTTGACTTTTCGATTGGCAACACCTCCTATCTCCTTAAGTTTCTGTTTTCTTCCTGAATTGTGGGCACTGTCCAGAATGGGCAAATGGTTTTGTGTTCAAGATATGTACCACCACCAAACTCTGTGACATGGCCATGTACTGGATAGCTGAAGGAAATGGCGAGCATCTCAGAAAACTCAGATACCAGCGTGACCAGAAGAGTCTCAGTGGGAAACCCTGCTTTGGGCCTTTTGCTTACCTATTGTTCTGTTGCCCTGAATGTCAGGAAGGTCTTTGCCTCAGGCCACCCCTTGGTGAAGGCTGAAGCAAACAGTTTTCAAATTGTAATGAATGGGCATCACCTGTGGCTCTTTGCTTAATTGCTTTGAAATGGGATGGGTCTGAATAAGCCTCTTTGCCCTCTGTGATGCTGTGGTTAGATTTTCAGCACCTGAGGGATCTAAAGAAAAATCTCTTCTGTATCCAAAACCAAAATGGCCAAAAGAGCAGTCATTGTGGATGAAGTTTCTCGCCTTCCTCTAAGGATCCTGACCTTTATCAATTGTGAATCGGGATCTTTCGGTCAAATGAGTTCTTCAAAGCCCTGCAGAGGCTAGCCCAGAGATGCGTGGGTTTTCTCATAACTCCAATTCACATAAAGAATCTAAACCCCAGAGCCAGTAGGCCTCAAATTGGAGAATTGGAACAGTATTAACAGCAGTCCTATTTGATCACTCATGGTTAACAGGAAGGGTGTCCAGGACACCCTGACTTTAGGCAAATGAGGGGCAAGGAAGTTTATTTTGGACACTGTCTTGCACAGCGCCCCTCATGGAAACCCCCAGCCAATGGTTATTATGTGTGTCTATTGGAAGAAGATAAGGGCCATGTGGGAGTGTTTTGGTTTTAATTGTGGTCATTTGTTTGGCGTTTGGAAGAGATGACTGGGTCCACCTAGGATTGAACTCAGGTGTGACTCCCCTTAGAGACTGTGTTCTGTAACTGACCTCAGAGACGTATTGCCATGTATTGTGTTTGGATTTTAGGAGTCCACCCATGAGAGTCGTCCTTGGAAACTGAGATCTACGCCCAGGGGGGCTTTCCACAGAGCACTGGGAATCTCATCCAAGATATGCCATGATTTTATTCTGAAAGATTGGCAGCCATAGTTGAGAGTAAAAACACACATGGACCTCACATTGTAGACCACAATGTGACCTTTTGCCTACTCTTTGGGAAGCCTTGTATCTGAGAGTTCTCCAGAGCTTTCATTGAAATGAGCTTCCTCATCATTTAATGGTTCCTGAATGAATTGAAACCCACAGTGCCTTCAACTTCATTTATGAAATTTCAAAAACTTCATTTTTGAAATTTCCATGACCAGGTGGCACTGGAGAACCTTAGGATGTCCTGTTGCTGATCATGAGGGTACCAGACAGTGCCTAGAACTGAGATGTCAGTAAGTTGGAGCTTTCTGAGTAGTAGGCCTAGAGCAGTGGTGTGCAGGTGTGTGATAAAACATCTCTGGTGGGGTCATGTGGATCTTACACTGGCTCCAAATGGCTTGTGAATGACATGGTGCAGCCAGCACACCCTTGTATATAAAGGCATATTGTTACATAGAGAGTTTTCAGGGCAATGTTCACAATCTGGTTGCTATGATCAAGGGGGCAAGCCATGTTGGATAGAAGCCTGGTTGTTGCATTCTCCTGCAGACCCTGACCGCCCACATATTACAGGACACCCTCCAGGACTGTGTCTCAGTTGAACTCCTTATATGCCTTGAAGCAAATACAAAACACCCAGTGCAGGAGCAAGAAATAACACGAACACTGGAGGATGACCAAATGGCTTTCAAGTCCACATGGGGAGACACTTAGCCCTGAGTGGTCACAGTTTAGCTACAAAGAGAAAATTCAACACTGCTGCCTCATGTTCATTGAAAAATAGGAAACCATGTCCTCCAGGTCACATAGATGCAGACTCAGCTTTGATGTTCTCACTAAAAAGGAAGCTAAAGCTCCTGACAACAACGTATATTTCAAGTGCCCAACCTCATTGTCAGTATCTCCAGAAGTCTTTAGGCCAGTAGAGTTCCATGTTTGTGGAGTTTTACCCTGTCCCTAAGGTTTGGAAGCTCCTCTAAAGCCTCAAAAGTTTTAAACTTCTGAGAATTTTTGATTCCATATATGTATTTACAGATTTTCTGACTCTTCTCCTCTAATTTTGTCTTTCTTTGGGTGAAGGTTATGTCAAGCCATTTTCTGAATTAGAGTGGGAAGTTATTTGTGTAACACATATTGCATACACATTGGATTCATTTTCCAATTTTCCATTTGAAATACTGAATCCCTGACACTAACTTATACCCTACTACACTCTGACTACTAATTCTAATATGATGCAGAAAAGTAACCAAATCAGAATTGAAATACAAGCAGTTCAGAAGAGGCATGGTGTATTCTTGAACTTGCCTTTTGCATGATAAAGGTTAGGTGTTATAAATCCAGTCTATTTTTAATTGAAATAGATATCCATGTGTTTTTAAAGTTAACAAATATGTGAATTCCTGTCTCCCTTTGTGTGTAGCCTATTCAGCACATGTATTTTTGTATGCACATATCGAATCCCAGCTGGTATCACACCTACATTCTTGTGAGGTGGCTGACTTGGCAGATACAAATTTTGAGAAGGGATCACTCCTCGTAAACGCTGTTGGAACTGAAATTCAAACTATGGGAGAGCCTCCTAGTAGAACAACATTATACATAAATCCCTGTTAAGTAAATTGAATATGTTTGGATCTGTGAATGATGTGTATTTCATGGTGAATTTCGATTGGCATATATGTTGCTACATTTTAATATCTGTGTGTGTGTGTGTGTGTGTATACACACACACTCTACAGATTTTTCAAAATATGAAATATATATGTCTTATTTGCACTCCCTAAATTCATTCATGTTCAAGTATGTGGATTTATAATCAACTTTTCACCAGATTATTGTCAGAAATATTCATCCACCTGAAATACATATTTGTTTCCTAGTACTGAAAACTACCTTCAGTGAATGGTGCATACAACTCCTGTTCATACCTGCAGCCTAAGGGGCCCAGCAAACTTCCAGCTGTCTGCAAACTTTCAGCTGCCGGCTGATGATTGGCTCACAGTGGCCCCAGCAACATCTAGCTGATTGGCTCCTCTGCGGTGATGCTCATTGGAGATGCTCATTGAGCTGTTTCCCCACCCTTTCAGACTGCCAGCTGATATTTGGCTCACAGCGGCCCCAGCAACATCTAGCTGATTGGCTCCTCTGCGGTGATGCTCATTGGGCTTCTTCCCTGCCTTTTCAGATCACAGAGCTGCTCATTGGGGGACTTTTTTGACTCCGCACGTGACCCAGCCAATCGGCCTCAAGAGCAGGAGGATTGTAGGAAGTGGAGAGAGGCTTGTGTGGGAGGGAAAGGCTTGTGGGAAGCCGGTGGTGACAGTTGGGGCTCTGAGGGTTTTTCCTGAGAGGCTCTTTTGCTTGGCGTGTGTGGTTCTAAAAATAAAGTTGCTTTCTTTTGAAAAGTGGCTCCTGATTGTGCCCAGCCAGACTGCAGCATTTGGTGGCTCGCATGGGGAGCGACTGAGGGTAACTGATAAGGTAAACTGCTCGCCCCTGAGGGCAGGACAAGAGGATGGGTAGCCATTTTAAGATTCCTCTTTTGTTTTGCTTCACATTTGCTTTAAATTGCCTGTCCCTGGAGACGAGTGAGATGGAAGAAAAACCGCTCACATCTGAGGAAAAACTATTTGTGTCTGAGGAACAGATAGAGAGAAAGGCTATAATGATATTTTGTTTTTCCATTTTTATTTCATTCTATCTCTGTTTTGTTTGGTGTTATCTTGTTGGGTTGTATTATAGTAGAAATATGGCATCAGAAATTAGAAAAAAAAAAAACTGAAAAAGTGTTAAGTAAATTGTTAGAGGAAGGAGGCATCCCAGTAAAATTAAGAGCAGTCAGGGCATACGTTGATACAATACAAAAATGTAGCCCATGGCTTTTTAAGGAGGAGTTGTTAAATATATCACAATGGAACCATCATGGTGAAGATTTAAAAAGAATAGAAAAGAAAAGCCCAGGGACTCTGCCAGTTGGCAAATTGCCATTGTGGACTTTCGTATCTTGTTTGTTTAGTCAAAAGCCTTCAGTTCAGACAATGGTAGAGGAAGGAGAAGACATATTGATTCAAGTAAAAGAGAAGGTCTCTCAAGTTAGTCAGACAGAGGAAAAATTTCAAGTAAAAGAGAAGGTCTCTCGAACCAGTCAGACAGAGGAAAAAAATCATGTAAAAGAGAAGGCCTCTCAAACTACTCAGTCAGAGAAAGAAAGTGTAAAACAGTAAAAGCCATCAGGGGGAAATTTACAACAGGAGACTACTACTAACACCTTTCTATCACCAGAGGGTGTAAGTGTCCAACCAACAGAACCACCTCTACAGGAGACTGCTACTAATACTTTTCTATCACCAGAGGACGTAAGTGTCCAACTAACAAGGCCACCTCCATATGCTGGGAAGCCCCCAACCCCCACAGTTGATAGTTGGGATCCTGAGACAAGATCTCAAATATTAACATGCCCTATATTTGAGGTAGGAGGGCAGCGAGTTTACCATGCTTTAAATTTCAAAACAGTGAAGCAGATAAAAGAGGCTGTAACAACCTATGGTCCTCAAGCACCCTTCACTGTAAGCATGGTCGAAATCATTAACAACTTGAACATGAAGCCAGCGGATTGCGCTAATATGTGTAAAGTTGTGCTAGATGGAGGACAATACCTGTTATGGAAGGTTGACAATGAGGAATTTTGCAAGGAGACGGCTATGCGAAATGCAGCAGCTGGTTATCCTCAGAGAAATCTAGATATGTTGTTAGGAAAGGGACCTTATGAGGATCAGCAGCAACAAATTGCATATGATTCTGGTGTATGTGCATAAATTGCTGTAGATGCAATTAAGTCATGGAAGACTTTACAAGGACTTGGAGGTTTACAAGGTCAATTATCTAAAGTAATACAAGGAGCTAATTAACTTTATGCTGAATTTGTCGATAGGCTTATTCAAACAGGTACCAGAGGTTCTGGGAAAACAGAACAAGCAATGCTATTACTAAAAAAACTGGCTTAT
Source organism: Callospermophilus lateralis (assembly GCF_048772815.1). Taxonomy (NCBI): domain Eukaryota; kingdom Metazoa; phylum Chordata; class Mammalia; order Rodentia; family Sciuridae; genus Callospermophilus; species Callospermophilus lateralis. The sequence continues at coordinate 904,436 of NW_027514413.1, forward strand.
GAGCAAGCGAATAGTTGGTGCAGAGATATAATTAGACCATGGAAACATGAAGATTTAAACACATATATTAAATTATGTAGAGACATTAATGAACAAGAGCAAGTCGTGGCAACTGCAGTAAAACAGGCTTTAGATGCCAGAGACATTAATGAAGAAGGGCAAATTGTGGCAGCTGCACTAAAACAGGCATTAGATGCCAGGCCAAGAACATGCTACAATTGTGAACAAACAGGACATTTTAAAAGGAATTGCCCATAGGAGGAGGGTTTAACAAAATTACTTATAGATATTAAAGGTTTTTTTTTTCAATTCCAATTCATCCTGAGGATAGTCCACGTTTTGCATTTACTATCCCTGCACTGAATCATGAAGGTTCTGATCAGAGATATGAATGGAAAGTACTGCCTCAAGGGATGGCTAACAGCCCAACAATGTGACAAATTTAGTTTAACAAAGTAATCAAGCCACTTAGAAATCAAAATCCTGAACTACAAATATTTCACTATATGGATGATGTATTATTAGCACACAAAGCTAAAAACACATTGCTAGAATGTTATGCCACACTTACAAACTTATTAAAAATAATCTAGATATAGCAATAGATAAAGTACAATTAAATTTTCCAATTAATTATTTAGGTGTTCTATTATCCTCAACCATGTACCGCCACCAAAAATTCAAATACAAGTAGATCAACTCAAATCACAAAACGACTTTCAAAAGTTATTAGGAGACATAAATTGAATAAGGCCTTATCTAGGTATACCAACAGGAGAGTTGGGATATTTATTTGATATCCTAAAAGGTCAATCATATCCCAATTCACGGTACATGTTAACGCCTGAAGCAAGAAAGGCATTAAAAATCATTGAAACATATATGGAAAATATGCAATTGGATAGAATTGATATAAGTTTGCCTTTATTATTTATTGTCTACCAACAAAAAATATTCCTACAGGAGTATTTTTGCAAGAAGGTCCATTATTATAGATACATTTATCTTATTCTTCTAACACTATTCTTACTAGGTACCCTGAGGCTATAGGACAATTAATACTCAAAGGAATAAAAGCAGCAAAGTGAGTGCTTGGGATTGCTCCCAATAAAATTATTACTCCACATACTCTGAATCAAATTGATGAGTTAGTTAGTGAGTTAAATACTTGGGCAATAATCATGTGCAAATCTAATGTTTCATTTCATAATCACTTACCATCTAATCCTTTATTGACTTTTTGGTCATCGCATCCTGTAATTTTTCCAAAATTGACAAGAAAAACACCTATCATGAATGCTCCAAATATATTTACTGATGGATTAAATAATGGTACAGCAGCAATAGTTACACCTGATCAAACTTTTACATTTCTAGTACCCAAACAATCAGCTCAAAATGTAGAGCTTAATGCAGTATTACAAGCTTTTGTGATGTTTAAAGATTCTGTATTTAATTTATTTTTGATAGTCAGCATATAGTTAATGCTCTAGTATGCCTTAAAGATGCTGGTAGGATTTCCCATTCCTCTACTGTTTTCTCCTTGCTTTCCACTATACAAAGTATAATCTGGGACAGAAAAGATCCATTCTTTATAGGACATATCAGGGGACATACAGGATTGCCTGGAGCCATCAGTTTGGGCAATGATTTAGCAAATAAAAGTACACATGACATACATATTTTCTCTACACTAGAAGAAGCTATAAATTTTCGTAAAAAGTTCCATGTCAAAGCTAATACCTTACAAAAGCCTTCTAAAATAACTAAGGAAAAAGCTAGACAAATAATAAAACAATGTCAAAATTCTGTGACCTTTTTACCACAAGTTAATCTTGGAGTCAATCCTAGAGGATTGATACCTAATCATATTTGGCCGATGGACATCACACACTTGCCAGGATTTGGAAAATTAAAATATTTGTATGTTACAGTTGATACTTCTTCTGGATTTTTGATGGGCACCCTTCATGCCAGAGAAAAAACTAAAGATATTATCACTCATTGCTTACAAAATTTTGCCACTGTGGGCGTTCCCAAACAGTTAAAAACAGATAATGCCCCTGGTTATACTTCTACCTCTTTTAAACAATTTTGGTCATCATTTGGCATTACTCATATAACATTAATCCCATACAATCCACAGGGACAAGGCATAGTTGAAAAAGCTCATCAAACTATTAAAAAGTACTTATTAAAGCAAAAAAGACGCAATTGGGAAAGGGTATATATTCCCCAAAGACAAACTTAAAATAACCCTTTTTATTGTAAACTTTTAAAATTTGGATTCATCAGGACTTAGTGCTGGGGAAAGGCATATGTGTCCAAAAAATGTGCATAAGCCCAAGGTTCTTTGGAAAGATATTCTAACAGGACAATGGAAAGGTCCTGACCCAGTAATTGTCTGGAGTCGGGGGTCTGTTTGTCTCTTTCCACAGGAAAAACAGTAGCCGATTTGGATTCCAGAGAGATTAACCAAGGTCCTGACCCAATGATTGTCTGGAGCCAGGGGCCTGTTTGTGTGTTTCCACAGAGAGAACAACAGCCGATTTGGATTCCAGAGAGATTAACTGAAGCGATTTCTACAGAACAAAAAGAAGATGATTTGACTCAAGTCCATATCAGCTGATATCCAAAATTCCAGTTTGGCTACCCTTACATCTAAGATAGAACCAGGATGCTTTTTTTCAATATCTATTTTATTATTGCCTTTTCCCACATTTTATTTTGTTTTTTTGAGCTCATACATACCTAGTTTAATGTTTTGGTGATCAGTTCTATTTTTTGACAATAGAGTTTTTAAACATTGCAATGGAGATTTCACATGTAAAAAGTTATAAGGCCTTTACTATTAGGTTATGTGTTGTATGTATTATATTATGTGTGCACACTTGTGTTTTGTGTTATATGTTTGAATGTTCATATGTCCATATATCATATATGATGAGGGCTCATGAAAAAATTGATCCAAATATTTTTTTTTTCACATTATTTAAATGGTTTAATTTAAATTGGGTAAACAGCTGTTGAGGATTGTTTTAAAATGTGAACAAAAAAGGAGGTTA